>NC_051069.1:104003609-104303609 GCF_004664715.2 Peromyscus leucopus | reverse complement strand
TGTGTGTGTGTGTGTGTGTGTGTGTGTGTGTGTGTGTGTGAGAAGAGAGAGAGAGAGAGAGAGAGAGAGAGAGAGAGAGAGAGAGAGAGAGAGAGAGAGAGTAGACCAGAGGTCAACCTCAGTACTGTTCTCAGGCAATGTCCACTTTATTTTATTTTATTTATTTTTTTTTTTTTTGAGACAAAATGTCTCATTTCCTTAGAACTTGCCAAGTAGGCCAGACTGACTGGTCAGCCAGCCCCAAGTATGCACCTGCCTCCACCTCCTCTAGAATGACAGGCATGTGCTGCCACACCTGGGATTTTTAATTTTGGTTTCTTCTGATAAAATCCAGGCCCCGGTATTTGCTAGGCAAGCATTTTACTGACAGTCCTCTTCCCAGCCCCCAGATCCCAGTTACCAGAGCCAAGGCTCTGCCTCTGTACACGGATGCCTTAAAATCTGACTTCTTTCTCCTGCTTTCTCCAAGGATGTAGTCCTTCATACATTCCTCCACTTATCCATTTCGTTCACTCACTCAGGTGACATCTAATGAATGACTCTGTGTCCAGGCACTCTGCTCCCTGCTGAGGAACAGGAGTCCGTTTTTGTTTGTGAGGCATGGTCTTGCTAGGAAACTCACAGAGGCGTCACCCTCACGACTGCCTCAGCTCAGCCTCCTGGTACTGGAATGTTGGGAAGAGCACTACACCTGGCAGAGCAGAGGTCCAAAGGGTCCCTCTCCCCCGGCCAGCAGCTCTAGTGAGGAGTGAAGCCGGGATAGGTCAGCAGCAGATCTGGTGGCCAGCAAGGGATGGGTGGGTGTGATCATTTTAGCAAGAAAATTCCAGCAGACTTCAGACACTTTGAGCATCTCAAAAGATTCATTAAAAAAAAATGAAGAGAGCAAACTGAGTTGTTCAAGGAGAACAGGATGGAAGGGTGGTTGGTGTGCCTCTGCTTCCTAATGGAGAGAAGACAGGAGATCTCCACTGGGCAAGGGTAGAACTGAGATTGGCTTCTCTTTTACAAAGAACCTCTGTCCCAGGCCAGGGCTTGGCCCGGGGTCCGGGCAAGCGTTTGCACAGTGGTGTGTGGGAGTCGGATGAGGGAGGTGTCTAAGGCCCCCTCTGGGGAATACAGCAGGCACCGCGATGTATTCATCCCCAGCCAGCACTGGCCCACATGCAGACCGACCCAAACCCTGGTCACTTGGACCTCAGCACAGAAGCTGACACCCAGCGGTCAGTGAGCAAGGGTTTGACGCAGAGAGCTCCTTCTTGAAGAAGTATCGAAAGAACAATGGGCCAGGCCGAACGGAACAGGGAAGGAGGCTTGGAGAAACTTCAGGAAGACCAGGATGGAAACCATTTGCTTTGACTGGACTCCAAGACAGCACCATTTGGAAAGAAAATATAAAACCAGAGGAGCGCTGCCTTAGGGGACGCTGTCCAAAGACAGCCACAACAGCTGTGAGGCAGATGCTGATGGCCAAAGCCGTACCCATGCTGTCTGGGGGCAGGTCTGTGCTGATGCAGAGAAGGGCAGGCTGTTTCCCTTCAGAGGAGCTGGGGGACCTCCTGAGAGCAAGGAAGAGCAGCAGCGGCTGGTCCTCAGCAGGGGGAAGGGAAGGAAGAGAAAGTTCCAGGCAGCAGAAAAACAAAGGTCTCTTAGAGAAGGTGTGTTTTGAACAGTGTGGGGACACAGGACATTCAGTCCGAGAACTCTCAGGATGGGCTGGTTTAGCTGTGGTGGAGACATCTGCTGTAGTCTGAGCACCCTGGATCCCGCAAAGAGGAACCTGAGTAAACAGTGCACTGGTGCCATGCCAACCCCATCCTCCCCTGCTGTCTGCCCATCCTCCCCTGCTGTCAGTGGTTAAAGAATAGGACTGTCTTGTTCTTTCTCCACCCCCAGCCCTACCACTGCCCCACCTTTCCCAAAGCCAGAATACACAAGTGTTTGGGTACACTGCAGGGAAATCATAACAGTTAAGGGGATTTCTTTTTAATTAGTAGTTTTTACATAGCTTGTTTAGAAATTACCAACTGTCTCCATCTAGCAGACCCTAAAGAGCCCTTCCTGAGGGCTTATGCCAGAGAGGACCTCACCAAGGTTGGCAGGAAGGGAGACATTTGTCAGGTTTTCAGTGGGTGGGGTATCCCCTAGCAGTGCATGCTGTGGACAGGATTGGGGGAGCACTTTCTGAAATGCCAGGTGGAGAGAAGAAAGTATAATAACTTCTTAACAAGACAAGGCCAGTCTGCAGGGTCCCTGAGATTCCAGGAGCAGCTCGGAATCCTTTGTTTTCCAGACTCACTTTTCTTTTCTTCTCTCTCTCTGTCTGTCTCTCTGTCTCTTTCTCTGTTTTGTTTTTCAAGACAGGGTTTCTCTGTGTAGCCCTGGCTGTCCTGGAACTAGATCTGTAGACCAGGCTGGCCTTGAACTCACAAGTACTGCCCCTGTCTCACCCCCCCACCCCCCACCTCCCCCCTCCAGGAGAGCTGGGATTAAAGGCCTGCTCCAGGCAGCCCAGCTGAGCCTCTGTTCTTAAAGGTGAACTGCAGGTGTTGGATCACATCCCTCCAGAGTGCTCCTCAGCATCCTCCACCTGGCTCTTTGACACTCTTAAAACATGCTGAGACACCTCCATTCATGTTCCCTTACCATGACCCAGCTCCCACTGCCCTGGCACATTTAAAGCCAATGTGCTTAAGGTGCTTGTTTCAGACCCGCTATAGGATAAGGAAGGACCCCAGAATGAGTCTAAGTGACTTTACATTTTCATGAAATTATTTGTCGAGGAGGCACACGTATGCCATGGGGTGCTTGTAGAGATCGGAGGACTCTCGCCTTCCACCACGTGGCTCTCGGGATGAATCTCGGGTCTTCAGGCTTGGCAGCAGAGGCCCTTACACCCTGAGCCGTCTCAGGACTGGACCAGGTGACCTCAATAGCAACGCGGTATAGCTAGAGATGCCCAGCTGGCCTCATTTTTCCTACAGTTCATTTCTGCTGTGCTTTGCTGAAGCCTCTCTCCATTGAACTGAGGGCAACTCACCTGATCTTTTATGAAAAGTAAATCGAGAAGTGCTCACTTATAACCAATAAGGTAATGGTTTAAGCACCGTTTAATCTCACCAAAGCCACCGTTGTGGAAGTGATGAGAGGAGATTGGGTTTTTCTAGAAACTTTCATTTAGTGATTTTATGGGTTTAAACATGTGCATTTTCTAAAATACTTTAAGCACCGATAAGAAAGATAAGTAGATGGGCGGAGTCCATGTGACTTTAGCTTTCACTGAACAGGTGGACTGCAGTCTTCCAGGCTGGAGATACCAGGAGCCAAAGCAGTTCAGGCCCCCAGTACGCTGTCAGTCCTCCATGCTGCTCCGTTCCTAGGACTATTTCATGTATGGTACAGAGTATGAGATTCCCTCAATGGCCGTCAGTGCCCATGCACCGAGCACAGGATCCCTGCCTGGAAAACTTCTCCCTCAGAAGTCTGACCTCGACCTTGTTTCTCAGAGTTCAGGTTTTAACTCAGGGGTCTGCTTCCTTGTTCCGAGTTAAGGGTGGATCTCTGCCAAAATCTGAAGCAAATTTGAACCAAGGAGCATTTAGAAAACCCAGGAGGGAATGACTTTCCGTGCATCGTTCATGTCCCCAGGTTCAGAGAACAGCAGATGGGATTGCCTGAATAGCCACAAAAGGAGTAAGCAGGACCTCTTCTTTGGTGCCCAGAGCAGATGCTAGACACGTCGGCTGGTGGCAGGTATCCACACAGCCAGATGTGAGTCATCTCGGCACACTTGTGGGACACGAGAGAAGAAAGCAAGGCCAGAAGTAGGGTGTTCAAAATGAGGGGAAAGACCCCAGAGAGAAGAATCAACAAAACCCATGATAAGCAAAAAAGTGTAGCATGTGTTGTTATCTGCCGTGGAAGCATATAGTGAGCAAAGGTGGCGTTTTCAGGGGTTAATAAAAGTTCGGTTTGAAATGTGTGCAGAAGGATACAAGGTGGCTCAGACAGTGGGGGCACCAGCTGCCACGCCTGAGCTCTTGAGTTCAAGTCCCAGGACTCAGATGGTGGAAGGAGAGAGTGAGCAACTCCCACAAGTTGTTCTCTGACCTCTGACCTCAAGAAGTGCACCAGAGCTTGTGCGCAGATGAATAAATAAACAAATGTGATGTGCGCACTTCAAATCCTGCCCCCACCCCACTCCTAACCTGAGCCATTACTGAGTGATGATTGATTGACTAATTTTTGAAAGGGTCTCACTTGTAGCCCAGACTGTCTGCCTAGAGGTCTCTGTGTAGCCCTAGCTGGCTTCAGATTTACCATGTCCCTCGGCCTCAGCCTCCCCAGTGCTGAGATGACAGGTGTGCACCACTGTAGCCTCTGAAAGGTCACTTTCAAGGGACAGGCACCCACCAGTTTGGATCACATGATCTTCTTTGACACCCCCCACCCCTCCATTTTTCCATTTTAAACTTAGAAGCAGCATCGCCCTCAGATCCTCCCGGTGTGGCACAGACGGTTGTCTCTGCCAGCGCCTTGCGGATGAATGACCCTTGACCTCCCTTCCCTATTTTAGCCGAAGAGAGGAAGTAGGACTTTAGAGCACAGGAAGTCTTACAGCTCCCAAGGTCTCAGGAAAAACAGGGGAAACTTGGTTAAGCTTTCCCTTGCTTTGGGAAAAAATGTATGCCTTATCTCCTTTTCCACCTGAGCATCCATTACATCATCTCTGCAGCCACCTTCTCCCGTTCTCCTCAGAAGCCTCCTTTGGCCCACACTGAACTTAAACATTAAAGTAAGTGCTGTGATTGACAGCTGTGGCCAAAGCAACTTAAGAAGGGAAAGGTTTATATAGACTCATAGTTTGAGGGGCCAGTCCATCATGGATACAGGAACATGAGGTGACTGGTGGTCACGTTCTGTGTCCATCGTCATGAAGCAGGGAGGGAATGTATGGATTCAACTGGATTTCTCCTTTGTGCCTTTTGATTTAGTTTAAGAATGGAGCCCATTGGATGCTGTTGCACACATAAGAACAGGGTCCTCTTACCCTGAACCTCAAGAACACACCCAGAGGTGATTCTCCCAGATGATCCAAGTCTGTCAAGGTGACAATGAAGAGGAGCTATCACAAATGACTTTGAGGGTTCGAACTTGGAGTGGAATAAGCTAGCTTGAGTCAATGATTCAACCATGAAAGTGTTTGCTTTGCTCTTTGGGCCTGGCAGCCATGAGGTGGACAGTGGGCCAGAGTGTCATCTTGATATTTTCCTCTCATTTGTTGCAATGTCCTGCCTGTCGTTTCTGAGCATGGGCATGGGATTGTGGCTTCTGGAACACTCTCTAAAGTGTTCCCTGGGAAGGAGAAAGCAAGGAAGCCTTCTGGACAGGCAAAGGCACTTCATCAGATCCCCATAATGCTGTAATGTTCTGAGCATCCTTTCTACTTCTCAAGGAAGGGCTTTGCAAGCTCCTTCATGGTGGAGTGGCAGTTATCTTCATATAGGAAGCTAAGCAGACAGAAACCAAAAAAGAAAGAAGGAAGCTCTTCATGGACAGCTGGCTTGGACCAGCATTGCCAGAAGTAGGACCCAAGTGAAGATTTGCAGGCCATTGTTTATTGAGGAGCAGGTCTCATGGGAAGCAGAGACAGTCAGGGAGAAAGAGCTGAGCTGTGATTTCTACACCATTCAGAGAGCCTGGCCTCAGCCTTGTCTCACAGAAGCTCTTAGAGTGGCTTGTAGAGGCAAGAAGAAGATTGGACTAGTCAACACACATGTCACCTTGTGACATGGCTGCCACTGGTGGGTAGGTGTCATGTCCAGGCATCCCCAGGCTGGGGTATTTCCACCAGCCCAGTATAACTCTGCAGAGAAAGGGGAAAGATCGAGGCCCGTTGTCAACACTTGAACTGCTCTGGAGGACGTGGCTTGGTAAAGGGTGTCTAGTCAGGCAAGAAAACAGCTGCAACAGCAGCGAAAGAGTTAAAAACGGAGGGTCTGTGGCCCAACGCAGCATAGAACGAGCAATTTATATGTCACACAAACCTCATGCCATCTTGACCTGTCTGTTGGGTTGGATTGGACCATGAGATAGTGTGGAAGGGACGATGGTGGTCCCTCGGTCACTCCATTCACTGCAGAGGAAGGAGGTGATGAGCATGGTGTCTCCTCTGGAGCTGGCTCTGACCCTCCTGGCTTCAGCTCTTGCTTGAACTCATCCCAGTTTGTATTTACTGGGTGCTGTCTGCGTATAAAGCAAAGCTGGAAGCACCAAGCAGAGAAAAACACAAAATCCCCCTCAGTCTTCAGCCTCAGCATCAACAGTCTGATGGCGGATAGGGAATAGGAGAAAGAAGTGGTGTTTACGTACCCCACAAGTCAGATTTCAGAATTTACCCTAAGACCAGTGTGTAGATGAATTTCTTGGGATGTTTGAAATCAAAAGGGGACAAAGAGGGTTTGTGTTCATCTCAATGTCATAAATGCAATTGCATTCTAAAATATAATAAGAGAAAATTAAAAATCTATGAAAAATAAGCTACTAAAAATACCCTGTGGGTATTGATAACAAAGAAGGAGAACATAAAGTTAGGAACAGGGGAGGGGTCACTGGGGAGAGTTAGAGAGGTGGTAGTAGATGGATATCATCAAAATGTAATGTATAAATATATGAAAATTTCAAAGAATAAATAGGAATACTATTTTTAAAAATCAGCCAGCAAATAAAACAATAAAATAAGATCCTGACAGCTTTTCTACCGGGGTGAGGCTGAAAAAAGCAGACACAACTCCTGGGAAAAAGAAAGAGAAAAATAAAACAGGCTAGTCCTCTTTCAATTCCATTTGACCACGGAAGCATCTTCCATTCTTAGCACAGAAGGCAAAGTACTGACATTTTTGCTCATTAAGGAAAATTATCAAGTTAAAGGCCAAAGATCCTGCAAACTTTTGGGGAAAGTGTGGACTGTAGCCCAGCCTTCCCCTTCAGTACACACACACACACACACACACACACACACACACACACACACACACACTTTCCTTCAGTGGTGTTGGTGATTGAACTTGAACTCAGGACCTTGTGCATGCTAGGCAAGTACTCTACCACTGAGCTACATCCCAGCCCCAGAACTCTCTCATCTTCCCCCTCTGAAACTGTATACTGACTATAAGTGCTAACCCCACATTTCTATCCCTTCTCCCTGATATTCATCTCCTAACCCCTAGATAGACACCATTCTCTCTTCATCTCTGTGAATTTGTCTCTAAGGAGATTTAGCCCCTTCTTACTGCCATAATGCAATCCTTGCGGCTGAGTCAGTATTGATAAAGGAAAAAGCTTTCTGTTGACTCAGGGTTCTGGAGACAAGGAAATCCAGCAGTGCAGCCTGGTGCCGCTCTTCTCCCCACCACAGGGTGAGGAGACTGGCTGGTTTTGTCTGGATAGGTTCTCCCTATGTATCCTAGGCTAGCCCTGAACTCATGACCCTCATGCCTCAGCATCCCAAGTGCTGGATGAGACCTTGTACTGCCACAGCAGCTTTAAACTGGCTGTAATAAAAGATGCACTCTCCAAACAATCCATGGAGGCATTAGCCTGATCCATGAGATGGATCCATGGTGATCCATGAGATTTATTAGTGAAGAACTTCCCTCAGCCAACTAGGAAGGTCCTACCTGGCCCTCCATATTGGTGCCTCATGATGGTGCTGAATCTCCAGTGAGTTCTGGGGAGACATTATGTGGAACCACATAATATTTGCCCTTTAGTATCTGACTTACTTCCTTTAGCAATGTCTTCAGGAACCATACAGGTTACAGCCTCTTTCAGAATTTTGACTTTGTAGGGCTGATGTTCCCATAAAATTGAACACATTTTGTTGAATCTGTTTGTATACCATGGGCCTATGGAGGACCAGAAGAATTGTAATACATGTGGCTTTTAAAAAGATTTTATTTTTTATTTTTGTAATTATGTGTAACTGTATATGAATGTGTGCCTATAAAGATGTGCACATGAATGCAGTGCCTATAAAGGCCAGAAGAGGGCATCAGATCCCCTGGAGCTGAAGTAAGTGAGACCCCCCCAACTTGGGTGCTGGGAGCCAAACTCTGGTCTCCTGGAGGTGCACATGCTTACTGCTGAGCTCTCTCTCTCTCTCTCTCTCTCTCTCTCTCTCTCTCTCTCTCTCTCTCTCTCTCTCTCTCTCTCTCTCTCTCTCTCTCTCTCTCCATCCCACGATATGTAAGGTTTTCCCACCACCAAAGAACCTCTTTCCTTCCTTAGAAACAGTATCCCCTCATTGAGCATGCCTGCATTGATGGGAAAGCTGGGTCCCTGTCTGCCTTATTCCCTAGGTATCAGCTATTAGCATGATGCCTAGAAGGACTGAACCATCACCAGTAGAATATTTCCCAGCATTCTTCTACCACCACCCCTTCCTTCTCATTTTATCCACTATCGTTAAAAGTGTTCTAGCAATGACAGGTTCATCCTGCCATTATTTCCTCATATTATCCAGCCAGGCACTCACCAAGCACGTGTCTCCGGCCGTGTGCTGCCCTATGCTTAACTGGCCTGTGTCTTCCTGTTTTCTTCACAGAAGTGAAAGATTATGAACCCCCGTTTGGTTCCAAGGTGAGGGAGCACCCCTGTGTGGAGAGCATGAAGGACAATGTCCTGAGAGACCGAGGGCGGCCTGAAATCCCCAGCTTCTGGCTCAACCACCAGGTAAGAAGTGCTGGCTTTGAAAGGTCAGAAGGTGCATGCAGGGAAGTCTGCTTGTGGGCCATAGAGAATTCTGGGAGATGGAGCTTAACTCTGAGTACAGGGCACCCGGTTCTCTGTAAACCTGTCAGGTTTGTGTCCCTAAGGAAAATTTCAATATAAGTGGATGACCCTGTTGTCGTAAGTTGCCATCACCAGGCTTATACAGCATACACAGAGAGTTTTCAGATGACTACTGTAAGACACTGGCCACTGTTCCCAAGCCCTCTTGATTCAGTGCTAAGATACTTTGCTAGCTGTGTCTGCCATCTACTCCTGCGCCTTCACATCAGGAGCCTCTATCTCATTCCCTCTGGGCTCCGACTTTATTCTGCTGGGGTTCTTCACCTTCACAAAGAAATACTTTGCAGTTGGAAACAAGCAGGGTTGTCCAGTAGCTGATGTGCTTGTATCTTCTGGCTGTTCATGGAGATGAGAGGGAAGCCTGTATGAGCATGCGTGGGAGGCCGGGAAAGCAATGAAGAAGAGCTTGCTGGTAAAGGAGGCAGAGGCCAGCCTGTTGAGTGACATCCACACCACTCTCTGTCATTCCTTCCAAAGAACTGGAAGTTAAGGCTGCTCATAACAGAGGTTGGAAGAGAAGAAGAAAAATTAGGTTGTGAATGTGAGAAATTGACCACATGTGTGATATACTCAAGGAAGAGCCTCAGTGAACAGAGCGTTTTTCTCTCTCTCTGGAAGAATGACTCTTTTCCACCCAGCAAAGCCATCTATCGCTCTCTTGGATGAAGTCCTTCATCCTTGCTGGCCATGGGTGCATAGGTTTGCCTAAAGGCACAGGGAATTCAAGTGAGAACCAGGAACAGCAAGCCAGGCTCAATCAGGAAGACAAATAGGGCAGGAAGCCTGTTCAGAAGCCAGTCCTGGCCCAGAGCCAGCCCTGTGATCAAGGGGTAGGTAAGCCAGGCTTCCCAGGGTCAAGGTCTTCACCAGACTCTCAGACAAATTGTCTTTGGTTCTAAAAATACAAGACTGTTTGAAAAAACTCAGGAATTAGAAGGTGCAGGAATGGTGTGTTCTGTTGAAACTCAGTCACCATCTCTTGAGGTCTCTCCTGTGAAGCTCTTATAATGAAGCCGTTATTCATTATGATAAAATTCTGAAAAGAATTTGCATAATACATTTTTTTCTCTTAATGAGATTTGTTGCCCTATTGATTTCAAGGTAATGCTTAATATTTAATTTAATTTACTGCCTGTAATTACTGTGTCAAAACAAAATAAATGTTTCTGGTATAGCAACAATAACACTCTACTCTTAACAGGGCCATCAATCAATACCATCAGTTAGGTGAATTATGCAATTAATTCCACATCAAGAACTGGGGGTGGGGGAACTCCCCAGATGTTGTAAAAGTTGCTGGTATTGACAGGCAAGTGCCAACTCCCCACAAGAGTGTTAGATGTATCTGTCCTGCCTGTATGGAGGTCACCAGGGGCAATGCTGGCCTCTACATGGAAGGAGCTGATCCTATTTCCACCTCTCAGACTATTTACTTACCTTCTGATTTTCTGAAAGGACTTAAAATAGTAAGAGAAATCTTTTTGATGAAAAATGAAATGCAGCCTGTAGAAGAGCACTTTGCTATCTGGACCACCTTTCCTACATAGGGGTGAGGCTCAGTGGGTGGAGCTGTCTTGGGGAGGACAGGCTATAAAATATCTTATAGTCAGGTATATTTGGCATACAAAGGCAGCCATGTCAAAGGGCCTAGCTTAATGTCAACTGGAGATGACTGGGACATCTTGGGGCCACCCTTGGCAGTCCTGGGAGCAACTTCTGAGTCTTTCTATGAGCTATGGACTTTACAAAGTGAACCCAGGCTAATGCCTGTCCCACTCTGGGCTTGGGTGTTCAACCCTGCTCAAACAGAAGAGTACCTATGATCTAGCCATGTTACATTCTGAAAGTAAAACTCCAAAGGCCGAGAAAGGCAAGGGAAAGAGAGAATCCAGCCTAAGGTGGGAAATGGGGGTCTTTTAGAGCCTGTAATAGATATATTTCTTACAATCTATACAATGTGTGCCACCAAGGGTGGATCCTAGGTACTGGAGAGATGGCACAGTTAGTAAAGGCTTTGCAAATGAGCATGCAAACCTGAGTTTGGATCCCTGGTACCCATGTAAAGAGCTTGGTGCCGTGGTGTGCACCTGTAAGACAAGTGTGGAGGAAGACATGACAGAAGGATCCCAAGTCAGTGGGCTCTGGATTCAGTGAGAAACCCTGTGATCAGTGAGCTCTTGGTTCAGTGAGAAACCCTGTGATCAGTGAGCTCTGGGTTCAGTGAGAAACCCTGAGATCAGCTAGCTCTAGGTTCACTGAGAAACCCTGTCTCAAAAACTAAGGTGGAGAGTGATATCACCCTTTGACACACATCTTCAAACACATGACCACTTAGAGAGACTGAGTCCTACTCTGATAGGACATCATTTGATAATGATATATTGATGCTAATTTCATGGAGACCACTCACTGATGATGCCCTTGGGACCCCTCCCTTCCTCTGCAGGGCATCCAGATCGTGTGTGAGACATTGACAGAGTGCTGGGACCACGATCCTGAGGCCCGCCTCACAGCCCAGTGTGTGGCAGAGCGCTTTAGTGAGCTGGAGCATCCGGATAGACTCTCTGGGAGGAGCTGCTCCCAGGAGAAGATTCCAGAAGATGGCTCGCTGAACACTACCAAATAGCTTTTTCTGGGCAGGCTGGACCAACCCTCTAGAAGCTGCCCTCTCACCAAAGACCAGAGGCAGTGGGATGCTGTCCTGACTGATGCTTCTGGAAAACCAAGGACTTGCTCCCTTCTTCCTGATAGCTGCTCCATGTTCAGAAACAACCACAGCAACAGCAACAGCAACAGCAACAGCAGCAGCAGCAGCAGCAGCAGCAGCAGCAGCAGCAGGGCCTAAGTGAAAGAGAGCATTCTATGCCTTGGACTTTGTCATGGCATAAGCTGTATTAGCACTTCCTCAGGAAATGAGATTGATTTTTACAACAGCCAATAACATTTGCACTTTATTAATGCCTGTATGTAAATATGAATAGCTATGTTTTATATCTATATATCTATATATGTCTATATCTTTCTATCTATAGCCATACTCTGCATGGAGACAAAGAAAAAGATCAAATGTTCCCGGGAAATTATTTTTTATTGGAGAGCTCCAGAATGGAGCAGAAGGGGCTCGGGACAGCATTAGCACTTGACAATCACACACGCAATGGTCCCCTGAATGTGGGGTTGGGGGGACAGTTGCATGAGAAGGATCCATGCCTCACAGACTGCTTTGGCCACAAAACACTTCATTTTGCAATAATTTTCCTCTACATGAGGGTGCTTTCCTAGCCAGGGAGCTAAGTTCCAGTCCACCCCTATGCCCCAGGGTCTCCCATGTGCCTTGCTTTTCATTTTACCATGGACATTCAAGCCTAATATCTGACTTGTGAATCTTCAGGCTTAGCCTAGGAACTTGGCCCCATCTTTCCACTTTCATAAACTGCCGGAATCAAAGAAGACAGTTTCCTCACCCATAAAATTGTCCCACCATCTACTCATAGATTGTGTCCTTTGATTTTCTTCTGTGCCTGAGTTACTATTATTCATTCCCAGCTGTTATCATTTTTTTTTTATTGTGTCATACCCCACATCCAGCTCCGCTGGCTCATTGTGTTTAATTTTTGTCACTCTCCTGCTGGCATTTCTAGCTTGCCATGATAGCACCAATGGGTTCTATCTTCCCAGGTTCCCAAATGGCAGACAGGATTTGAATGACACACTCTGCCCATACTATACAACTGTGTCTGGGGACACTTTGAGACCATATTTTGCTTGGTCAGCACAATGTCTGAAAAAGTTGAGCTTCATTTTAAGTATTTGAGATGTGACAGAAAAATCTTAATTCTAGATAAGGAGGGAAGGGATTCCTGGGTCCCTCTCAGAGGGCATCATTTACAGCAAGAAGGTATGACTCTGTGACACACAGCTGCTTCATTTCTCACTGGTAAGCAGTCACTTTTCACATTACCCACACCCATCCCAGTGTGGAAATGAAAGCTACTCCTAGTCAAGAACCATTAAGAAATGAGCATTTGGAAGCTAAAAAAATAGGTCAGCAAATAAAAATGAGTGCTTTACATGCAAGAGAACATGAGTTCAATCCCCCAGAACCTATTAAAACAGCCATGTTCATTGGAAGACACTTGTAATCTCAGCACTGGGGAGGTGAACATCCCTGGGAGCTTATTGGTCAGCTAAGAAGATTCTGTCTCCAAAGCAAGGTGAACAAATAACATCTATCCTGACAAACAACATCTATCTTTGACCTCTGACCTCCAGACATACATGTACCACATGTACATCCTCACATGCATACACATGCTAGAAATGTGCATTCATGCCACCTCGCTTTGGTAACATGTTAAACTGCACATACCTTGTCTGATGTTATGATTTGAAGCTGACCATGAATTGGACCTCAGAGGACCTCCTGTGCATGATTCCCATTAGGTCAAGTCTCTTTTGTATGCACATTAAGTTCCATTTGTCTCTGCAAGGGAAGCTCTCTGCTCTTTCTTTATGGTTCTTGGTCTCTGCATGGTCCTAACCTTTGCAGAAACTATGAGCGAGGATTTGAATAGGGGACATACAAGAGTCCTGTGAAAAGTCTGGGAATATGTGTCCACTTGGATGAGCGCAAAGAATGTGCTTTAATAGGAAGCTTGTTAATCCACCAACAAATGTGGATATTGCAAGCAACAGCTTCTTTTTTAAAGTGTGTTTTTGAAGCTACTTATTTTCAACCAAATAGGAACATGATTGAAGGACCACCAAGGAGCCTTTTGTTCTGTCTGGACCATGGAAAGCCTCAGATCACAGGGGTTTTAGGATACATGGTCAAGTTGGGGGTGGGACAAAAATCTACGTACTCCGCCCCATGGACGTGTGCTGTGCAACACCTTGGAAATCCCCCAAACCCACTTGCACCTTAGGGCTTCCTGATGCCCTCCCAACAGCTGTTGTGCACCGCCCTCTAGCGGTGAATTTGTAGAATACCGGTCCACTAGTGGGATTTCTAGGGTTCAAAAGTGATCTCACTTCCGGGTCATCATCAGAAACTGGAACACAGTATCATGTTACTGTGGCTTGTTTTGTTTATGTCATTTTTTTTTATCTTATTCAAGAAAAAGACCAAGGAATAACATTGTTGTCATTCCTAAAAATGTTGACTTTTGTTCACTACTCTGCATAAAGGGAAGGTTTTATTCTTTTATTGAACACTTCAGCCATACTCATGTATTAAAATAGGAATGTGAATGCACAATATTCTTTTTATATCAAGATCTAAAGCACTTATTTTCATTCTATGCCATTTGTCTTTTATATAAATAAAAATGTCTAGTAGATCAAATAAATCAAAAGTTCATGGACGATCTTGGTTGGCTCTTGTTGCTATTCCCAGTAACTCAATCACTTCCCACACTGGATTATCCTGTAGCATGGCAGAAAATGTCATTGAGAAATCCTCCCTGACTTTTTCACACAGGTTGTCTTTTCACAGTGTTGCAAGTGAATTTTTCCTGTGCAAGAGCACACACCGTGTCCTGTCTGCTCACCTCAGATTACGGCGCCAGTGACAAACCAAAGTACTGGTCTCCTCAAAGGCCCATTTGGCAAGCAAGCGAGTTAGCATGCTTACTTATGGAGTGTGGTACAGGGTGAGTTAGAGGGGTGTAAATGAGCCACCGAAGAGTCTCACCCCGCATGGATGATGGCTTCCCCAAAGCTGCTTAGGTTGAGCCCCCCTTCAGTTAACCTCCCTCCAGCCGTATACTCCAGCACATCCTGAGACCAGGAAGTCACTTGTAATTTGACCAGAATTACATACGTCTGGGAGGGAGGTAAAGGAAGGAGTGGACAGGGTCTGAGGAAAGGATTTGATGACCCTCCCCACCACGCCTACTTCTGTGAGGGGAATGGCAGCAGGCCCAGTCTTGAAGGTCTCTTGAGGGTAGTCACAGCCACTCTGTTGAAGACGGCATTGCGGGGAGCGTTCTACAACAGACTCCTCCGGTCCCTTTAAAAACAATCCAGGAGAGACAGGGCAGTTTTACAAGCACAAGGAAATGAGCTTGGCCCTCAGATCCCAGGCAAAAAAAAAAAAAAAAAAAAAAAAAAAAAAAAAAAAAAAAAAAAAAAAAAAAAAAACACTACAGGTGATGTCATGTGCTTATAATCCCAGCTGAGGAGGCAGAGACAGGCTCCTTGGGGCTTTCTGGTCAACCAGCCTTGCCTACCCGAGCTCCGGGTCTCCATGAAGAGACTATGTCAAGGTCTAAGGAACAGCACTGGAGGGTTACCTCTGGCCTCACCGCCCACATCTGCACAACTAAAAAACAATCCCTGACAGAAGCTCACTAATAAGAGAGGAAGCAGTGGGGGTTGGCACCCTGCTGTCCCTTGTCATCCCTGTGTCCAGGCGTGGTGGCCCTTGGTGTGGCAGCATGGCCTCTCTCCCCATCCCAGGAACTGCTTTGGCCCATATGGCTGTTAGTTCCAGGACTGTCACAGAGGGCTGCTTTAGAGAATGTGCATCTGCCATGTGTGCTCCATTCTCTTACTAGCATGCTGGTGACTGCCCATGGTGGTCCACACACAGCTTTGCATTTGTATTTTGAACTTGGAGAACCTTGCCTGCATCTTGGCAGATATTAAGTTGCTACTTAGCATAAAAGCAGGAGAAGTCTAGATACAGCATTAAAAACAGAGGGAAGGAGACATGTGGTACAGGCCAGAGGCTGGAAAGGATCTGCCTACCTGAGTGTTGGCAATATGAACAAAACTCTTTCTCAATGAGCATTAGCCCTGGTCCTCCATCAGGCCCAGGAGGAGGGAGCATGCCCACCTCCCAGGGGAAGATTTGCCCATGTACAATCAGGGGCAAAGCCCAGTCATCCAGGAACCAGAATTTTGAGTAACTGAAATGCTTGCTTTTCTGTATTTCATGTTGTCTCCTGATTAACACTGGCCAGCCTAGTGGAACAGAGGCCACACTGTGGGTGTGGTTGCCGTCTACTCTTCCATCCTTGTATCTGCCTCCCCATGTGTCTGTTTGCTCCAGGAGAACCAGAACATTCTCTCCTCTCCACTTAATCTGCCTAGCATTCTCCTAACAAGGTCTGAAGGAATTCTTGCTGAGAGAAGAAGGAGGGAAATGAGTGGCTGAGTGCACATAGCTTTTCTTCAGGTGTAAGCTGGGTGCTGGTGCCTGAAACGATTTCACAGTCTGCCAGACATCAAGAGCATGGTTTGTTTTATTGTTGTTGTTGTTTGTTTGCAAATATGCCTTTATTTCAACAGGTATTAGAAAGAGTAGAACTTGAAGCCTGGACTTTCACAAATGTTCTATCTTGGATGATACATGAACAAAGAATGGGCTTCATTTGTTAAAGTCTTGGGAGATAACAGTACTTATGTATGGCAACCACAGGAGATGAGTTTAGAGGGCTGTCAATTCTTGTCTAAAAATAGAGACAGCTTATTTAAATCAGGAATGGAAGTGCCCCAGTGGGCTGAGAAAAGAGCCCCAAACCTCTGGCCGTCTGCTCTATGGTCCTTTATAGGATCCTGGTGGTCCTTGCCTCTCCTACCTGAGGGGCCCCTCCCCACCCCCACCTCACTCCATGCACATGCATGTATGTGCATGCTCTGTTCCTTGGATGAAGCCCAGGTAAGAATGAGCTTCCAGTCTTCCTTTGCAAGCTGGTTTCCTTTGTATGTTCATCTGGATGTTTCCATTCAGTTCCCACTCCAGTCACAGGAGTAGTCCAACGACAGCAGCTAGGCTCTGGAATCAAACTGCCCTCCTCAAATGCCAGTGAGGCTAAAGGCAGCAAGACAGAGGCCTGGAGGGCACAATGGCCCGACTCGTGAGTTGAATTACTTTTCTGGTTGCTGGGATCAAATACCTGACAAGCATGGAGGATGGGTTTGGGTTTTCAGTTCAAGGTGACACAGTCTGTTATGGTTGGCAATGAAAGATATGTGAGAGCCAGAGTTATGTTTTAAGTTTTGATTACTGTGCCTAAGAGATCCATGGTTTCATGAATGACTCTAACTGTAAGCCTCTTGCCCAAGGACAGATACTTTCTGAAATGATGGAGGCTGTTATTTATGGAAGATAACAAGCCATTTGTTTTTGATCTCCCTAACAAGCAGGGAGATCAACTGCATTGGATGTGCTTGATCACATGGAGGCAGGAGGTACATGGGCAGGAAATATGTCAGGATGTATGCTTGCCCCTGATTGGATGTAGACAGGAGGGAACAGGCAGGAAGTATGTCAGAATATATACATTGAACCTAGTGGGAAATGCAGAGCATTATGGGTATGCCTTTTTAAGATTCTGCAAAATGTGACTCGTCGCCATTTTCTGGGAACTCAGGAATGGACCTGGCCAGAGTCCATCATTCTGGTCAGTATTTAATTAAAGCTTGCTTCAAATTTGACTCAAAATTGTTTTGAGATAGAGGTCTTATTCAAATCCAGTGGGATTAACAGATACAGCAGCAGGAACAGGAGGCGGGTGGACACACTGTGTCCATGATCATGAAGCAAAATTCAGACATGGAACTTTGCTACAAAGCTACAAGTGGACCATTGATGACCCACTTCTCCAGTGAGCCTCCTCCCCCGCCCCCACTAAAGTTCCACAACTCTCTGAAATGCCACCACCAGTTAGGGCTCAAGGGTAAGCCTCAACTCACACTCAAACCACAGCACCAGTCAAACAACAGAGGCAGGCACACAGGAAAAGAAAGTCTTGATTTTTTTTTTTTTTTTTCCAAATGCACAAGGTCCCTGGGCTCAGACTCAAGAGCCTCAGCCTAAAGAGGAGCCAAGGTCTTCTGACCCTCCTCCAGGCTGTTTACACCAGTCATTTCAGTTCTGGCTACTGGAGGTCAGGAGTATTAGCAGTTGGCAACAGCCCTCCAAACACCCTCTGCAGAGACCCCATCCCTCCTGCCATTCACTGTCTTTTAAATGCAGGGCTTGTGGCTCCTAAGAGTTCCTGTTTTGTGGTGACCTTTTCCTTTAAAAAAAAAAAAAAAAAATCTGTGTGCAAATGACATGCTAATAGCCCCATCTTGAGGGAACTTGCTTCCCCAGGTGACACGTGGGGAACTTTGCATCTAAGCAAGCTTGTCTATCCTTTTCCACAGAGGCTATCCCAGTTGGCATCTGCTCGTCTTGTTCATTTTCCCCCTGAAGTAACTGCCTAATCATTGCTTATCACATTTCTAATTAGTTTCTGCTTGCTTCATTCTTTATGGGTTGGGGGCCATGCCTTTCAGGCCTGCTTTGCAAACACTGCTGATCAAGACAAGATTGTGAACTTCCCACATTGCAGGACCTGCCAATCAGTCGCACATGGCATAATCTAATTCTAATATACCTCCTGATATTTGCCGCACTTAAAAATAACTTGTTATTCATCTTCTTATTCTAATGAAGCCAAAATCGCACCTTTATTTTATCGTAATTTTTGAGAATTTCATGCATGAGTACTGTTTACACTCTCTCCCCCACTCTCTTCTTCCAGCCCCCCACTCCTCCTCAACTCCATAATCTCTTCTTTAATCATTATTGCTACATTTTCAAAATAGCCACCTCAAAATAGTCCAAATGCTAAAGAGATGTTTGTGGTGTAGCATATTCTGGACTTCCACAGTCATTTTTCTGGTGACATTCTGGTCACCTACACTATTCAGGCTACAAAGTGGGACAGGATGACTTTAGGCTAAGGCTAAACAGCAACCCAGGGAAATCCTTTGAAATTCCACACTGTGTGCTTCTGAATGTCCCCGGGCAGTCTATAAAGGGCTCTGAGTCAGAAGACAGGCAATGTCTGTCTTGAACACTAGTGAGCACCCAACTGTACACACATTATGATAACTAACAAAGTTCTGTTGTTGATTTTTTAGAAAAAGTAGGTGATGGGACTGGAGATGCATGTCCAAAATGAAGAGCACTTGCTGCTCTTTCAGAGGACCCACGTTTGGTTCCCAGCACCCATGTTGGCCCTTAGGAATCATTGCAATGCCAGTGACAGGAGACTTAGGCTCTCTACTGGCCTCTGCGGGCACCCGAACTCCTGTTCACAAAACTGTGACAGACATACGCACATACACATACACACAAAATCAAAATAAAAGCAGGAAACACGGCACGAGCCCCTGAAGGGAAGCTTTTGGTGAAATGGTAGCTAATCATTTTCAGAGTTCTGTTTGAGACTGGGGCAGCTCCCTACCAGGAATGTACGTTAAAGCTTTCCTCTACATATCAAACAGATATGATGAAGTATTTGGAGGTAAATAATGGCTCATAATAACTATAATTCATGTTCTGAGGCCCTTCATGAGAAATGCTTTTTTTTTTCCTCTCAAATTCCCACTCATGAGCACTTCAAGTTGATAAACACCTGGAATGCAGAGGTGGTGGTTTATAGATGAAATCCCCGAGCTTCTCATCCTCCACACTTGAACTTGGTTGGGGCTGAATGGAATCTTTGAACGATGTCTTCTAAAACCAAAGAAGCAATGGCTGAACCCTGGCTCTTCTTGGCTGGGGAACAGACCCCAGCCTGGGGACAGGACTGCATTTTTGGGAATGCCTCTTCAAAGCTGTGGACTATGCTGAGTCATGGACACTACCAACATGTGTCTGAGTTTGACACAAATGCCCCAGAGAAACCTGCTGATTTGAGTTCTGCCTTGCGCTTTGGTTTCACAAGACAAGCATTGCTTTAAGAAATCTAACCAGCACTGCCTGAAGGAATTAAATCATCATTGACATCATCCATCATCACTAATCCACACTAAATGTGGTTTTTCATAGTGATGGTGCTGTGTTTAAACAGTGAGTGTGCAAAATTGTAACAGAATCTTTTCCCCACTAAGCTGCCATTGTTAGAGTATTCTTTCTCAGTTATAAGGAAGGTAACGAAGACACTTCTCTGTAGGGACTTGGCAGATTTTTCCTCCTTGTGATCTAGCGTCCCAGGTTTTTGCCTTTTGCTTGCTCCCCCTTTCTTAACCTTCAAACATGGTCTGCATGATCTCACCCAATCCTGTGACTACATTGGTAGATCTGCAATTTAAGTCTTTCATCCCAACTTCCTCCCTGAAGCTAAGATTCATAATCACCAATAAATCCCCTGGGCTTGGCTGATTTATAGGCAGCTCAAATCTTGTACAGCCTACATCAGGTGACATTATAAATCTATGTTCTCATTTCAGGAAGCGACAACTCCTTCCTAATAGTTGCCCAACCTAGAGAATATGGAAGTGTCCTGAATTCCTCCTTGCTCTATGGACACTCTCTTCCATTCGCCAATCCTCGTGTGCCTCGAATGTGAGCCGCCCTCTACGGGCTCTTACACTGGGAGGCCGGTTCCAACGACAGGCTTTGGAGCATGTTGGACATATGGAGTCTAACCTAATTGCTGTATTAATAACATGAAGAGATTACTGGGGGGTAGAGGAAAATGAGAGGAGACACCCAACAAGTGGCTTACTGTGGGTGTTACCTTTGAAAAGGTTTACTTATTTATTTTTATGTGTATGAATGTTTGGCCTGCATGTGTATCTGTCTACCATGTCCTTGCCTGGTGTCTGCTGGTTAAGTTATGGATAGTGGTGAGCTGCATGTAGATGTTAGGAATTCAACCCAGTCCTCTGGAAGAGTAACAAGTGCCCTTAACCTCAGAGCCGTCTCTCCTGCCAACTGTTAAGTATATTCTTAAGAACTACAACTTGGCCTTTCTGTATTCTTTCCTTTTCCTCTGTTCCTTGAGATAAGCTGTCTTCTCCATCATGAATCCTTCTAGGATTGTTCCTCCCATGAGTCATTATCACAACAGTGAGAAAAGTCACTAATATGCCTATCAATCCACTTATAGAAAGAAACTTCTAGAATCAAACCCCCAATCACCACTTCCTCTGTTACAGCCCTAGTATAAATGACCAAATTTGCTTGCTTGAACTGTTTTTGTTGCCAAGAACTATAGCATGTCTAACTGCATTTAATAAAATCACTTCATAACAGGGAAAAAATTTGGGAGTGACCATCAGAAAATATATGAAACAAATGTCAAATTTTAAGAGAAAACTGTGTGGCTTAAGAACTCTAGATGTCCTGGAATATACTTGTCTTAGTTAGAGTTTCTATTGCTATAAAGAGACACCAGGACTATGGCAACTCTTATAAAGGAAAACATTTAATTGGGGTGACTCACTTACATTTCACAAGTTCAGTCTATTATCATCATGGTGGGACATGGCGGTATGCAGGCAGACATGAACTGGCAAAGTAGCTGAGAGTCCTACATCTTGCAGGCAGCAGGAAGTAGACTGAGACACTGGAAGTTATCTTCAGCATATATGAGACCTCAAAGCCCACCTCTATGGTGACATACTTCCTCCAACAAGACCACACCTGTCTTAGTCAGGGTTTCTATTGCTGTGAAGAGACACCATGACCACAGCAACTCCTATAAAGGAAAACATTTATTTGAGATGACTGCCCTCAGTTCAGAGGTTCAGTCCATTATCATCATGGGGGGGAACATGGTGTCATGCAGGCAGACATGGTGCTGGCTACATCTTGATCAGAAGGCAACTGTGACACTGAGTGAAGCTCAAGCACAAGAGACCTCAAAGCCTGCCACCACAGTGACACACTTTCTTCAACAAGGCCACACCGACTTCAAAGCCAAGTCTCCCAATACTGCCACTCTCTATGAGCTTATGGGGGCCAATTACATTTAAATTATGTCAACACCTACTCCAACAAGGCCATACCTCCCTTTAGTGCCATTCTCTCTGGGAGTCTTTTTCTTTCAAACCACCATATTCCACTCCCCGGCCCCCAAAGACTTGTAGCCATATCATAATGCAAAAATGCATTCAGTCCAACTTCGAAAGTCCCCATAGTCTATCACAGTCTCAACTTGTTTAAAAGTCTTAAGTTCAGAGTCTCTTCTGAGATTCATACAATCTCTTAACTGTAATCCCCTGTAAAATCAAGATTAAAAAGCAGATCACATACTTACAACAAATAATGGCACAGGATACACATTACCATTCCAAAACATAGGGAAGGGAGCATAGTGAGGAAATAATGGACCAAAGCAAGACCGAAAACCAGCTGGGCAAACTCCTAACTCTGCATCTCCATATCTGATGTCAAAATGCTCTTCAGATCTCCAACTCTTTTCAGCTTTGTTGACTGCAACACACTTCTCTCTCTTCAACTGGTTCCACTCCCTGTTAGCAGCTCTCCTTGGTATGTATCCCATGACTCTGGCATCTCCAGCCTCTTGGGGTCTCCAAGGTAATCCAGGCTTCACCTTCACAGCTTCATGTGAAATGGCCTCTCTACTGGCCTCCAGTCAGGGACGCCCCTGACACATGCCTGGCCTCAGTGGTTTTCTGTTGCCTGAGTTTTCCTGCCTTGCCCAGAGTCAGGACAAATCTCTGCCACCCGCCAGTCCCACAGCCACTCAGACCCAACCAAGTAAACACAGAGACTTATATAGCTTACAAACTGTATGGCCGTGGCAGGCTTCTTGCTAACTTTTCTTATATCTTAAAGTAACTCATTTCTAGAAATCTATACCTTGCCACGTGGCTGGTGGCATACCGGCATCTTCACATGCTGCTGGTCATGCGCGCCTGGTCATGGCGGCTGCATGGCTGCAGGCGGAGGCTGCAGCGTCTCCTTCTGCCTTTCTGTCCTTTTATTTCTCCTCTCTGTTAGTCCCGCCTATCTTTCCTGCCTAGCCACGGCCGATCAGGTTTTATTTATTGACCAATCAGAACAACTTGACATACAGACCATCCCCCAGCACAGCCAAGTGCAGACCATCTCAAACACCTGCACTCAGGCCCATGGTCCTAATCATCCTCTATGCAGACCTGCTGGGTAACGCCACAAAGAACCCAAGAAGGGCTCCCACAGGACATACAGAACATCCCACAGCAGTTTTCCTTATATGTGGAGGCAAATTCCACAGCTCCTTTTTTTTTCTATCCTTAACTCCAGAACCATATGGCCAAAGCTGCCAAGTTCTATTGCTTGCTAGGGCTGGAACACAGCCCCCTCATTTAATTATATCTTCACTGGTTTCTTTTTTCCTTCACTGCCTAAGCTTGGTTGTCCTTGAATTTGCTCTATAGATCAGGCTGGCCTCAAACTCAGAGACCCACCAGCCTTTGCCTCTGGAGTCCTGGGATTAAAGACATGCACCACCATACCCAGTTCTAAGATTTTCTTAATTCTTTTTCACAAGTTGGAAACTTAGCTGGATGGGGTCTTTCCATGAGGTTACCACTCCCTTTATTCAATTTCTTAATCTGTTTATCTCCTTGAACACAGGATTTAGCTCTATTCTACTTCCTGGTACCCTCTTTATGCATCTGTATATTTTATATTTTCATTTGCTCAGCTTATTCCTTTTCATTACAAATCTTCATTAGAATTACTGATAATAACCACAAACAGTTTATACTAGGCTGTTTTGAGATTTCCTCTGCCAACAGAATTAATCCAAAACCTCTCTACTTTAGCCTCAGGCAGACTCTTCAGACAAGGGCAAAAAGCAGCCACATTCCACCAAAATATCACAAGAATGATCTCTAGGCAACAGACTAATATTCTTCTACTTTGAGACCTCTTGAACCAGCCCTTCATAGTTCATCAAATCACATTCAGCACCACTGTCTTCTATGCTCCTACTAGTACGGCCCATTAAGCAGCACTTGAAGTGTTATAACTGCTTTTCTAATCCACAGTCCTAAGGTCCATATTCCTTCAAACAAAAACATGGCCAGGCCTACCACAGTAATACCCCTAATACCAACTTCTGTCTTTGCTAGGATTTCTATTGTGAAGAGACAGTGTGACCATGGCAACTCTTAAAAAGAAAAACATTTCATGGGGGTGGCTTGCTTATAGTTCAGAGGTTCAGTCAATTATCATCATGGTGGGACCTGGTGGTGTGCAGACAGACATGGTGCTGGAGAAGTAGCTGAGATTCCTACACCTTGCAGGCAGCAGGAAGTAGACTGAGACACTGGGTGGTATCTTAGCATATATGAGACCTCAAAACCCACCTTCACAGTGACACTTGCTCCAACAAAACCTACTCCAATAAGGCCACACCTCCCTTTAGTTCCACTCTCTTTGAGGGTCATTTTCTTTCAAACCATCCCAACATCCATGAGTATGTATACAGGGATATCAAAGTTTCCAATCTGAGTTACAAGAACCCTGAGCAGGTGAACTTAGTATACTATGGGCTTGCTTATGTGAACTGCCCAGTTTATAAAGAGTAAAGAGGATCCCCAAAGATGCTAGGATGGCACACTGGAGTTCACCAGCATTGATGCACATAATAGTGTGTTCCCATCATGATGTGGAGATTTAGAAATACTTGGTTATTGCATGATCCAGTGGCTCACGTTATCCTCATTTTCCTTGAAAGGATAACTTGAAAGATCCCGTGTTAAAGATTCCAAAATTAGATATAGAGACAAGGTTGCAGCTTTGGTGGAGAAATGCTCTCCTGGAAAACAAACAAACAAACAAACAAACAAAACAAGCCAGGTTAAACTGCTAAGTGCTATGGATATCATTCTATATAAATAATACACTGATGGCCAGTGACCAGACAGGAAGTATAGGCGGGACAAGGAGAGAGAAGAAATGGGGAAACAGGAAGAAGGGGGAGAGACACTGCAGCCACTGCCAGGACAAGCAGCATGTAAAGACGCCGGTAAGCCACCAGCCACGTGGCAAGGTATAGATTTATAGAAATGGGTTAATTTAAGATATAAGAACAGTTAGCAAGAAGCCTGCCACGGCCATACAGCTTATAAGTATTATAAGCATCTGAGTGATTATTTTATACGTGGATTGTGGGACTGCGGGGCTTGGTGGAACCTGGAGAGAAGCCCTCCAGCAACAGCTAAGTATTCGGAAGCTGTGAAATTGCTGGGCCACACTGGAAAACATCTTAACAAAAATTTACATGGCATTCGTTTGCAAGGACTAAAAGCTATGGGAAATAGAGATGAGGGCAAACGATTTTAGTGTTGTGGAGATGGAGGTGTGAAGATAGATCCAGTCTCAAAGAAGCTGGGGAAAGAAGTAGAAGAAAGCATGATATGTAGTGTGGAAAACACAGAGTCACAGATAACACGGTGGAAGACATCACCCAGACTCAAGAACCAGAAAGCAAGCCCAGAAGTAAATGAAGTGCCAGGAACAGACTTTTTTTTTTTTATTGTTTCCCTTCCTTTTGTATTTTATGTTTTATTTTCATGTGTGTTTTGTGGAGTTGGAGTAATAATTAATCAGCCATGTTTGTTTTTTTCAAACATTATTAGAATGTATATGAATTTGTTCTTCCTGTGTCTATTCCTCCCTGTTTACATCCCAGTGTCCAAAGATCAAGTTGTGTGCTTCTTCTTATACTCATGTCAAATATTCTAGTGTGCTTCCATGTCACTCTAGATCCCACCCACCCACCCAGGTCCATGTGACTGCCTTCCAAGAACTTCTTTGACTTAATCACATGCCAACTACTCCCAACATTTGCCCCTGTCAGTTAGCTCCATGCTGATCCTTGGATACACTGTGGATTGCAGTCACACTCTGACCTTACTACCTCCTCTATGTGGCTCATTCTTTCCTGAGAAACTCTCTCCCTTACTTGCTTAAACCCTCTGCCCAACAGTTCAACTATCAGAGGCTTGCCTGATCAACTGTTCTACAGTTGATTGTACACCTTACTCCCTTCACACACTTTCTTTTATTCTCTGTTTCTCTTCATAATGCTCACTGCTGTTACCAGACCACTGGCTGGGGTCATTTGGTTCCACACAGATGGAAATCATAAGTAGAAAAGGAGCACCTGGCTTTCCAATGCTGGCAGTCTTAGAACCTCAAGTTCAAACACTTTTGGAATGAGCTGGCAGGCACAGAGGCTCATAGATCCAAGCCCAGAGATGTAGAGGTAGTCAGCTTTAGAAGTTAAAGAACTGAATTCTAGATGCTCATGTCTGAGGCTTCTTTCTCTGGGCTACACCAACTCTTGGCCTGGCCCTCAGCATTTAGTACAACCCTCCGCTCTTAGTAGAAACTAGCAATAGTAGTGCTTGGCACCAGTTCATGGCACAGCTCCAAAACCTTGGGCATTAGGACCCTTGACTCTCAACACAGCTTAAATTATAGCTCTTGAGCCTTGGAGATCTAGATATGTAGCCCTTAGGACTTGCTATTCCCTGGCATCTTCAAGTAGCCAGGGCCTACAGTCTCCCATCTTTGTCTCATTGAGCTTTGTGCTTTCTGCTAACTTTGTTTTTTGCATTATGTCACTGTCTCTATATGCCCGCCATCCTACACATTCCCCTTCCCTCACTGTCTCTATATGCCCGCCATCCTTACACATCCCCCTTCCCTCACTGTCTCTATATGCCTGCCATCCTACACATCCCCCCTTCCCTCACTGTCTCTATATGCCTGCCATCCTACACATCCCCCCCTTCCATGCCTCCATCCCCTTCCCTCACTGTCTCTATATGCCCGCCATCCTTACACATCCCCCTTCCCTCACTGTCTCTATATGCCCGCCATCCTTACACATCCCACCATTTCTCTTCCTCACTGTCTCTGTCCTCATTCCTCTCTCTGGAACTCTTCAGCTGCCTCCTCCCTATTGCTATGGCTGCTGCCACTGCCTCAACAGTGGCAGGTACTGCCACTGCCTCAACAGTGGCAGGTACTGCCACCTCTTCTGTCCCTGTAGTTGTCTCCTCTTTGCATGACCAACCCAGCCTACACTACCTGTGCTGGCTAGTTTTCTGTCAATTTGACACAAGCTAGAGTTATCTGAAAGTAGGGAACCTCAGCTGAGAAAATGCCTTCATAATTTCCAATTAGTGATTGATGGGAGAAGGTCCAGTCCATTATGGGTGGTGCCATACTTTGGCTGGTGGTGGTAGGTTAAAAAAACAAACAACAACAACAAAACAAGCTTATCAAGTCATGATGAGCAAACCAGTAAGCAGCACTTTTCCATTGCCTCTGCATCAGCTCCTGTTTCTAGGTTCCTGCCTGTTTTAATTCCTGTCCTGACTTCCTTCGATGATGAACTACAATGTGGAAGTATATGCCAAATAAACTGTTTTCTCTCCACTTTGCTTTTGGTCATGGGGCTTCATTGCAGCAAAAGTAACCCTAATGAAAGCATGATAAAGATCATAAGCAGGCAAGTCAAACCATCCTGTGAGAAGCAGAGGGGGAAGCACAGGGGGTGTTTCCTAGCTGGCTGGAAAAATAAGCCATCAGCCAAGGAGAGGGTGTGGCATGCAAATATAAGACTAATTTGCACCAATCACAGCTGCTTCCAGTTCCACCAATCATAACACTTACACAGAAGGACCTGTCACTGGCCTCAAATGACACCAATCTTGAGCTTTCTGTTGGGTCACTGGGGGAATATGCTATCCCCTAATCTGACTTTAGAAAGTTGAAAAGCTTCAGGGTTAACAGGGTCATCTCAACTCACCCATACAAGTCACCTGCAGCCATCGTGGCTGGAGCACAGTCTCTGGGGGGCAGTGGGTGCAGTTTGCTGTAGCTTCGGTAACAGTGGCCCTTGCACCTGGGGGGTAGTGTGTATGCTGCCTGGTGAAAGCAGCCCAATTGCTATGATGTCAGTCCAGCCTGTCCTAAAAGGGATTGCTCAGTTGACCTTTCTCTTTCCAGAGGCAACTTGACAACAGGAAGGGTCTGACCACTGTCAATGAGTCAAACTGGTAAAAGCCACAACAGCTTAGCTCATTTAATGCCAGCATTGAAAGGGTGCTTAAACAAAACCTCTTACTCCATTTTCAGCAGAGTTTGACTTTTGGGTAACTGCATTTGCCCCGCCACCACTTGACCTCCTTTGCAATTCTCTGGCTTTTCCAGAATGAAGACTTTAAAAGACAATTTCATCTATTCTATCCATTGCCTATGTTTTGGTTTAGTTTGATTCTATTTATTATGTATTTATTTATGTATTTATTTATTTATCTGCTTATTTATTTGTTGACATTGTTTGAGACAGAGTCTCCAGTAGATAGGGCTGTCTGGCTCAGGGATCTGACTGTCTGCCCAGGGCTAGATTATAAGAGCAGGTCTCCACACCCAGCCTTTTTTCTTTGTGAGTTCTGAGGGATCTGACTCAGGTCTTCATGCTTCTAAGGCAAATGTTTTACTGAGTGAGCTGTTACCCTACCCTCTCAAATGATTATTCTTATAAACATTGAGCCAAATGCCTGATTGATAGTGTTAGCAGAATATTTCAAGAAACAAACAAAAATAATGGGATTGTAAATGATCTGATCCCAGTGGTATTTGCCATCCATCAAAAACCTACCATGTCTCATCAAAGGCACAGTGGGATTTGAGCTGTGGCTATTGAGTTTCCCGTGATTGCATAGTAGAAAAAAATGACTAAACAACCAACCCATACTTCTCTGTACATTCTTTTCCAATTTTTTTTAGGTGTTAAATAAGCTAGACCATTTCTAGTTTCTTCCGTTGTTAAACTAAATTTCCAGTTGAACCCTGTTCACTTCTTAAAACTGTATTGATACCATCTATAGAAGAAGAACAAACAGAAAAAGAACTGCCAATCACACACAGTGCTGACATGGCTTTTATTTCAGGACATACAGCTTATTTCAAGCATCGGTTTTAGGAGCATTTTATGTAGACAATTTTTAAAAGGCAACAAGAATCAAATCATGCCCAGATAGCTCCCACCACCAGGGAGGTTGAAGCAATTCAGAAAATGAAGTGAAAATACCCTGATGAGTAGAGATAGTGAAAGACTGTGCACTCTACAATGAGTTCAGTGAGCACTATACAGGGCACATCTGTTTCTCAAGATGTAAATGTCACGAGTTAGTGATACAGTACAAGGTGGCGATCATAAGTCCCACACCTGGACAACTCTCAACACACAGTCTTCATTCTATACCCTCATCTCTGAATCCTGTCTGTTTCTTAGTCAAAGGAAATAAATCTAAGATGGTGGTCGGAGAGAGAGTTACAATCATCTACTTCTATTAACAATGGAGGACCACCATGGAAAGGTCTCTGATTCTAGAGTCTCTGCCAAGAGAAAGCATCAAACAAGTCTCAGTGGCATTTCAGAGTTTGGGGAAGAGAATGCTATACAGCCTCAGAGTTCACCTCTGGTCACTTATTCTATTCCCTAGAAAGCCAAGAGTGAAAACAAGAAATGCATTCGGAAGTCTAAAAGGGG
Source organism: Peromyscus leucopus (assembly GCF_004664715.2). Taxonomy (NCBI): domain Eukaryota; kingdom Metazoa; phylum Chordata; class Mammalia; order Rodentia; family Cricetidae; genus Peromyscus; species Peromyscus leucopus. Next base: position 104,274,441 of record NC_051069.1, on the reverse strand, counting down.
GATAGAGACCCACACAGATGTGCAGGGTTTGTTCCCACCCAGGGGCATATTTGAAGAAATGGATTAGTGCTCGTGTATCACTGATCAAAAGGGCACTCTACAAAGTGTTTGCTTTTCACCCCAGTTTCTAACTCAGATAAATTAGGGTAGATAACAATTCATTTTAACTCCTTGGGGGAAAAAAACTTCAGCCCAAATAAAAATACATCTTTAGGCAGTAAGAATCTTGCATAATCTCTCTCTTTGTGTGTGTGTGTGTGTGTGTGTGTGTGTGTGTGTGTGTGTGTGTGTGTGTGTGTGTCTTTGACATGTTTCAGGCACCCTGAACATTTGTAGTACAAACACCACAGTTGTATTCTTCAAATGCTGGCTAAGGGGCTACTGAAATATTACATGTCCTTCTTCTGGTAAAACATGGGTAAAGGTTTTCCCTGAACCGTTGTTTCTCAGATTTTACTGTGCATAAGACTCACTGACTGGGTTCACTAAAACTTGGGATGCTAGAAGCAGAGTTTCTGGTTCCGATGGTGTGGGGTAAGGCTGGAGAGTGTGAATTTTTAGTAAGTTGCTCGGTGACACTCTTGCTGGTGGCACAGGGGCTGAGCTGTGAGGTTCACTGCTGTAAGCTCCAAGCTGTGTGTTTCTATGCTCTTTAAAGAATAATGGGAGCCTTTACAATCCAATGTCCCTCCACAGGGCACTGACCAAAGTCTTCTCAGGGTTGTTCCCAGGGATAATATTCGAGGGAACTGTTTTTTATTACTTCTACTTTCTCCATTCTATAACCAGTAGCAGCAGGCAGCCAAAGAACCCTTAGGACTATTTTCTTAGCATTTTGGTTTTCTGGTGGGAGTGGAAATGTTTGCTAATCTCACCAGAAGGATTGTCATCTACCTAGTGTGTCTCCAGATGCACTGGATCTGTGTCCCTCCCCAGGACAGGATTGGTGCCTCTTGGGGAATGAAAGCCATGGCTACATATCCCTCCCCAAGCTGTCTATCTCGTCTAGCAGGAAGTCCATGTCTTCCCGGCTCACTTGAGGGCTGATGACCACTTGACGGAAGAAGTTGACCTTCCCTCGGTGGGGCTGGTAGCCCAGCATGACACTGCCCTTCTTCATCATTTTCTCCTTAATGGCTGGAGCCACCTGTAAGGGGGAGAGGACACAGATAAAACCAAGTTTCTTAGCACTTCAGCTGACCTTCAGTCTACTGGTGTGGATCTCAGTTTTGTCTTCAAGCCTGACATAATAATAATTCATTGAGAACGTATAGCATATATCCACCAAATCAAGTGGTTGAGCTGTGTTAGTTCATCTTTACAACACCATAAGGAGCTGCTGGCAGCATGTCCATTTACAGATGAGGAAGTCAGGCACACAAGAGTCTTCGAGTTCTGTCTGTTGCTGGGATTAAATACTCTGCTCAAAAGCAATTTAGGGTACACTTCAGCTTACAGATTACAGTCCAGCATCAAGGGATGTCAGGGCAGGAACTCAGACAAGAACTTCAGGCAGAAACAATGGAGGGATGCTGCTTGCTGTCCCTTTCTTATACACCTCAGGACCATCTGCCCAGGGAGTGTTGCTGCCCACAATGGGCTGGGACCTCCCAATCAGTTAACCTCAGGACACTCTCCCACAGACATATTCAATATGATCTTGGAAATCTCTCAATTGAGACTCCCTTCTCAAGTGACTCTGGGCTGTGTCAAGGTGACAGTGAAAGCCACCTAGGGCATGGGGTCCCTTACTGAATCTGAAGCTTGCCATTTCAACTACACTGGCTGGTCAATGAGCTCTCAGGATCTGTCTGTCTCTGCCCCCTAGTGATCTGATCGGGTTACAGGTGCACATGGCTGTACCTGGCTTGAATGTTGTAGATGATTCTTGGTGAGTATAGTTTCTAGAATGGTAATGGGCCCTTGAATCATATTTCCTCTGCTGAAGAGGAGCCTTAAGATTTTAAACATTTGAAAATCCTCAATCTATGGACAATAAAACAAAAACCCTTTCCAGGAAAGATGAGGAAATAAATTGTATATAACTGCAAAAATAATGGGAAAGTATTTAAATGCAAAATATAAGCATTATGTATGAAAATGTTACATGATTATGTGTCAGGGTTTTATGCTTTAGCTTTTTAGCCCTCATGAACTTGAGTAGGGGACTTCTCTGCTTAGATGGATGTACATGGATGTGCATGCATCATATATGCATGTAGGTGCTCACACATGTAACATGAACTTCTTCTCAGTCATATATCACTGCGTGCTCTTCAGATCTCCCCATTTGGTCACCAGATAATATGGAACTATGGTCTAACTTAGGCTTGTGACAAAGCCAAGTTTTATGTTTTTCTGTTTGAACAAATTGTCCCCAGCCTCCTGTATGTAAACTGGGGCTGTGAGGGAAATCCCACCATGGTGCCTGCAGTGATCAGTATTAGCAAGGCCTTGTTCACATGTCTGTCAAGGAGAGCCACAAAGCATCAAGTTCAGAACTTACAGCTCATGGTTCTGAGAACGGTTCTTGGATCACTTCCATACCCCTTCCCGTCCACTTCCAGTTCCACAGCACAGCACCAGCTCTGGCTCCGCCCATTTTAAAGGTAAAGCAGGCATGCTCTGGGCTCCAGCCTCATTTGCATGTTTGTGCCTGCTCACTTTCAGCACCCCTATTTTTTTTTCTCTCAAAAAGGGTGTTTCCTGCTCCACTTGTGGAAGGCCTTTGGGACCTGACACCAGCTTTTGACATTCCCAAGGCTCAGTGAAGCTATTATCAAAATGAATCTGTCAGGCTATTGTGGTTTATAAGCAAATCAGAAATAATTTTGCTTTAACCTTTTTCACATTTTATTTCTTTATTTGGGGGAAGGACAGGGTGCATGTTACTACCACATGTATGGAGGTCAGAGGACAATTTGTAAGAGTCAGTTTTCCGCATCCATAATCAACTTAGGGTGCCAGCCTTGGCAGCAGGCACCTTCGCCAACTGAGGCAGCTTGCCAGCCCCACAAATACTTTCAAATGCCACAAACTGCACACATAAGAGGCTATGTTTTAATAAAAAGATGTTTGGGAGGTTTAAATTTCTGCTCTTGTGTCTGGCACAAAAATAAACAAGCTTCCACAGGCAAAAGCTCCTCAAGTAAGAAACTTCCTAAATTCAAGTTTGTTACTGGTTCCTGAGATTACCAAAAAGTAATCAAATGTCTCTGGTCTCAGAGAATGAGCGAGTGAGGGTTTGACAGTGTGCAGCAGGGAATTTATTAACCTTTCCGTGAACTCGAAGATTATTTCCTAGAAGTCACTACTATGCACATAGTAAAAGGCTTCCTCTCTCTAAAATATCAAGTAGGTAAGAAAGTCCTGAGGACCCGCAAAGCCAACAACTTATTGAATCTCTAGCACAAACCATCCTCGTAATGGTAGCAATTATTATTGCTAATGAATATTTTGCCAGTTCTTTGTGCTCTGCAAGGTCATTTCAGACTAATTTGAAAGAGCCCGTGTTAATAGTGTAAAGACCAGGGATATTTTCACTAACAGTCAGATTATCACCTTTGCTCTTAAAAACACCAACCATTTTCTGTTTACAAGGCTGTGAGGGAAGATCTGTCACTGGGCAATTCGGACATTCTCTTTTTGCTGGCAAGAGCAGAGAAACAGGCCTAATCTGGCAGGATGGAATATTCACAAGGGAAAGAAAATATGCATAAACTAAATGTAAGTACACGCGTCTCATGCCTAAATGGAGCATGCATGGTGGAAAGCAATTTGGCAAGGCTGAGATTGCTTTCCGGCTCTCAATTATTTTACCGCGGCGTTTCCTTCAAATTGTAAATCAAATTCTTTCCTTGTGCCTCAGTGCACTGGGTTCCTGAATCTTAAGTGGAGGAAAATCCTGACATCTCTATTTCATTGCACTGCTTCCTCTCCATGTTTCCACAGGACTTCTGTTTCCCCCGTTAAATTACATTCCAGTAATGACTTGGTCATTTCAACGGCTTTCTGTTGTCATCCCGCTACAACACATGGGAGCCCGAGTCTTCCAAAGGTGCTTACACAGAAGGGAACACAGTAAAATGGCTCTCTCTGACCAAGTGTAGCCGTTTGATAAGCAGCTGGCTGAGCAGCACCTAAACCTTTGAGAAAGAACAATAGTCATGTCCAGAAAATATCTTTCTTTTGAACATGTGTCCATAATAATGCTAATGGATATATATATATATATATATATCCCTGGGTGGAATAGTGCACACCTGTAATCTCAACATTTAGGAGCTGGAGGGTAAAGGATCAAGAATTCAAAGCTTACCTAGGCTACATGAAATTCTGTCCCCCTTCTACCCCCCAAAAAAATCAAAATAAGAGGCCTGGAGAGGTGGTTCAGTAGTTAAGAACACTCAGTGCCTTTATAGAGGACCCAGGTTTGGTTCCCATATGGCTGCTCACAATCACCTGGACCTCCAGTTCCAGGAAGATCTGATGTCCCCTTCTGATGCCTCTGGACCCCTGGACATTAATTCATAGCAGACATATTCACATAGATTTAAAAAACAAATAGATCTTAAACCTTTGATTGATAATCTCGCATGAAGGAAATACTTGGTTTCTCCAATGGAGTCTCACTGGCTACACAAACCACACTTAATGCCAGGCCCTTGGCCAGCAGTAGATGATCAACACAAAGTGGACTCAATGGTATTTTTGGAATTTTTTTGTCTCATAATGCTTTGTCTGGGCATTTTAAATGAAACTTTACATATCATTTGCATATATGTGCAGATGATATGCATATATAATATATATCATCTACATATACACATATACATATATGTAGTGTGTGTGTGTGTGTACATGTTTCTTTTCCACAAGACATCAGACATCTGGATATGGGGTGTTGCCATGGCAGCCTCCCTATAATGTCTGATGAAGCTGTTACTTTTGAGACAGACTATCCAAAAGACAGGTCATTGAGCTCAGAATCTGTTAATACTCCCATTAGCAACTACATCATTAATTTCTTAAAATTAACATGCTTTAAGTCAATTATAATTTGTACCTGGTCCCCTGTCCCCCATCTTTTTCCCCCTCTCTGAGCATCTCTTGAGATCTGAATCTTCACGAGTGCTGTGAAAACCACAATTTGTGACTGATTCCGTCTCCCCAAAGCATCCGCTGCATCTCACTGTTCATAGACAGCCTTTGCTGCTGCTTAGTGGTTTTAGACATGGGATCTCACACCTCATGCACGCAGTGACTGCATAGTCTTCCATTCAGGTTCCAACTTTGCTTCCAGCCTGAACAATGTGAACGTATTTGTTCCTTCAGGAAGTTGAACTGTCATTGGTTACCTTAACACCAACATTTATTATGGAGAGGAATGACTTTCTCTGGTTTTCTGGAAAGGTCTGTGTTTCTATGAGTTGCCAGAATAGTTGTGGGTGAACAAATTGATTTGTGGATAAACCAGCTATTTGTGGGTTGAAGAAATTCATGAAGCCCAAGTCCAAGAATGTCTATGTCTAGGTTTCCCCAGTTACCCTGCAGTCTGCTGCTTCTCTCGTTATCACATGAAGCTTGAGGAGCAACTTTGGTGTGGCCTACAAGTATTTTAAGGCTACATGTTACCTGGCTTCAGACCCTCATCACAGCAGCTGGGTTTAGATTTGAGTAGATATGCCTGGTGGTCTGGAAATTTACAAAGGAGCTCAAATGTTCTCTCTACCAGTTTGAGAAGCACCGAACAAAAGAGTCTTCCTGCTGGGTGTCTGTGGAGGCAGCAGTGTGGAAGATGGGGAGGGGGGAGGGGGAGGCGGGGGGGGTGGGGGTGGGGGGGGTGTGCATTCTGGGCAGGAAATGCAATCTTAGGAGAGCAGGGGCGGAGATGAACCCTCCTTGGCTTGGATTGCTTATCTCAATTTTCCACAAGAAAAACTTTCCAAACCAATGACCTTTGGAGAAGTTAGGCAAGTTGTTTGTCAATGGTAAAACTTGATAAAGTATTCAAAACACTTAAACATGCCCCAGAAAACAATGAACATTTTCATTCTGAATGCTTGAAGAGTCAATTTTCTCCTTTCAGTATGGTTTCTGCCCACATTTTAGTATCTCGCGTGCTTTAATTTTTTACTTGTCTTCCTCCTTGGCACAGTGTACTTGCCCTGATACCCCTGCCCCGTAATTTAGAGTTGAAATATATCCGTGTAAATCTCTCAAGCTTCAGTGATATAAAATTGGTGATCTGCAGCCCATGAAATCATATGCATCTAAAAGATCGATTCAGCTTGGCAGAGCACAAAGAAATGGCAACATTTCCTCTAGACACGCCTTTTTCAACTATGAATATTTTTAGCCTAATTTCTGTCTAGAGTACATCTGAAAATCAGAATAAAGTGTGCCTCCATTTAGAAGAACTGCCCCATTCATGCTTTCTCTAACACAAGTGAACAGGTACCAAAATGAGGAGTTTAGCGTCTTGGTGAGTGAAGGAGGCAGTTAGCCTCACTGGTGGTGTTTACACCACAGAGACAGCTATGGCAGACGTTCCAATAAACCTAATGCCAGCCATATATTTGAGACCAGCTGAAATGAACAGTCATAAAAACAAACCAAACTGAACTGAAAGCTTTAGCTGAAGAATGGACACAATAAACATTTTACACCCTCTATAAAGCAAAGCTTAACACTGTTGTGTCCCAAGCAGCCAGTTGAGCTAATAGCAGCTGAAGAGCTGTTTGGAGTCAACACCCACATTTCAGCCCATGTTCAGAGATGTCCTTTGTGTGCCGAGAAGTGAGGTGTACCTCAGTAAATTCCAACAGAGGCAGAAGTAGTGGCACAGGGGCTTGTGAAAGCATGTCACGGGGCTGGGGGAGAGGATGAAGTGCTTCCCACAAAACACCACGAGGACCCGAGTTCAGATCCTAGCACCCACGTAAAAGCCAATGGTGGTGGGTGTGCCTACAATTTCAGAAAATGGGAGGCAGAGACAAGTGGATCCCTGCAGCTTGGTAGCACGTTGGTATTGTAAATTTGGTGAGCTCTACATAGTGAGAGAATCTGCCTTAAAAAATAAAGTGTGGCAAGACATCCAATGTTGACCTCTGGATATACGCACACACACATACATACACACACACACACACACACACACACACACACACACACACAGAGAGAGAGAGAGAGAGAGAGAGAGAGAGAGAGAGAGAGAGAGAGAGAGAGCAAGAGAGTATATCAAGTCATTTAACATTGCTGCAATGACCATGGAATGATACTTGCATTGAGTGTCCCTAAGACCACGGATATTAAATAACTCAGAAGGCTTAAAGTAACCCCACCCACAGAGGAGTCTCCATGCTAAAGTGTTAAGTGTTCAATATTAAAGTGTCCTGTTGAGCACTACTTCTCAGTAGTCCTGTGAGGCCTTGTCTTTCACATGAGTCACTAACCTTGCTGTGGGCCCGAGAAAACAATTAAATGTAAGGGTTAGCCACAGAAGTGGAAAGCTGAGAGTTGAAAATGATTTTCATGTTTCTTGTGGATTCCTAAATGATCACTCAGAAAAGATCACCCCTCTGGAGAGTGAGCAAACAAGAACACACTCCCATTTCTCTCTGGATCCTGTGGGGAATGGCCCCTATCTCTGTATCCTTCACAGGCTATCTTAGCAGAGACAAGGGCTTTCTTCTCCGAACTGATGCCTGATACAATAAGTGGCTCATTGCAAGGACAGCATTCAAACCTCACCTGCAGAGCTAGGGATGTAGTTCAGTGGCTGGGTGCTTGCCTAAGATGCATACAGCCCTGGGTTCAACCCCCAGGGAAGCAAGCAGACCTCGGGGACAGAAGGACCGTTTGAGGAGCGTGCTAAGGAGGATGAAGATGCTGAGTCTTCTCACAGATTATCTCAGGGCAACTTTCTCTGAGAATGATACCTGCCCCCATCGCTTGGCATGAAGCATCCATGTGCTGAGATTTCGGTGACTGATTTATATTCCATGCCAACAAGCTTCTGACAGCAACTGAGGCTCTTTGGGGGGTTACATGCAGTGCATCTCTCTGCCTAGTAGCTTAGGAACAAACCTGGGACCATTTTGACAATACCCTTAGACCATGAGCCTAAACAGACTCTTCCTTCCTTAAGTTGCTTGTTTCCAAATTCCTGACCTGTACAGCACAGCGCAGAAAACAACCTTTAAAAATGACAACACTTATGGAAAGTGGCTCCCGGGAAAAGGTGCCTGCCACCAAGCCTGGTGACCTGAGTTCCCTCCCAGGGACCAACAAGGTACGTCAGGCTAACAAACTGCTACAAGTTGTCCTCTGACCTCCATTCAGGCACTGTGGCAGCTGTGGACACACCTATGCACATGCACACAAACACATAAGTAAATGTGATAAAATAAATTAAAAATAATGGCTATAATTGATAACCTATGCAACAGAAATTGCACCAGGAACATTAATTTCAGGTTCGTATTATTTTTGGTATAAAAGTTTTACAATTTCCATCTTCAAATACTATCTTTTCTTTAGCTCTTAGTTATATATAATATATAGTATTTATCATAATAGGTAATATATATACATTTTAAATTATTATAATGAAGTCATTTGGACTTCTGGGTTGCCAATTTCTTGCCTCTGGTTCTTACTCTTTAGGTAAGGAAATGCTTTCAGTCATCAGCTTCATATGTTGATGATGGCAGAATTCTAAATGGCATTTTCACTCACTGCCCTTCCATTTTACGCACACACACAATTACAGTCTGTAGTAAACATGTTTAGTATTTTTGCTTTTGAAGTATTGTAAGGCCTGTGTCTCCCGCCATCGCTGTGCGGGCCAGAACTACAGTGACTCCAGCAGACACTGTAGGCCCTCCTCATTTACCGTTGATTTAGTGTGGAGGGAAGCTTTCCATATTCCACATACATTAACCCAACACCTCACCCAGGCAAACCTCAGCACGTACTGCAGGTGACCCCTCTGCCTCCTGTCGGTTTGAAGGTCACTGAATGTGTATGTTTTAAGTCAGATTTTCTAAGGATCTCGTTCTTTCTTCATCTACAGAAGTGGGAAATATAATTTCGGATTATATATATTTTTTAACATGTTCAAAGACAGGTAGAAAAATGATGAAAATTGCATTTTAAGGCTGCTTTTGACTTGGCTTCTAAAATAATGGATTCTATTGAATGAAGCCCTAAAAATGGAACCTGAGTGGGACATTGTAGGCCTGTCGATCCATCTCTCCAGTGCCCAAAAAACACTGCATAAATTGCTTCAACCTGGGTGAGTGGATTATTGTAAAGATTTCTAAAATAATCCTCTCATCTTTTAACACATCTCTGACCCAGTTTGGGAGAGTACCTTTGATGTGTCTTCCTGCTTCACTGCCCTCCAGGACGACTGGTCAGGCACATCTGCATTTAACAGGCCACTTTTGTTCTGGGCTCACAAAGGGGACAGTTTTTCTTCAAAAGGAAATTGAAACTTATACTACTAGGCAGCATTTCAGGAGATTTTGCTATTTTATAACCACAGCAAATTGAAAGCAGAGGTATGAAACAACAGACGTGTCTTGGAACAGCACATTGATTGGAGTAAAATGGAAAAGCCATCGCTCGACCTGGATTTACCTCTACGTGGATATTCACAAGCCCTAGGTTCTCATTCTAGAAGGAAATACAGACGCATGTGGCAGATGGCATGAGACTGGGTTGCTGGAATGAAACACACAGGGACGGCCCAGGCAGAGAGGGGTGGGAAAGAGGAGACCTTACAGGGAGTGAGAACTCTGAGTGTGGGCCTTGGGAGACAGCTACAGGCAAAGAGCTTGCTGCTCAAGCAGGAGGCTCTGAGTTCAAACCCAAGGACCTACCTAAAGATGGGATGGAGGGAGCATGCTTGCAATCCCAGAGCTGGGGAGGCGGAGGCAGGAGGATCCCTCCCAGAGCTGGGGAGGCAGAAGCAGAAGCAGGAGGATCCCTCCCAATGCAGGGGAGGCAGTGGAAGAGGCAGGAGGATCCCTGAGGCTTTCTGGCTAGCCAACCTAGCTAAATTGGAGATCTCCAGACTCTGTGAGAGACTTTATTTCAGAAAATAGTGTGGAGGCATGATTAAGGAAATGCTCTTCATATTTTGAATGATAGAAAATTGGTGAGTTCTGTACCAGTTTGTGAAATCTCTAAAACTGCATCACAGTTTTGTCCCATGTAGACAATGATTAGCAAATAAAACTCCAGTGCTCCCAGTCCTATGAAGAGGCTCTTGGGTTATATGCTGATCAGTCTTGTGACCCATTTGACTGACAGGAGTTTTCGCCTTCTTTTCCCAAGCTATGAACTCATATGCTGCTCTGTGTTCTCTTGAAGGTCTTCTCTCTTGACTAAGCAGGCACAAAGGTGGCAGTCAGCTTTCCATTACCGTGACAAAGCACTTGAGGTGGTTCTTTTTCCAAAATGCTGAGATCCCCTCCCTACATCTTGCCCTCTTGGGCAAAATAATGACCTAAGTCTTGAAGAACCATATTCTTTTCACAGATGACATGACCCGTTATCAATCACTCATATGATCTTAATATTGGTATGAACACTTCTTCCAGTAATAATGTAAACAGAAATGGGGACATCGTCTTCAGCAGCATATGCTGGTAGGATTGAAGAGACCCAGCTCTACCACACAGAGAAGGTGCTGTGGCTTGAATGGGAAATGTCCCCACTGGCTCGTGTGTTTGAGGCTGTCCCCAGTTGGTGGTGCTATTTGAGGGAGGTTATGGACCATTTAGGAAGTGGAGCCTTGCTAGAGGAACTATATCACTGGAGGTAAGATTTGAGGTTTTACAGCCTGGCCCCATGTCCTGCTCTGTCTCGGCTTCCTGTGTGTAGATGGAGATGCGATCTTTTGCCCCCTCCTCCCACCACACCTCCTTCAGAGCTGTCGTGGACTCTCTTTGGAAGCATAGACCAAAGTCAATTCTGTCTTAGTTGCTTCAGGTCATGGTGTTTGATTATAGCAACAGAACAGTCATTATGGCAGAAGGCGTCATTTGTATGGTAGGTAGGGCTCCGAAGAGCTGACAGAGTTTTGCTTTTTTGCTTTTTGTTTTTTGTTTTTTTCCAAGACAGGGTTTCTCTGTGTAGCCCTAGCTGTCCTGGAACTCACTCTGTAGACCAGGCTGGCCTCAAACTCACAGAGATCCACCTGCCTCTACCTCTTGAGTGCCAGGATTAAAGGTGTGCATCACCACTGCCCGGCTGATAGAGGTTTTTATGTACTTAAACACAAAGGGAAGAAACCAAGAAATGATAACACTCATTATCTTAATCCACTAACAATGGGGTTTGAAGAACGTGATTGCAGCCAGGCCTCAGATCATTCTGTGAACTATTTCTAGAATGTTTACAGGTACTGTTGGCCTTACATGGAGGTGGTATGGAAGTCTTGACTTCAGAATCTAGTCATTGAAAGCCCGGTCCTACAATCACTAAGCCCTTGGGCCTGGAAGTTCTTTCCAGCAAACTGATCTAAGTTTGGGAGCCTCCATTTAAAGGACTGTAAACAGCAAGTAGGCACAAGGTTTTCACTGTCAGCTTCCGTGGGGGTGGAGCAGCATAGAAATAGACTGAGGTTCATCTTTGGACAGTGAAGAAACAGGAGAGCAAACACATTGTGTGGGAAGCAGCATCTCATTCTACTTTCCCCTCTTCCCTCATCCGAGAGGGATTCTAATCCCTGCCCATCAGGCTTCCTATGGTCAGGAATGCCAACAAATAGAAACAGCACCTCAGGTGGGGTGCTGCATGGAAATGATTGGGAAAAGACTAGCTAGATTCATGATACTATGGGAAGCATTTTCTGTAAATGTGGTGCTGTGTTATTCAGTGTTCTTAGTGGCCCTCAATGCAGGGGAGTGGAAATCTAATAGTATGAGATTTTTAAAAAGATTTATTTATGTGTATACACTGTGTTTATGCAAGTACCTGCAGAGGCCAGAGGAGGGTGTTGGGTCCCCTAGAGCTGGAGTTGCAGTTAGTTGTGAGCCAACCAATGTGGGTGCTGGGAACTGAACTTGGGTCCTCTGGCAGAGCAGTAAGAACTGCACTTAACCATTGAGCCATCTCTCCAGACCCCTGAAACCCCAAACCCCTTCAGTTTGAACACTGAAGGACAGAGGAGTCCTGAGACATTATGTGCAGAAAGAATGCTCCTTGGGTTAAAGAGTTTCCCCTCTCAATCCCCACAGGCATTTTTGGTAGCATACACATGACCTGTGCTTCAGAACAAGTGTGTGTCTATAGCAGATGCCTTTCAGATCCTCCCGAGTTTGTCCTGCACCTCAGATGGGCCTCATCACCACAGGACTGAACTAAGTCACATGACAAGCAGATCATGAGACAAATCAATCAGAACCAAGCTCTGTTCCGTTTATGATGACAGACAGACCACAGCCATAAGCAAGCCATGTTCACTCCTAGGATTTTAGCATCCAAACTCTCAGATGGTATGAGACTTCTTTCCATAGACAAGCCTCTGGACATCAAGCACATCATACACGCATATGCACAGGCACACACAAACAGGACAGACACACTCACACAGACATACACAGAGACGCACATCCAGTGCACATAGTCCAACACACACACACACACACACACACACACACACACACACACAGAGAACCATCTCCTTGACTACTGACAGGCATGAATCAACTATGCATAGACCTGTCAAGATGATGATGTGTTTGGCTATCTGAATAAGAAAGAAAGAAGGGAGGAGAGAAATGTGGAATTAAATTGAACTGGAAGCACACACTTTTATTCATACTGGCAAGTGATAAAGTCCTATCAATTCATACATCTCTTTGGACATTTTTTTTTTTGCAAAAATCTTCAAATCCAATTTCTCCTGAAAAGACAGCCTCTGTTATATTTTCTAAATCAAATGAATGTGTGCGTATTTAAAAAAAAAACACATTATATTATCAGTTGCTTCAAAAGAAAGGTTCTAGACATGAAATGTAGACAAATACTCAAATAAAGTTCAGGGTTTAATCATTTCCACAAATTTATCTCTTTTTAAAAAAGATTTATGTGCATTTGTGTCCCTGTGTATATATGTATATATGCCACATGAGTGTAGGTAACCATGGAGCCAATAGAGGGCGTTAGCTCTCCCTGGAGCTGGAGTTCCAGGCAGTTGTGAACCCCTGACACAGGTGCTGGTCCCTGGAAGACCAACAGTGAGCCATCTGTCCAGTCTCAGATTTACTCTGTTTTATATTTTCCTGTTTCACCTATTTGTCCTTTCAATCTAAAATCTGAATTTCACACTTGTCACAATCGTGGCCTGCAGTTGGGACTGACTGTCTCCATTACAGAGTCAGAGTGAATCTGCTCCTGATTCACAGTGCCAGCTGGGTTGCCGGGGTCACTAATGATGGGTCTCTCCAAACTTCCTGCCAATCACACAGAACCATTCTATGATTTAAGAAAGCTTCCTGTCAAGAGCCACCTCAAAAATATTTACAAGGACGGCCCACCAAATGCTCAGCAACATGCAGACCTCATTACTCATGTGCAGGCCGAAAACAGAGCTAGTGAGAGGGACAGTTGTGTGTCTTCCTACCTTACCGGTCCAAAACAATGGCACAGAGGCTATGGATTGCTTTGGAACGCCATCTAGTGAGCGATAAAGGGAAGTGCAGAGATGGAGAGAAAAATTCCAAACTCAGTCCTGATTCTATTGTTTCATGTTTCCCTTGGGACTATTTTAACTAGTTCTGAAAATAATGGCACGTCTGACTTGATGGTATATACCCATTGTCACAACTACTCAGGGGGATGAGGCAGGAGGGTCACAAGGTCAAGGTTAGTTGAGCTACTGAATGAGTTAAAGACCTGAGTGAGGGGGCAACTTTGGGAGACCTTGCCTAAAATAAACAAATACACAACTAAGTAAGCAGTCAAATAATAAAATGTGTAGGAATGTGGCTCGATGCCAGAGAGCACTCTCTCGTAGTATTTACAAGGTACCAGCTTCAATCCCTAGTACTGTTCCATCCACAGCAAAAATGATGGTGTGAGGCGTGCGTGCGTGCGTGAGTGCGTGAGTGCGTGCACGCGTGTCTGTGTAGTGCACATGGCACAGGTACAGTTCAGAAGGCACACCTTTTGTTTGAGACAGGGTCTCTCATTGGTCAGAATTCTCCACGTGAGCCAGGCTAAGGGGATGGGCAGCCTCTGTAGACTCACCTACACGGCTTCCCACTTCACAGCACTAGGATTCCAGGCGCAGGCAACTTACCCAGCTTTTTACCTGGTTCTAAACGCAGATCCTCATGCTTGTTCAACAAGAGCTTCACTGACTGAGCCATTTCCACCTCCCCAGCCCTGGGAGGTTTTTTAAGTTACAGATGAGTCACAAAGCACAATGACCAGCACAGATCCAGCGCATTATCCTACCTGCCTCTTGGGACAGGTAGAACAGCAAGCTCCCTGACTTAGTGCTCTTGCACGGGCTTCTCTGACATTGGACATGTCATGGCCATAATTTCCTCCCACAGGAACGTCAGCCCCTGTGACATGAATGACACCCAAGGGCCTGAGAAGCCGGACAGCAGGGTGCAGGGATTTTGAGGCAAGCATCTGCCAGCCAGGGTGTTCTCTAGCTAAGTGGTTGGTGTGTAAGAGGTCCTACCTATCACAAAATTAAAAATTGTCTAGACCTCAATAGTTTTTATCACAAGGAAATCAGTACCAACAGCAACTATTTTACAGCATTCTGCACTCAAAAGGCACTCAATAAAAACAACACTGTTCAATAACTCGAGGTGGCAGCTAAAATTTTTAACCTGGGAAGAGAGCTGAATATAATTCAACTATTACATTTTGATTTTTTTCTATATAAAGCCAAGTCGCTCATTCCTTTTATTTTTGAACCTCTCACCTCACCTTTCAATGTCATCTCTCTGACTCCGTGTTTGTGCTCTCTCCAAACTGCATAAATGCTACGTGGTTTTCTCTCAGATTCTCACAGTGAAAGAAAAAGCAAAAGAATAAATCTTCAATCTCAATACTGTGGTAACTTTTAAAGAACTAACCCTCAATATTTCCTACCTAATTTGCCTTCAATCATTCTGTTTTTTAAACAAACACAACCTCCAACAGCAACCAACCCCATCTGACTTTCTGTTTCAAGCTTGCTTGCTTCTTTTCCCCATTGTTCTGAAGTCACTGGTAGCCTGGCACCCAATCTCTCTGAGTAACTGATCCCAGTTAGCACACAAAGGCCATCCAAAGGTGTCAATCCTCAAGAGTCATATTTTTTGAGACAGGATCTCTCAACTGGAGCTAGGCAAGTGGGCCAGGCTGGCTGGTCATGGAGCTCCAGGGATCTTCTGGTAACTTACTAGAATGCAGTGTGCTTAGCTCTCTTGAAGTAGATGTTGGGAATCAATCAGGTTCTCATGCTTGCACGTTGAGCATCTTACTGACTGAACCCTCTCTCCAGCTCTCCCATCCCCAATCAGAGCTTTTTAAGTTGACTTCTTATGTTGCTACATCCCACTTTTTGTATGAAGCAAGCAAGGGACCATGGTTCTCAGAGTCTCAACCAGAGCTTCCAGGAAGCACTGATTTCTTCCTATACTTCAATCTTTCTTACTTTATTAAAAACACTAAGAGAAAGCTGGTGTCCCTCACACTTTCTTCTTTCACCAGTGGCTAATTAGATATTATCTTTAATATGGCCACACATTTTCTACTGCATTCTTACTTTCAGCAATAAGTACATCTTGGGGCATTTCTTCTGGAAGTCAACATTTCAGACCAATGGAAACACTCTGAACTCAGTGGTTGGAGAGTGTACAGACAGGCCAATGGAGAGAAACACCTGGCAAGATGTTAGGGCTGGTGGAATGACTTGTTCAGTGGCTCTGAACTCTATGGTCCACTCCCTTGGCTTCACCTAATCACCTGATGCAGAGTACCACAGTGAAGGGTGATGGAATCACGACACTGCCCAGGAGAAAGGATGAAGCCATGTGACAGCCACTATGATATAAAAGGAAATGGGTTAAATGTCATCACTGAAGAACACAGCTCAGTGGAGGAGAATTGGGACAGTGCTTAGGCCATTTGATGACATACCTAATCTTCATTGTCAACCTGACTGGATTTAGAGTCACCTGGGAGGCACACCTCTGTGAGGGCATTTCCCAAAGCGATTTGCTGAGGGAAGACTCAGCATAATGTGGGTGGCAGCACCTCTTGGGCTGGGATCCTGAACTGAATGAACGGGCAAAAAGAGAAGACAGCTGTAAGCTTCATTCATGGTGCTCTCCTTCCACGCCTCCCTCAGACTGGGCCTGGCTACACATTCCTGTCGTCATGGCCTCCGTCAATCCTTTCCCTCCACGATAGACTCACAAATCCTTGCCCTGATGATAAGTTTCTGTTTGTCACATTTGGTCTCAGCAATGAGAAAAACAGTCAACATTCCATGTGGGAGACTGCTGTGCTTTAGATAAGGATTTGACACAGTTTAACACAACTCTGTCTTATAGGAAACTTACTCTATATCAGGTTCAAATCTAGGACTTGCAAGTAACTCCTACCCCTTCTTTTCCTTCAGCAAAAATTATCCAATAATACTCCCCTCACCCTGATCTCACATACTTTAGTGTGTGGGAAATTACGGTTTAAAATTGCAGTCAGAAGAATAAGTAATTAGGGCTGGCTTGCCCAAGGCAGTCCTGATTTATATGTGATTCTGCTCTCAGGGTTATAGCATCCACTTCACTCCTGAAAGTGTCCTGAGTTGGACCAGTAGCACACTGTTATTTAAAAAATTATTTTCATGTTTTCATTATGTGTGTGTGTATGGACTTGCACTCCTGAATGCAGTGCCTGTGGAGACCAGAAGAGGGCGCTGGATCCCCAGAGCTGGAGTTACAGACAGTTGTGTGTTGCCTGACATGGACCCTGGAAACAACTCAGGTCCTCTGCAAGAGCAGTTCTCACTCTTAACTGCTGAGCCCTGTCTCCAGTCCCCGACCCCTCATCTTATGGATGCTTCAGTGATGGACAGAGTGAAAGAGTAGGCATGCTACACTGTGGGCTTCCGCTAGCCCCACCTCACTGTTGGCCTCCTTCTGTTCAGCTCTCCTAAATTCCAGTTCCACCTGTGGCACCAACATCACCCACAGATGAATCTGTGTGAAATTTCATCGGAGACATCATGTGAATACCAACCGATGCGTCCAGCTGCTGGAAAGGTGTCTCATGTGAGTGTCCTTCCTCCCTCCTTTTCCTTTCTCCCACAGCCAATCTTTAAACACAACTGCTAAAACTAATTACAAATATCAGCACACCACATACATACACACAGGCCACGATCATGCCATTGGTTTCATGATGACTGAAATCCACATGAACTAGTTTATTTTAATCTGACTCAAAAGTTATTAATTCTGGGCTGGAGAGATGGGTACAAGATTAAGAGCATCTACTGCTCTTTCAGAGGACCTGAGTTCAATCCCCGGCACCCGATCAGGCTGCTTACAACCTTCTCTAACTCTAGCTCTTGGGGATCTTATACCCTTCCAGCCTCCCAGGACACCTATGCACACACGCGCGCATACACACACACACACACACACACACACACACACACAAAAATAGATAAATAAATCTTCAAAAATTACTGATCCATTTGCCCAGTTTAGCACATTCTCTTTTCCTTTACAGTGAACATTATGGCCCATGGGGCTGGTAATCAGTGGGGCATCATATTATTTTATACGTGACTGGGAATCATAGGAAAGTATTTGACCCACAGGGCAACCTTGGACATGCGTGGTGTGCTGATATTAGTAATTAGCTGTAGCAAATTAAAAAAGAAGTGTACATTGAGACAAAGAAGCAAGGGACCCCTCCATAAGCAACCAAGGGCATCAGACAGAATCCTCAAAGCCCCCCTCCCCCCCATGACGAGGTCTTTGCAGAAAACAGTCTAAGACAGAGATTTAAAGAGAGACAATCTGAGAGAATGTCTGACATGTTTACTGGGTTACAACCCCCACCCCTATATGCTCTCTACTGAAACTGTGTCCCAGTGACACCGAGGAAAATCAGTGAGATTTCCGTTGTGCTGGCGCCTCCCAATGGCCTCACCATTTCCCTGAGCTTTGGAGAAAAGGCCTGTGAAAACCTTGGCCCAGATTTTCATCTGTGATTTGACACAAATGTAAAAATCAGTAAAGCAAAGTCTTTTTTCCTTCTTCCAACTCCAAAACACACACACACACACACACACACACACACACACACACACACACACACGTTCATTTTGTGCCCTCTGTTCCCAAAGAGTGACTGGAAAGGGGTAGTGTTAAAAAATAGATAAATAAAAGATTCAATGATCGTTGTTTGCATAAGGAGGGCAGGGATGCTGAGGGGACAGGGCACCCGTAAAGGCTGCCAGGCAGCCAAGCCCATCACATTATAATACCAGCCAGGCTTCTCACTGCCTGCATGAAGAGGCACTGGAATGGTAAGCCTTGGGTTGTCTACTTGGGATTTAGAATCACCATGGAAACAGACCTTTAGGTGTGCACAGGAGGGCATTTCGTGACTGAGTTAACTGAGAGAGGAAGATCATTTGGGCAGCACCATTCCACGGCCCGGGTCACCAGACTTCATGAAAAGGAGAAAACCCTCTGAGCACCAGCATGCGCCACTCTGTGCTCCCTGACTGGGGGTGCAGTGTGACCAGGACTGCAAGCTCCTCCCACCATCTCTCCCCTGCCATGAGGGGCTGGACCCTCAAACCGTGAGCCAAAATACTCTCTGGTTTTCTTACACCGCTTTTGTCTCATTTTCTCACAGCAGAACAGCACCTGCTCACAGGCTTCACAGGAAACAAGAGAACTGCTCATTAGGTTTCCACAGACAATTTCAGGACTGTCCCCAAGGGTTTCCTTCCTTCCAATGTGACAAAACTGAAACCAAATACCAACCTGGGAAAGCTTGAGAGAAAGCCTCGCTTTTGTTTCAGAGGCTACAGGGCCTGGAGACGAGAGTGGAAATGGCAGAAAGAATGTTCTAGAAAAACATCTCCTATCTCTTAGTTTAGTTGTGTGTAGTGCAAAGTGCTGGAGTCCAAAGGGTTGTTTGCTAATATTGAGAGGTATCCGTGATACAATAAAGCAATCTAAAACAATGAAAGTGCTTGCACTGGCAGGTTGCAGTGGTGTACAGCACGCCTTTCATTTCAGCTCTCACTTGGCAGACAGAGGCAAGAGATCTCTGTGAGTTCAAGTCCAGCTTGGTCAACATAGCAATTTCCATGCCCCATAGTGAGACCCTGTCTTCAAAAGCAGTGCTTCTTCTATTTAAGTCGATGGGACAATTAGCTCTGAAATTCTCAAACACATGATGACTAAGTCATAAGTCCTACAGGTGTGCTGGTAGGGCCTTAGAATCAGCCAGGAATTGGGACTGTTACTGTGACCAGCCCTAACCACTTCTGAGCACTCTGGTATTGTGCATATAGAACCATTAAATGTTAGGTAGTTTCAGATGTGTAAAGGAGACATCTTAATAGTCACCTTCTCAAATCAACTTCCTTTTAAAAAAATAGAAGATTGTCACTACCCGTAAACAGTCACAGTGTCTTCTCCCATGGGTCAGGAAGTAACTTAGGGCCGGCCTGCTGACTTCAGTCTTCCCAGGTGAACTGCCCAGAGTCATGCTGTTTTGTCCTAGTTTTAGAAAAATCCACCTTGTGCTTCCCTCCACTGCTCCAGGCCTGCTGACCAGCTGATCACACCCCACTGAGCAGATCATTCTCATGCAACAGTCCCTGCAGTTTTAGTTTTGGGAGGTCCGTTGTTTTACAACATAAAGCAAATTATTTTCATCAACTTATTGCAGCTTTTGAATTCTTTGTAAACAGAACCTTCGGGCCCCTTGGCCTGACTCTAGTGTGATGCATTGTGGGTTGGGCCTTATAAGGCATAGCCTGCCTCTCCAGGTAGGTAGTCCCTTCTGGACTGAGCCTGCTCTCCATCAACAACTGAGCACCATTCTCCTGTGTCTCTCATGGGTACACAGAGTGACCTTGTGAAGTGTTAAGCACATTCCAAAGACCCCATCTCTGGCTGCAAGCAAGTGACCAGAAGTCATGTGAGGACTGAGCAAGCGAGTGAAGGCCATTCCAATTTACATCACATGCCCTAGATATAATAACATTTTTCCTTCTGTCTGGCATTTATTCCTTCAATTCAAACTTCTTTCCACAAAAGATGTGTTTGGATCCCTGGTTCCATCTTTTAAAAGATCAGTTTCTGTACAATGTGCATTTAGCTTGTTACATTGCTTAATTTGGTTTCTGCTGATTGTTTATTTGAAATTTTCTACATTTTAACTTTTATAATTTAACATTTCTAAATGTGTAGAAAATTTCTACATCTAACTTTTATAAACTAATATAATGCTCTATATTAGTTGCTTTTCTGTTGCTGGAATAATCAGTGATAACCAGAGACTTAAAGAAGATAGGGTTTCTTTTGGCTTACAGCTCTAGAGGGATGAGTCCCCCCTGGTGTGGGGGAAATGCCAGTAGGTGTGGCAGCAGGAGAGGGCAGCTGAGCAATCACATCCTCAGCCATCAGAGGTGAGACTGTAAACCCTCCAAACCAGCCAGCAGTGACGTACTTCCTCCAGCAAGGCTCCACTTTCCTGAAGGTTCCACAACCCCTAGACAGCACCGGCCACTTTGCATCAAGTGTTCCAATACCAGAGCCTATGGTGACCATTTCTCATTCAAATCTGATGTAGTCTTCCGGACTCCACATTCGTGTACACATGTTCACACACACACACACACACACACACACACACACACACACACGGTGTTATCTAATAGTCTTCCACCACCAATGATTGCTGAGTTCTTCCACTCAAACCACTAGAGAGCCTCAGACCTTCCAAGGAAAGCCAGCAGGTCTCCTCAGAGTAAAAAATCACCTTCTCAACCACGTGCTTATTTGGCTGGTGAGATTTACAGGGGGTCCCCACTGACATTTGGCCAATATGCAACCAGTGCCCCAAATATAAACCATGCTGAAAAGCTATTTCAACACCACCTGCCTCTTAACTCTCAGACTCCACCAGGCAAGCATTCTCATGTAAGTTTTCTCTAAGTCATGAATTGCAAGGGGACCAGCAAGGCTTTCTCATCCTGTAACCCATCTGTGAAGCACCTCACTCAGTTCCCTCACTTTAGTGGCGCTGCAGATGAAATGGCTGGAACCTCGATGCTCTGAGATAAAGAAGGATGGCTTGAAAAGACATCTGGAGGTCATATCTAGCTAGGGACTGAGAGCTACTTGCAAGTCCAATTTTATTCAGTATCTTCCTCCCTCAAGTGATAAACCCAGTTTGCGATGCACAGGGTTTTCTGAAAAGTTCCTGCTGGAAAATACGGCCTCCAGATGCATAAAGAGCCTTTATTTATTTTACTTGTTTTATGAGTATGTGTCTGTCTAAACGTATGCAACGTGTGTGCAAGGTGTGAGCGGAGGCCAGAAGAGGGCGTCAGAGTGCCTGTAGCTGGAGTTACAAGCAGTTGTGTTTCATCAGACCCAGGCATTTGGATTCAAACTGAAGCTCTATGGGCAAGCTGGAAGCTCCCCTAATTGCTGAGCCATCTCTCCAGCCCCAGTAAAGATCCTTCCAGTAAGAGGCAGAGAAAGAAGTGTATGGGTTCGTCCTTCAAGTGTGAGGTTCTCCTTTTACACTTTCTCCCTGGGTTACAAAGACCAGTGTGATACAGGGTAGGGAGTCTATTGTTCTATTTTCATCGATATGTAAAGAGAACCCCACAGGGAAGTGTTGTGGGAAGCAAACTGTAATTATGTCCGAACAATAAAATAAGACTTTTCATGTAATAATAGATCTCTCCAGGAGAGAAGAAGGGGCATTCTGTGGCTTCACTTTGAGACTGATGCAGCCATAATGAGAAGCAGCACAAAGCCTCCATCCTAAATGGATGTGGGAAAGGGCAGTGCCATTCCAAGGCTGTGGAGGACCGCCTGGAGCATCAGGAGCATAGGGTCCAGATTCCGAAGCTAAACTGATGGACGATAAGGAGTGTGTCACCTCCATGGAGAAATACTTAAGCTTCATGGAGTAGAAGATATTTGAATGTAAATGAGCCAAGAATACCACCCCCACTCCGCCCACGCCAAATTCTAAGTGTCTATAAAATTTTACTGCCCAAGAGCTCTGGTTTTGTCAAAGTCAAGGCTTATGGAGCAAATTAAGCTTTGGCTTGTTTGCTGTGGTGAACAGACAGACACCAGCAAGTAAAGAAGTTCAACTATTAAGTATTTTTACTAAAAATGAATCTTTGGGGATGAGGATTTAGCTCAGTGGTAGAGCACTTGCCTAGCAAGCACAAGGCCCTGGGTTCGGTCCTCAGCTCTGGAGGGGACAAAAAGAAAGAAACAAAAACAAAAACAAAAATGAATCTTCACCTTGCTGAGGGGCAACAACCATAGGGTAGTGGTGTGTTTGCTTCCTTCCTTTTTCCTTCTTCCTTCCTCCTTCCTTCCTTCTTCCTTTCTTCCTTCTTTCCTTTCTTTTGAAATGCTTTGAGAGCATTTAAAATTGCTAACAAATGAAACATCAAATATGGATAATCTAAGAGGCTTCCTTGAGAAAGCACATCAGGGGAGAGCCACTCTAACATCACTGTAGAAGATACTAGAAAAAAATATCTGCTCTAGCAAGAGTCTAGAGAGTTATCATTTGTACCAAGAGTGGACCCTCACCTCAGGGTAGAAAAAGATAGGTGTCCTTGCGGTAGGGTGACCACACTAATGCACTATCTAATACCGCCCAGTTGGAGTTTGAAGTGCCTACACCATCAAAAAGACACAGTCTATCCCTACAGTATACCCTAGCCATATTTGCCATGTAAACACCAAGAGATGATTATTTATTGGCTGGAAGATCCATACAGAGATGCTGGCCCAATGAAACCATTAGCCTGATTCATTAGAGGGGTTAGACTCTTATTAAAATGACAAGTGAGTCTTGGAAGAAGATGCTATTATAAGAAATTCAGGGAGGCTGGTGAGATGGTTTCATGTGTACAAATGCCTCTTGTACATATGAGAGGACAAGAGTTCGAATCTCCAGCATGTAGGTAAATGCCAGGGGGTGATGGCAGCCTGTCTGGAATGCCAGCACCAGCAAAGCAGAGACAGGCGACCCTTGACCAAGCTGGCTAGCTAGATGAGCTGAGTCAGCCAGTTCTGGATTCAAGGGAGAGAGACTGCCTTGATATATAAGGTCAGGAGAGACAGGGGAGACACCAGATGTCAGCACTGTCCTCTACACCCACATACACCTGCATACACACATACACATAAAGCACACATGTAAAATAAACGCGAATGCATTTAGGATTTGTTGCTTGCTTGTTTTCTTGAGCTCTCTTGATTTTTGTGGTGCTCAGGACTGAACCCAATTCCCACAGGCTAGATAAATGCTCTACTGTTGAGCTGTATCCCTGTCCCCCAAATTTAGAATTTCTATGTAGAAGAAAAATGTTAATAAGCCCAATTATTTTCTAATCCAGCATTAGGATAAATATAAAGATAACTCAGATATATAATTATATACTAATATCATTAAATGTATTAAGCTGGGGGGTAGATGAAAGATACCTCCTTCCCTCTGGCAACTTCTTGGGCCTGTACCCTGAGAGATACCTCCTCCTCAGTGCCGCTCTCTCTTTAAGAAATGGCAGTGGAAACTGAAGGCTGGGAAGGCCAGTAACATGGTGATGTATTTGCCTGTCTGCATTCTCCACTTGACCAGAAGGAAGAGAGCCCTACTCATCCACAGCCTGGCAGCCTGGATAATCTCAATACAGATTTGATCCATGTGTGAGTGAATGAAATGGAAGATACTGTTCAGAAATGTTATGTTGTGACAGAAAAAGTTTAGATATTTTTAAGGTGCTCCCTATTCCCAGTAACAATGGAACTAAGTTTGAGTTCTGACTGTCTTCAGATTTGGAGTGGTCTCCGTTTCCTCAAATGTAAAATGTGAATAATAAAAACAAAAGTATGACCTTGTAGGACTCTTACATGTAGCCACTGTGATGGCGGACGTGGAAACATTTGTCAAGCTACAAAATGCACCATATAACGTTATGAAGTGATGTCTTCATAGGACAATGGTTGCAGTCACAGTATTGATTGTCTAGTGATTTTAGTTGCTTTCATCATGCCTGTGACCAAAGGCCTGGCAAGGAGAAGTTTAGGGGGATGGGAGGATGACTCAGCATCCAAAGGTACAGACTACTCTTCCAGGGGACCCAAGTTTGTTTTCCAGAACCCACGATGGGCAACTCACAACCATGTGACTTCAGCTCCAGGGAATCTAACATCCTCTTCTAGCCTCCATGGGTGCCTGTATTCACCTGAACATACCCACATGTACACATCATTTTCAAACATTATTTTAAGAGGCAGCTTAGGGGAGGAAGGGATTATCTGGGCTCACAGCTTAAGAGGTACAGCCCGTCATGGTGAGGAAGGCATTGAGGGATGTGAGGTGGCTGATCACATTGCCTGTACAGTCCTGGAACAAGATAAAGAACCACAACACAAACCCAACACGATTTTCAAATTTCTCCATAAAGAGACATCACAGTCTCTTCCTCCACCTAGCCCAGGTTGATCTGGCAGTACTCTTCAACCCATAGAAAACAGCAGAAGCACTGCTGTGTGGGTTCTGAGTGCAGACTTGAGGAATTCTTACAAATATCCCCTTGCTCGCTTGGGGCCCGAGACCACCAGCATGGATTACCTGTCAGAGGGTGAGCGTCGCACAGCTGAGAACCAGCTGTCCCAGCTCAGACCCCAGCAGTTCAACAACAGCAAAGCTTCACATCTGACCCACAGGCAACTACAGGCATAAAAAACCGGCTCAGCCCAAACCAGAAGGACCACCCAGAAGACAGCTAGATGACAAAACCTGTAGCAAACGCTGAGTGCGGTGGCTTATTTGTTCTGTGAAATAATAGCTAATTTATGGTTCCCCCATGAGTGTACCTTGAAGTTGGTTTTGGAAGGCAGGGTGACACAAGCAGATGTGTGTGTGTGTGCGTGTGTGTGTGTGTGTGTGTGTGTGTGTGTGTGTGCGCGCGCGTGTGTGTGTGTGTGTGTGTGTGTTTGTGTGTGTGTGTGTGTGTGTGTGTGTGTGTGTGTGTGTGTGTGTGTGTGTGTTGTGTGTGTGTGTGTGTGTGTGTGTGTGTGTGTTGTGTGTGTGTGTGTGTGTGTGTGTGTGTGTGTGTGTGTGTGTGTGTGTGTGTGTGTGTGTGTGTGTGTGTGTGTGTGTGTGTGATATGAATTATTAAGAGTATGTTTCTGTTCTCCCCTTCAGCATCCTGCAGCTTTCCCAGAGCTGTCTGAGGCACAGCTGCGGGCTGACCTCAGTATGAGGGCTGAAAGCCGCCCCTCTCAGCAGAAAAGCCGCCTTCCTTCACAGAACGCTGGGCACGGCGCATTTCTGCTTCCAAGACACGTTTAAAAGGGAAGTAAGAAATGACTTCCCGGCCACTATCAAATCTCTCTTTATGTATGCCATTCCTTTCAAATATAGCTTCTGAAATCAACCTAACCTGTCTGACATTTAAAACTCGGCTGATGCAAGAAGTCAGGAAAGTATTAGTTAGCAAAAGTGGACAGGAGATAGATGAGACGCTAGCTCATCAGAAGCCCATAAAACTGTAAATGCACAGGGAAATTTGCATTGAAAGTGGAAAGGGGATTTGAAACGAGATGAAAGGGCAGAAGGTATATGCAGATGGCTGAGTCAGTAAAGTGCTTGCCACACAAACATTAGGCCTGATTGCAGAGCCCTAGCACCCACATGAAAGGCTGAGTGTTAGCATGCACCTGTAATCCCCACAATCCTAGCACTGCAAGGCAGAGAAATGGGAGATCCCTGGGGCTAGCTATCCAGTCAGCCTAGCCAATCAACAAGTTTTGTATTTAATAAGTGGCATGGTCTTGGAAGAAAATAAGGTAGGGGTGACCAGGGAAGACACATCAACCTCTTGATTCTGTATGAACACACACACTACATGCATAGAACTAGAACACACATACATACCACATATACACACATACCCCTTTACACACACATACATAAACACCCACCACACACATACACACATATATACATACACCACACACACATACACACATACACCGTACACACATACATCATACACATACACATGTACCATACACACATACATACACATACACACACACACATACACACACACACACACACACACACACACACATGATAGCAGCAAAGTTGTTCAGACAAATCATCAAAATTGAGACAAACACCTGAGCTTGAGGCGGCAGGGCTGGTATCAAGCCACAGAAAATGCAGGTGACTTTTACAGAGCAGGCTGTCTGTGTACTAAGATGCATGGTGTTCAATAATTTAAACTTTGTTCCCCAACAGTTCCAGGAACTAGGTATTACTAACGCCAATTTACAGAGGAGGCTTGAACATTTTAAAATCATTAAAAAATGATTTTACCATGAAGGTCTTATAAGGTGGTTTTCGTTGTTTGTTTCAGAGCCAAGAGTGAAATCAAATGTGAGAACGGCAGAGAACTTTTTTCTTTACAATTGTTTGAGCTCTAGACCTCCGCCCACGCAGCAGACTTTGCCTCTCTACCCAGTGCTTGTTGACAGTTTTCCCAGGGCAGCATGTGTGAGGTAGTCTGGATTACACAGCCATCTGTATGGTGAACCCTTTCTTAGCGGGTTAGTGGGACACTCTGACCCCTGGCAGGCACCCTCCTTGCTGATCACTTTGCCTACCCTGGCTCTGCCTTCTTCCAGATTGTGGTATCTCGTATGACACTCCGTGTTGTCTGTTACCTTCTCTCCTCTCGTTCCCTTCATCTTACCCAAGCCATAGACCCTGGACATGACAAGTTGAAGATAAAAATGTCACTTATCCACCAGCTAACAAGAAATGTGGGGATGTAACATCCCCTTCTGGGAATAACAGTAGAATCTACCCCAGGGGTGTGCTGGAGATGGAAACTGTATGTGAATAACATTGTGCAAGGATAAGGACAAATGCTCAGAAAGTGTCACAAAGAACAAAGGCAAGTCCTCCGTGAACATGCAATGGGAGGAGATTGCTTCTCCTGAGCGCATGCAGGCAAGTGTGTGTGTGTGTGTGTGTGTGTGTGTAGGTGAGAAGACAACCTGGGTGGCACCCCTCAGGACCTGCCCCCCTTATTTCTTTGAGACATGGTCTCTCATTGGTCTGGAGCTATGGATTAGCCTAGGTCCAGGGTCCCATGTGTCTCCACTTCCCAGCCCTGGGATTACAAATATGTGCCTCCATACCAGCTTTTTATAATGTGGGTGAACTCAGGTTTCCTAACCGAGCCGCCTCCCCAGACTTTCCCTTGGGTTTTTCTTCCTGGTGACTCTGTTCAAGGGGATCCATCCTCTTTAATTTTCATCAGTTAATTCTTCTCCATATTTGCTCCCTGCTCTAGAGGTCATAAATCACTTTCACAGAGTACTTTGCCATCCTTGTCAAAGGCAGCCCTTCCTAAGACCTGGTACCAATGCCAACCCTTTAGTGAAGTCTTTTTCTGAGCCGCTAGTGGAAGACATTAGGGTCTGGCTCAGCGTTTCTCTGGCTTCTCTCCAAAGAATCTTTCAGTCCAGTGTAGACGTTGCTACAGATTTCTTTGTAGCTAAGGGATCTGACTTGATTGGCAGCTGCCTTGTTATCAATCCAAGTGTCATCATTTCAGAAACCCGTGGGAGAAGCGCATCAGGGAGGATACACTTTATCCAGCGCAGATCATAGCAGAGATTGGGATCTAGGACTGGCATGTCTTGGGGCACAGACAGAGTTCAGAGGGGACTACAGATTCAAGTGGGAGGAGCTTGCTGGTCAGCCCAGTGTGGGTGGGGTATGCTTTTGAGTCACTGACCCTGTTAGCTTTCTGAGTCGATGTCTTTTTTAAAAACTGATTTATTTTTATTTTATGTGTATGTTTGCATTCCAGCTGGTCTGTATACACAGCATGTGAGTTCACTGCCCACAGCAATCAGAAGAGGGCATCAGTCCCCTAGAACTAGAGCTGCAGGTGACGGTGAGCTGCCACGTATGTGTTGGGGATTGAACT
Source organism: Peromyscus leucopus (assembly GCF_004664715.2). Classification (NCBI taxonomy): domain Eukaryota; kingdom Metazoa; phylum Chordata; class Mammalia; order Rodentia; family Cricetidae; genus Peromyscus; species Peromyscus leucopus. The sequence continues at coordinate 104,246,162 of NC_051069.1, read as the reverse complement.
GAGTCTTCTGCCAGAACAGCAAGATTTCTTAACCATTGAGTCATTCTCCAGCTTAAGTTCAGTCTTTTTACTGACACACACATGATGTCCCTGCTAGATAAGGATCCACATTTGTGATCAGAACATGTAATCTTACCACTCACAGCATTTTGCTAGTCCTTTTCCTATCAAATACCACGATCAAAAGGAATTTAAGGAAAACAAATTGATTTTGACTTATGATTCAGAGGGCTAGCATTCATAATTGTTGGGAAAGCTTGGCAACAGGCAGATAGGATAGCAGCTGGTAGGAGCAGGAAGCTGAGGGAGCAGGAAGCTGAGAGATCACATTTCAGTCCCATACAGGAACCAGAAAGAACAGGAATTGGGATGAGACTACAAACCCTGAAAGTCTGCTCCCAGTGGCACATTTCCTCTACAATGCCACACCTCTGAAGGGTCCATAGCCTCTCCAGATAGCGCCATAAACTGGAGACCAGGTGTTCAACTACGTGAGCCTGGAGTGGGGGTGGGGCATAGCTCATTCAAACCACCACAGACAACTGTCTATAGGGGATTTTTTTTAATTCCATGTTGTAAAAACCTAATCCCAACAGCATCTTAGTGTGTGTTTGGTTCAGTTCCTTTCAGAACTATTATATCTTCACTTCCATGGCAGAAATGCTTTTCACTGTACCACTGACACTGGATTTCACCCTATGGCTGGTTCTGGCTCCCCTGCACAGTAGGGCAGGATCTCTATAGGCTAGCTCTGGCTCCCATAGTGTGGGGTAGAGCATGATCTCCACAGGCTAGCTCTGGCTCCCGTAGGGTGGGGTAGGGCATGGTCTCTACAGGCTGGCTCTGGCTCCTGTAGGGTGGGGTGTACCCTCCACAATCTTTCAGTGTTGGGCTCAGTTAGCCAACTTGCTTTGGTTAATTAAGTATTAGTAGCTATGAGATGTCAGAGACTTGAAATGGTCTTGTCCCGCTGCCATGTCCATCAGAACCCCCTTCTCATGTCCACAGGTTCAAGGAAGAAGGTAAAACGTTCCCACAGGGCCATGCAAGGAAAGGCTGACACAAGGTAAGCGCCCAACACCATCCTCTTCCCTGAAGAGGAGTGATGCAAGCTTTCTGCTTTGTGATTGACAGTGCACAGTGTTACCATGACAATAAATCCTGCTTCTAGAAGACAAGAAAGGAAATTCTCTCCTCAAAAAAAAAAAAAAAAGGTTTGCTGTATTAGAAACAGAAGGCACAACTTGTATCAAATTTAGACACTGCCCCAGCTCCTCCCTTCACACTTGGCTTCCTCTTTGAGAAGTCAAAGCCTTCTCCCCCACCCCATGCTACCTGTAGTTCCTTGAACTCATTCTGTAGGTGACAATGACCCCAGAACTCCTGATCTTCCTGAAGGGTGTGCACCTCCACCCAGCAGGACATGCCTCTTGCGTTTCCACAGCAGCAGACATTACCAGCGCTCTATCTCTTTTCCAGTGTCTCCTTCAGCACTCCAGACTTTATCCACAGGTGCTCCTCTTCCTCCAGCCTGTCTCCTTTAGTGACAGCTTGACTTGAATCTCTCTGTGTGCAACACTCCACTTCTAGCCCCCTCAAGTGCTAAACGTTTCCTTCAGCCCTAACCATTGTGTTCCACCAGCAAACAGACAGTATAATCCTGAGTTCTTCCTAGAATCCCTTACACGGATGGAATGCCCAGAACCACCTCTCTCAATGATATCTCCAGATTTGTTCTATTGCCTCTTTCTTCTGCTGGCCAAGTACCAGGCCAAGAATACACACACATGCTCAGTGGTCAATATTTGTCCCTCACCAAGTCACACACACTTAATAACTCCCGAACTTTTTGTGGCTCTGTAATAGCTGTGGCTTTGACAATCACTCTGTGAATTATTCAAGTTATTGGAGGTTTTATATTAAGGAATGCTAACTTGCATAATTTTGAGAAGCAAAGAGTAACCTTGATAATTAGACTTTGCACTGAATACATGCACTGCTTTCAGAATTCTACTATACTCATTATGTTAAAAAATGAGAAGCAAGGGGCCTATGGGTAGATGCTAGAACCTCACCTCTACTAATAGAAAAGAGGACAGTCATCTGATAATGCAGAGAAGACACAGGGAAGCTTCAGTCACTCCTACTTCGGTTAGCAAGATTAGAGGCTGATTTCCCATGCTGCCCTACTCAAAAATCAATGGTTAGTAAAAATGTGAACATTAATAATTCAAACTGGCCAAACAAGGATTAAACTTTACCATGTGGAACACAGCCCATAAAAATATTTTGCAACTAGATTTCTTCTTCCAATTACCAAGGATACAACATCGTTTTTTCCTGTAGGCATTGCAGGAAGAGCCTCTGAATGCAGCCGGGATGTAAATCAGGTATCATATGGGTGCTTTATTTACTCACTTTGTAGGGCCCAGCTTTCTAAACTGGCTGAAGGTCGACCTCTGTCCATCACTGAGAGATGCTGTATTATGGACTGCCACTAGAATTCTGAGCAAAGACTCCAGGGAGAAGGCAGCTAGAGTCCACCCAAGTTCCTTGTCGAGTTGTGGAGTTGACAGCTCAGCCAGGAGCTCAGTGGGTAGTCGCACAGCATGAAGACCTGAGCTGGACACCCCAGAACTCAGGTAACAGGAGCCATGTGTTGGCACATGCTTCTAACCCTAATGCTGGGGATGCAGAGACAGGTGAATCCCTGGCATTCAGAGAGAGAACCTATCTCAGCTAACAAGAAGGATGGCATCTTGAAGAACAATGCACAAACGCGTGTGTACCACCACAAGCATGTGCACATATCAGCACACACACACACACACACACACACACACACACACACACACACTTTCCCATTCCAGGAAATGAACTGTAGAGTATGGGCTGCTATGTGTTTATTTTACAGAATGGTGTGTTTTACACTAGTTGAGCCTGTGTGTACTCACATGTATACAAATGAAACCTGGATAAACATCCTTCCCTCATGCTGTACCAGATTCTTGTTCCTTACTCCATAAGTTTTGATCCTAGACCAAATATTATCCCACTGAAAATATCCAGATTGAGCAGACCATAGAGATCAAAAGGGGCTGGGAGGAGCTTCACATGGGGTGTGGAGGAGTGGACCAAGAGATAACTTATTTCAGCTAAAAGATTACACAAGACACTGTTCCACACTCACAGCCCTGCCTGGCACCCAGAACTACCACTCATGAGGGTGAAACTATGGTTAATGTCTTGCAAAGCAATGCAGAAATGGTACTGTTCATAAACATGTCATACGCTCCATACTGTACAACATGAAGCTTACATACGTGTGCGTATGTATGACTTTATTTTCTACATATGTAGATACAGGGAAAATAAGATTGTAGGAGGAGTGGGGGGCCTAAGAAAAGGAGGCTCCCAGCACTGAGCCCTAAGGAAACTACTCAGATCCTGTCCACACATCTGGGTGCCCCAGGGGAATCTCACAGGCAAAGACCATGAAAGCATGGCTTCCGGAGGTAGTAAAGACCCTAAATGTCTCAACTCTCCTCCTTACTGGCCTGCATTCTGTAGAAAGGCATGGCACTCTGTAGAAAGGCATGGCAGGTCTTTAGAAAAGTGACTCCAGTCACGTGTTTAAAGACCTTCTGGTTGTGTAGAGAGAGGCACCTTTGGACACCAGTAGACCCGGGTGACATGGACTGTAACAGTAATGTAGGCAGGTAAAGGAGGTGTCCGCCAGTCACTGTCCTTCTGGCTGTGACTAAACAGCTGATGAGGGAAGATTTATCTGGGTTCACAGTTTGAGGGTGCTGTCCATCATTGTGGGGGAGGAGCATGGCGGCAGACAAGAGGGTGCTGTCTATTGTTGGGGGGAGCATGATGGCAGGACAAGAAGGTGGTCACACTGCATTGACATGGAGAGAGATGCTTGCTGCTACTTGGCTCATTTCCCCCCTTTTACTCAGTTCAGGCCCAGCCTCAAGGTAGTGCTGACGGCATTTAGGACGCACCTTCCCCCTTCATTAAAGACCCACACAGACGGACCTGCCCAGAGGTGTGTCTCCCAGGTGACTCCAGACCCAGTCAAATTAAGATGAACAGTCATAGAGAAGAGAACACACTCTGAATACAGATTCCTTTCCTAGTCCTTCAACATGTGTTCAAAGTTCTCATGTGATTTTTCTGAAACTTTTATACTGTATGAAAAAAAATCAGATGAAACATACCTGAATTCTACAGTGTGAAAGGCTAACACTCCCTCCCCCTAAATCAGACACTGGACATTTAAAAAGACTTTTGCAAGCCTATAAACACATTTTACTCAATAGACTTTCTATCTCCTCATAAAAAGGTATCTATGTCTACGAGTATGTGCACATATAATTCAAATTTGTGTATAATTGTATATGATTACACATATACAAGGCATGTATAAATGCCCTGTAATTGTGAAAGTATTTATTTTTTAATCAATTTTCAATTATGATATTAAGAAATCTAAAGGAATAAGAAAATATAAAAATAATAAAAATGCAGACAGGAGAAATCACCTTCTTGTTGATTTTTTTATCTTTGTAACCAAAAGAACAAACATTTCAAAGGCTATTCCTAGCTAAGATTTAAACTTCTGAGTATGGATTACAGGATTTAAAGCATATTCACTACACATTTTATGCTAAAGAGTATAGAAAATTTTACTATAATAAATGTTTTATAAATATGATACATCTTTCAATTTATATATTAAATATAAATTAGTTTACATTTAATTAGAAATATATTAATCTTTAATCAATCATTAAAGTAATTTGATGTTAGTCTTTGTACCAAAATTTGAATTAAAAATGAATTGCTTGGGGGCTAGAAATGTAGTAGAGTGCTGACCTGGTAAGGTTCTAAGTTCAATTCCCAACATGAAAAGACCTGCCTGAGAAATGTTCAGAGTTTATCTCTCTCAAATAATGACCAAGAATATGAAAGCAAACAGTCCTCTCAATAGAGTTACAGCATGTGATTACAAATCCAAGGCATTTTCTCTGCCCAGAATGTAAGGGTTACACCACAGGAAGTCATTTCTAAGACATGATTTGATGGAGTCTAGTGTTTAGGCTAAAACAAATCAGAGCCCAGTTTTGCAACATTTCTGTGAGACTATACTTATAACAGTGAAACCAAATGAAAACTGCAGGACAGCCACCACAGCCAGCTCTTTCCTAAGTCTGATGAAGAGCCATTCAATGTGGTCTTCATCTTTTACATTGTTCATAAAAGCACAGACCATAATGATAGTTTTCCTAAGCCTCCTGATGAGCTTTTATTAATGAAATTACATGATTAGGATAAGGGGCAAAGTACATGGACAGTATTTGATGTTTGGATTTTGAGATAGGGGTCTTATATGTAGCCCCAGCTGTCCTGAAACTGCCTATATAAACCAGGCTGGCATCAAACTCACAGAGGTCACCTGCCTCTGCCTCCCAAGTTCTGGGATTAAAGGTATGTATCACCATGCTTACATAAATGTGTTTACTATTATTATTGTGTGTATGTATGGGGATGTGTATGCATGCATATAAAGCCCAGACGAATACCTTCATCGTCATTCCTCAAGCCCTGTCAATCTTGATTTTTGTTTTTAAAGTGTTCATGTGTAGGCATGTTCATATGTGTACAGATGCATATGTCTGTACACAGGATGTGGCCAGAGGCTGGTGGTAGACAGCGTTCCTGATCACTCCCACCAGATTTACTGAGACAGAGTCTCTCAAACCCAAAGCTTACCAATTTGGCTGGTTTAGCTAGCAGTGGATTCTCTACTTTTGCCCCTTGAGTGGGGGGTTATAGTCAAGCTGCCACATCTGCCTGATTTTATTGGTTGGTGAGAAGACCAATTCTGTCTACATAGCAAGTACTTTATCCATTGATAGAGATCTCCAACTCTAGCGTGTTTTTTGAGACAGTGTCTCTCACTGGCCTGAAAGTCACTGGTTGGGGGAGGCTGTCTGGTTACTGAGCACCAAGATCTGCCTCTCATGTTGTGAGCATATGCTGTCATGGTCATGTCTGGCTTCTTCTTTGTATGGCTTCTGGGAATCAACCTGAAGTTCCCAGGCTGCATGCCAAGTACTTTACTGACTGAAGCATCCCCCAAGACCTTCCTTCACACTCTTGTTTGGTTGATTTTTGATACAGAAGTTGCATTCAGCCTAGGTTGACCTTGAACATCATATATATTCAAGGCTTGTCTCATAGTCCTCCAAATCTAGAGTACCAGGATTCCAGGAGTGTAATATCGTGACCAGCTTAATTTCCTCAAATTCTTTTTTTTTTTTTAATAAGATATTACTTTTTGTTTTTATTATGTGTATATGTGAGTGGATTTGAGTTTGTGCATGTGAGTGCAGTTGCCTGCAGAGGCCAAAAGAGGGAGCTGGAGCCTTTGCAGCTGAATTATAGGCAGTCATGCCACCTAACATGGGTGCAGGGAACTGGACTCTCGTCCTCAGAGAGGGCATCTAACTCTGTTACCGCTGAGCATCTCTCCAGCCACCACTTTTGCCATATTCTCGATGAAACCATGTGGATAAAGAAATGCTTAGTAACTGCCCAGTCCATGCAGGATCACAGCCAGTGAATGGCAGAGGTTCTGGGACATCCATTCATCTCTAGAGCCTGTAACTTAAACTCTGCTAAAATTCTTAACAAAGTTTCCTTTTAAAAAAGAGAAGAAAACCTTTTAAAGTTCTAAAATACATATGCAAAAAATTAAAAACACCTTTCATGGGGCTGGAGAGGTGACTCAGTGATTAATAGCAAGTGTTCTTCTTGCAGTGGAGATGGGTTTGATTCCCAGCAGCCACAAGGTGATTCCCAAACATCCACATCTCCAGTTCTAGATAATTCATTGCCCTCTTCTGACCTGCACCGGGCACACACAGTGCACATAGATACTTGTGGGAAAAATACACACACAAAAAAATTAATAAATCTAATTTTAAAATATTAAAACATTGTATTTCAATAACCCACTTTACAACAACAACAACAAAAAGATAGTTTGGACTGGTTACAGATTATATTATAAAGCAACATTCTTCAAACACCCGTGGTTCCTGACCCCCCAAACCAGAAACACAAATCTCTAGAATGGATTGGGGTACCTAGAAATAGAATCAAGTATTTCTTAAAAACATAATACACAGAAAACACCAACTTTGCTAATGATATTTGTGGGAAGAATTATCTAATAAATTGAATTGGAATATCAGTGCACTAATTTGGGGGAAATAATTAGATTGAATTAATATTTTACTCTGTATACAAAAATACCCTCCACATGGATGAAGGACTTAAACACAGAATATTGACTGATGGGAAGTCAGCAGGAGATGGATTAGAATATTTATCAGGTTCATGAAACAACAGTAACTTCAGCTTTGAAGCCTTGGAATAAATCATGAGGAAAAAGACTGACAGATTTGAATACATAAAAAATTCAAAACTTCTGTACAGGGGGAAAGAATCCAACAAGGCTAAAATAAAAAAGGCATTGTGATGAGGGCAATATTTGCATGCCAGGTGACAAGCAGTGTTCTCATACCCAAGCTATGTACACCCTCATTCAAATTTATCAGGAAATATCTGATTTCAAAATACAAATATGTAAAATATGAGAAAGCTAAATACATAGAGAGATACAATCCATCAAGAGGGGGGACAAGAAAACCATTTGGCTGCCCAGAATGAATACAATATGCAGTAGGGCAGACCCAAGACAGCACCACTCCTTCTCTAAGTCCACCACTGTCCCTCCACTGTCCATCAGTGATACCCAGCGAGGCCTCAGCTATGCGGAAGGCTGTGTACTCTCTTCTGACTTTCAGAATTGCAAATGGGTCCAAACTTATGAAAGATTAATTGCACTGGGGCTGTAGGTAAGGCTTAGTGGTTAAGAACACACATTGCTCTTGCAGAGGACCTGAGTTTGGTTCCCTATGTCTATGTCCGGCAGCTCACAACTCCCTTAACTTCAGCTCCAGAGGATTCAATTCTCTCAATTGCATATTCACACCACACAATTCAAAAATAAAAAAATCTTAGACTAATTCATAATGCATAGGCACAGCCAGGCTTAAAAGTCAGTGGCACATGCCTGTAATCCCAGAACTCAGGAGGCAGAGCCAGGTGGATCTCTGTGAGTTCAAGTCCAGCTTGGTCTACAGAGCGAGATTCAGGACAGGCACCAAAACTTCATGGAGAAACCTTTTCTCAAAAAAAAAAAAAAAAAAAAAAAAAAAAAAGCCACACAAATTCCAGTCAGCAGCTGCACTGGGGGCAGCACTGTATTGTGGAAGCAGTAAAAAAATTAAAAGTGGATCTGAGCATTCCAGAACTCAAGGCTGGGATGCAGCTTATTCGGTAGAGTACTCTTGTCACATGTACAAGGCCTTGGGTTTGATGCACAGAACTGCATAGGTTGGATATAGCCACAACTATAACTCTGGTACCTGGAAGGTGGAGAAGCAGAAAGTTCAGAAGTCCATTGTCCATGAAGCCAACTGAGGCCCATGAGATCCAGACTCAAAGGAAAAAAGTGGTGGCTCACCCCTTTCATCCCAGCACTCAGGAGGCAGAGGCAGGTGGATCTCTGAGTCTGGGGCTAGCATGTACTACATAGAGATCTCCATGTGATTCTATCCACATAGTGAGACCCTGACCCCAAAAAAGAAAAAAGAAAGGAAGGAAGGAAGGAAGGAAGGAAGGAAGGAAGGACATGAAGATGTCCATCAATTGTTGTTTGCAGTGACAAAATACTCAAGGCACCCAAGCACCACACTTATCACACCTATGGGGAGTTGTCAGCTCTATCTGTGGGTTTTATAGACTATAGCACACTGTTATGAAGTGTTTGTGCCTTTTCATTCTACAGTTTCATCTGATAGGATGGAGAGATATAGATAGATGATAGACAGATAGACAGACGACAGACCGACAGATGGACTGGTAGTGAAGGAACTTGAGGGGGACACATCAGGAAAAGAAAATCATGTCACCATCTTTGTCCAAGTCTGGACATGTCTCTTAGTTTTGGTGAACAATGTATGAGATGGGGAAAGGAGAGGAATTGGGAAAGAGGAGAAGAGAGAGAAGGTAGGAACTGGGGTTAGGACAGCAGCAGCAGAAAGCAGGCTGGAGAAGGGTCCTGAGTAGGGGTGCAGCCCTAAAAGCAAATGAGGAAGGAAGACAGGGCATGGCTTTCTTTGAGTCCAGAGGATCACAGAGGCACAAATATACACTTGAAGGGAAGTGAAGGAGTGGGTGGATCCTTCTAGAATTCTATCCACTGCCTTTCTGGGTGGTCCTGGTGGCTGTTACCCTCAAATTCTGTACATTGTTTCCACAGGGCTGCATTGACATCTGAGTGTCCATTCCCATCCAGGAACAAAGCGATGATCAGAGCCGCCAGCAGGGGGCAGCTTTGGTACTGGCAAAAGAGCTTCAAAGATAATTGGGGAAACCTTTTTTTTCTTTAGCCCAGGGTTCATTCTTTATTCCGCAACAATAAATTTCTCATCGTGTCCAGCGCAATTTCCTTAATGGCTGTGTTGTGGGTATGGATGTTGTCCTGTAAACTCAAGTGCTCAAGAAATGTCACAACACTTTATTTCCTCTAAATCAAGTCATGCCACCGTTCTAAAAGGCCAGGCAGAAAGTCCATCCTCACTAATGACTATGGTTCCCATGGGCCCTAGGGGTCCTTCATAGGCCTCACAGGCTATAGTCCATTCTAGGACTTAAGATGACTCCTCCCTCTCCAGTGCTTGCCCCCTGCAGCCCTACCTCTTCTGGGGCTGCCTCCAAACTCCCTGCTCTAAGTAGCTTCACAAGTTCACCTTGGACTTGGAAATACCCAGGAAGAGAGAAAGTCTTCAATGTATGCAAGCCTTAGGAGCAGCGAGGAGCCTGGAGTTCCCACGCCATCCAGGGGATGGGGAAATGAGGAAAATCAGTGACAAGATGCATCCAGGCATCCCAATTGCACGGTCAGTCTGGACCCAAGTCTATAGCCCTGATACAGCTCACCTCTACAACTGATTTGTAGGTCTAGCAGGGACATGGGGACGCTTTTCTTCTTTGTGGATTTCATAGACATCCCCAGAGCTGCATGGTGGGTTAGGACCAACCATCACATGAGCCCCCTTGAAGGAACAGAAAACAGAATCATTGTAGGAATAGTAAAGTAAAAGTGAATATGAGGATTCCAGGATTCAAGAACTGGGGATGTAGCTCATTGGTATTTGCTTAGCATGCAAGAGATCCTGGGATTGATGTGCATACACACACACACACACACACACACACACACACACACACAAACACACACTTATACCCCACATATACACACACCACACATGTAACACACACTTACACATCCTACACACAAAACACACAGCAAACACTTATAATCTCCCCCCCATGCACACATAACACACAATTACACACCATACACACACCACACATAACACACATTTACACACTCCACACATAATACACACACACACACACACACACACACACACACATACACACACACATATACACACACACATCTACACACAAAACACACAGCAACACTTATATCTCCACATGCACACATAAACACAAACACACACACATACACACATACACACTCCACACATAAACACACACACACACACACACTGGCAAGATAGTTCAGTGGGTAAAGTGTTTGTTATGCAAACATGAAGACCTGAGTTTGGTCCCCTAGGACCCAAGTGAAAATATTGAGCATGGTGGTGCATGATTATAACCCCTCCTGGTACCAGGGAGATGGAGTCAGACAGTGTGGTGGTGCATGATTATAACTCATCCTGGTATGAGGGAGATGGAGTCAGACAGGTGGATTCCTGAGACTTGTTGGCCAATCAGCTCAGTTTACTGACAAGGCTCAGGTCAGTGAAGAGCCCCTCACTTAACAAACTAAGGTGAGGCTCTACTGAGAAAGATAACAGTGGTTGATCTCTTGTCTCCACACATACACACACGTACATGTGCATGTAGCCCCTCCTCTGTGAACACACACAAACACAAAGATATACCCAAATAAAATAGTAAATAAAATCAGTGTCTACACTGGATTCTCCTTAAATGAAAAACAAAGCAAGTTTAACCTTGACACCTCCTAAAACTGGGATTTTTCAAGAATACATAATCAGTTGTGTACCACAAGATTTTCAAAAGGATCTAGTTTTTTAAATTATTAAAAGTAAATAAAACATGGGGCTGGAGAGATATCTTAGCAGTTAAGAGCACTGGCTATTCTTGCAGAGGACCCAGGATTGGTTTGCAGCACCCATATATTGTCTCACAACTATCTGTAATTCTAGTTCCTGGGGATCCAATGCCCCCTCCTTGCTTCCATTGGGCACCATGCACTGTGGGCACTGGGTAATGTACAGAAATGGATGCAAACAAAGCACCAATACACATAAAATAAATAAACAAACAAACAAACAAAAAACACCTGTTTTGTCTTTAGTTCACAATCCAAAACACAGTAGCTGGGTATTCCATTATTAGAGAGCATTTCACAGGAAAATCAGAACCAGAATTCCCAAAACCAGGAGATGTGCAAGTTCTCTTGAACACATGTACACTTGCACATGTGTGCATGTGTGCACACAAGAATACATTAAAGCAACCAGAAGATGGTCAGTAAAATGCCACTGGCAGATTGGAGAATGGAGTCTCAATGCTTGAAGTGTGAAGGCACAGTGAGGACCTGAACAGGGCATGCCAAGGACCCTTGAAAACCTGCCTACAGCACTAAGAAGAAGCCTGTTTGAACATCTGTGGGGCTGCCCAGCTCATGCATCCTCCTCTTGAAGGGCTGCTTATTGAAAGTCTGTTGAGGCAACATGGATTCTTTCTAAGGACATCCAGAGTCATCTGTCAAATTATATCCACAACTAAGCAATAAAACAACAAATGTGTCAAGGAGAGCCTAGAAAAAACTAATTCTTCAGTGACTGAAAAGAAGGGACATTGCAGACATGGTCAGCAAATCAGAGCAGGTGTTGTGACCACACAGGAGAGCAAAGGAAGGTGTGTTAAGTTCTTGCAAGATATTAGGATTTTGTTGATGGGACCCAGACTTTGTAAATGAAATGTCCACAGAAAAAGAAATTTTCATTAGAATGTCAAGGATGAGGCAAGGGGCCTGTTTCTCCTTTGTCTTTATATCCTATTCCCAGTTGCCTGTCCTCAACTGGTCATTCTGGGGCAGCTCCTAACGAACACACAATTAATAAACTTACTGTAGGCAGAACTGGGCTTCTCCTACCTGTCCTTAATCAAGCACACACATGATTTTATACACACTTAATATCCGTGATGGTCAATCTCCATTGTCAACTTGATGGGTTTAGAATTACCATGCAAAGAAATCTCTAGGCACCTCTATGAAGAATTTTTTAGATTAGATTAATTGGGGTGGAAAGGTGGTATCATCCCATGGTCTAGATAGGATTCTAGACTGCTCAAAAAGGAGAAGGGAAGTGACCACCTTGACTGTGGATACAGTATAACTAGCTGCCCTTCTTCCTGTGGATACAATGTGACCAGCTGCCCATGTTTCTATGGCTACAATGTGAACAGCTGCCCCTTGTCCTGTGGATACAAATGTGACCATCTGCCCTCCATTCCTGTGGCCATTTCCCCAGTTACCATAATAGAATATATTCTCTTGAACTGTAAGCCCAAATCAAACCTTCCTCCCTTAAACTGCTTCCTGTCAGGTATTTTTTTCATAGCAAGGGGAGAATAAACGAGTCAAATCTCTGCCCCCTCTACATACACACATAAATACATATATATGTATACACAAATACATAAATATGTATATATATATAGAGAGAGAGATCACTATATATGAACATAATTTTTCAAAATTGGTATGCCATAGTTGATTTGTAAATTGTTTTTTCCTAATTAATGATATATTTTAATTGTCTGAACATTAAATTTACCTATAAGTTATATACTGAAATTTAACTAGTTCCTTAGAGTTGGCTATTTAGTTACTTCTTAGTATGTTGTTATTTTGAATAGCTGTGAACCTTGAGTATATTTTCATTCCTCACAATTCTGTTACAATTTTAAGGGAACATTTTAAAGGTTGAAATTGATAAGAGAAGATGTATGCAAAATTAAGATTTTCATGTATTTTTTTTTTTTTTTTTTTGATTTTTCGAGACAGGGTTTCTCTGTGTAGCTTTGCGCCTTTCCTGGAATTCACTTGGTAGCCCAGGCTGGCCTCGAACTCACAGAGATCTGCCTGCCTCTGCCTCCCGAGTTCTGGGATTAAAGGCGTGCGCCACCACTGCCCGGCCATGGTTTTCATGTATCTTATGTCACTCCAGTAAAAGAGCAAATTCATGTGCCCACAAGAAGCTTAAAGAATGACTGGGACATGGCCCAGCCATTGACGTGCTGGCCTTGCAAGCATGAGGAGCTGAGTTTAGTATGCCAGAAACCACATGAAAATCCAGCTGTGATGACAGGTGCCTAGAATCCTAGCACTGGGGAGGTATAGGTAGGACGACATGGACTCAGAATAGGCTGCCTATCCTAACTGGGTTTAGTGAGGAGTCCTGTATCAAAAAATTAGATGGAGAGTGATAGAGGAAGACATCTGATATACAAGTTCTGGCATGCACATGCACATACCCCCCACCCACCCACCCACACAGAGTAAAAACAAACAAGCAAACAAAAAACCCCAGGGACTCAGCTGATGCTTAATCTCAGGCAGCAACATTCAAAATGGCATGTGGGTACACATAGGTGTAACATGAAGTCCTAAATGGTCTTTTAACAAAAACTCAGAGTCAGAATATTGGGGTGAATGTTCAAAGATCAGAGAGACAAAGGAACAAGCCACCTCTTATCTCTAGGACTCCTCAGCCTGAAAAGCCTCAGCCAATAGGTCTCTAGCTAAATGAGCTTCCTCAGCTAAAAGGCTTCTAGTTCCTGTCTCCTCATGCCTTATAACCTTTCTCCGCCAACCATATCACTTCCTTTTTAGTGCTGGGATTAAAGGCATGTGACTTCCCAAGCAAAAGTATGAGATCTCAAGTGCTAGGATTAAAGACATATGACTCCTGAGTATTGGGATCAAATGTGTTTGCCACCACTGCCTGGCTCTGTTTCTCTCCTAGACTGCATCAATCTCATGTAGTCCAGGGTGGCTTTGAATTTACAGAGTTCCAGACTGATCTCTGCCTCCCGAGTGCTAGGATTAAAGGTGTGTGTCACCACTGCCTGGCTTCTGTGTTTAATCTAGTGGCTTGTTCTGTTCTCTGTTCTTCAGGCAAATTTTATTAGGGTATACAATATATCACCACATTTTCCTTTTTTGTCTAAAATAATAAAATAAGGTTATAACTAATATAAGAAAAACTATATACAATAACTACAGTAAGTATATACAATATATACAGTCAAGAATTACATTAACAATGGTTAGTTCATTAATATTTGACAATTCAGAGGAAATATTACATTTTTATCCTATTTTGGTGAATCCAAAATGTTGTACCTAATTCACATTCTATCCTAACTTGTATTACCAACCCAAAACTGTCTTTTGATGTCTTCTCTTCCTGAGAAGGAAATAATATTTACTGAGTAAGCAGGAGGTGCAAATAAGTGACTTCCAAAAAAATGTGAGAAATGACAGAAACAGCTGGCTGCCTAGACAGTCACCCAAGGTTCCCCTGCAATGTTGGGGCATCCATCTTTGGCCTACAGGCCTAGCACATCTGACAGACTCGTCTGTGAAGCAGGATTTTCATATATATATGGATATAAGATAACCTGTCAGTATCTAAGATATATCTGTTTGACCTTGAAAATATACCTAATATGACCACAAGTTTGATTATAATAACTAATTACTAATTTTCATTTCTTTATATCCTAATTAGTTGGTAATAATAACTTTCAAGGACTAGCAATTTGCATTACATTGTTAAATGAGTTGTATAGGTACAATACCTTGAACGAGATTAGAAATGTATGTACAGTGTGTTCAAAAAAAATTCTCAAATTTGTATCAATATACAAAATTTATATTCAATATACAAAAATCAAATCCAATGTAAAATATTTAAAATTAACAGTTGCTTTCTAAAAGAAGATTCAGTAATCTACCTTTTTATCTTATCATATCCAAGCCCTCCCTTTTTTCTTTTCAGAGTAGATTCAATAATCTACCCTTTATCTTATCATTTTTATATCTTTTTTTTCAGAATGGATTCAATAATCTATCTTTTATCTTATCATATCTAAAGCCTCTTTTTTCTTTTCAGAGTATATTCAATAATCTATTCTTGTATCCTATAATTTCTATATTTTTAAAGTAGATTCAATAATCTACTTTTTTATCCTATCATTTCTATATTATATATATTATATATATATATATATATATAATTTTTGTATCACATATGTGTGCAGATGTATGTCAGAATATGTGTGGAGGGCAGAGGACAACCCCAGGTGTCAAGTCCAACCTTTTTATTTTATTTTCTTTAAAAAAGGAAAAGGTCGTTGGCAAGGTCTCCTGCTCTCCTGGAACCCTCTAGACTGCCTGGTTGTAAGCCCCAGGGATCCCTCTGTCTCTGCTCCTCCAGTGCTGGGATGCCACATGCGTGCCACCACCTTTGGCTTTCTTCTAACATGCATTTGGGGAAGCCAGTTCAGGTGCTCATGCTTGCACCCAATCAGTTGACTGACTGAGCTTTCTCCTTAGCCCTCCATGACCATTAAAAATTTTGTATTACATTCATTCGTGTGTGTGTGTGTGTGTGTGTGTGTGTGTGTGTGCGCGCGCGCGCATGCACACGCGCGCTGTGGTGTATATGTGTGTGATGTGGTGTGGTAAGTGTGTGTGTGGTATGTGTATGTGTATATGTGGTGTGTGTGTATGTGTGTGTGTACCATGATGTATGTGTGGAGGTCATAGGACAACTTTCAGGGATCAGTTCTTTTTTTTTTTTTTTTTAAAGATTTATTTATTTATTTAGTATGTATACAGTGTTCTGCCTGCATATATGGCTGCAGGCCAGAAGAGGGCACCAGATCTCACTACAGATGGTTGTGAGCCACCATGTGGTTGCTGGGAATTGAATTCAGGACCTTTGGAAGAGCAAGCAGTGCTCTTAACCTCTGAGCCATCTCTCCATCCCCTCGGTTCTATTTTTCTACCCTGTGGGTTCCAAGGATAGAACCCACGTCATCAGTTTTGGCCAATAACCCTCACCCACTATGCCGTCTCACCAATTCCTGCATCCATTTTAAATTGATGGCATTTTTGACTTCATGTAAATCAAGAGAAGAAGTATTTTCTTCTAAACAAACTTGTGTGCTGTTTTTTGAGAATGTTGCCACTAATACTATATCATCCTTATTATTGTCAAGACAGATATTACCTATTTGTAGTGTTCTACATAGCCTTTGTGTATGGATCACACTCACTGTACTTCTCAGAGCATAGATAGGAATTTTATGGAGTCCAGGTGTCTTCAGAAGCTGTCATGCACAAGTATTGGTGTGATATAATGAAACATATCTAATTATTAACAATTTTGCTCTTTTCATGGCATATAAGACTCCGTTTAGCCCTTACAGCATCACATGCATTGGTGTACCACTTGAGAAAACAAAGGGAATACTAACAGTATTTTGTTCTGAACAGTAGTCATTGGATCTGATGGCAGTAGCTTCCAGTCTTGCCATAGGTGAGTGCTAATGCAGCAGGACTAGAGTTGAGAATGTGCTGGGAGGAATAGAAAGAGAAAGGTGGCCAGGTGGCGGTGGTGGTGGTGGTGGCAGTGGTGCACACCTTTAATCCCAGCACTCGGGAGGCAGAGACAGGTGGATCTCTGTGAGTTCAAGCACAGCCTGGTCTACGGAGTGAGATCCAGGACAGGCACCAAAACTACACTGAGAAACCTGTCGAGAGAGAGAGAGAGAGAGAGAGAGAGAGAGAGAGAGAGAGAGAGAGGTGATGCCAGAAGGCAAAAAGATAGACTCAATCTATGTAGGAAAGTAGTGAAGACTTGAGATACAGTCCTGCCCAAAGGGGTCAGAGGGAGACACATCTGTAGAGGACGTTTGAGAACAGAAGTCACCCTAGCCTGCTGACTGAACATAGTGACACTGAATGGCTGTGTTCTCAGAAATAGCCTCTCTCCCTCCCTCTCTCCCCACCTCTCTCTGTGTCTGTATCTCTCTCTCCCTCTCCCTCTTCCTCCTTCTCTCTCCCTCCTCTGTATCTGTCTCTCTCCCTCCCTCTCTGCCCCACCCCATGTCTGTCTGTCTGTCTGTCTGCCTGTCTGTCTCTCTCTCTCTCTCTCTCTCTCTCTCTCTCTCTCTCTCTCACACACACACACACACACACACACACACACACACTCATACCCTGTGATATGCCAGATTCATTTCTCAATAGCCCCTCTCCCTCCAGCTGCCGAATGAGCCCCATCACACCCGTAGTTCTGAGATTTGGCAGCTCACCCAGCTAGTGTGACCAGAGGAGCAAAAACAAAAACAAAAGCCCCTTTCGCCTTATTTATTTGTTTGTGGTTCTCCATCCAAGATAAGTGAGAAAATAAATTCCAAGTGTGCTTTAAGTGATCTCCAGATTATAAATCACGCACTTACACTCTCACACTACAGTAAGCACAAAATCAGAGGGATCAACAACAGATACATATGCCTCACCTCTCCCTTTCCAAATTCATCTGCAAACACGCATGCAGAGAGAGAATAGGATAGCTAAGAACGCGAGGCCCCATGACAACTGCCTGCAGCATACGCTTCACTAGCCAGAAACAATCACGACAAAAGGCATGATATTAAACCAGGCAGAGGCAAGGGTGACTTCAAAGGCAAAGAAGCATTTGTTCTTTGGTAAAAATTCATTTCTATTTCTGTGTGTGTGTGTGTGTGTGTGTGTGTGTGTGTGTGTGTGTGTGTGTTTCTGTCAGTATATGCCATGTGTATGTGAATCCTTGCAGAGACTAGGTGACGACGTAAGAACTGGAGCTAGAGTTACAGCTATGAGTTGCCTGATAGAGATGAATGCAAGTCCTGTGGAAGAAAAGCCAGTGCTCTTAACCACTGAGCCATCTGTCCAGCTCCAGCAGCAAAGGACAGGCAGTCATGGATATTAACTACCCCAGAACAAAGTTGGCCATTGTTGGGGACAAAAGAGAGTGTCTTAATGTGTGTTTGATTTCCTGTGAAGGTGAGAAGCACAGAGTATATGAATTCTCTGATTTTAACTTATGTATCTGTGAAGTCTGAAATGAGAAATATCCCTTTTAGGCTTGTACATTTGAACACCTGGCCCCTAGTTGGGGAAGTTATTGAACTTTTAGGAGGTAGAGCCTTGCTGGAGGAAGCCTGCTAGGGGCAGGCTTTGAGACTCTATACCCTCACTCCACGTCTAGTCTGCTCTCTCAGCTTTCTCTGTGTGGATGGAGACGTGATCTCTCAGCTTCCTGTGTGTGGATGGACATGTGATCTCTCAGCCTCCAGTGTGTGGATGGAGATGTGATCTCTCAGCCTCCGGTGTGTGGATGGAGATGTGATCTCTCAGCCTCCGGTGTGTGGATGGAGATGTGATCTGTCGGCTTCCTGTGTGTGGATGGAGATGTGATCTCTCAGCTTCCTGCTCTGGCCCCTTGTTACTGCACCTCTTCGCCTTGATGGACTTTTGTCTGTAAGATGCAGTTGGTCATAATGTTATCATTCAGGCATCTATACTAGTCAGCCCAGGGTCCTACGGCCACACGTGAGTTCTCAGTATCAAGCAGATGCCTAAACAGCCCAGGGTCCTAAGGCTGTAAATCACTACATAATCTATTCACATCCGCTGCCTGGCTGCGTAGTCTCTATATTCTCTATAAAACCAAACCCCCCTCTCTTCCCACAAGGCTTCGTCTTCATCCACTCCTCTTCCTCCTTTCCCCTCTCTTCTCTCTATTCCTCTCTTCTCCTCTTATCTCCAGAGGCGCACTCTGCATCCCTTCTTGCCTTCCTCCGATCAAATCCTCCGGGTGAGCACCGCCGTGTGTGTGCGTGGTGCGTGCGTCTCTCTCACCCTCCGTTGGGCCCCCTGCACAGTATTTTTTTCATAGCAACAAACAGTAATCAGGACAAGATCCATGACTGATTTTGGGTTTTCTCAGAGTAGAAGCAAAGGGGAAACATGGCAAAAACCAACACTACATTCCAGGAAACCACCTGGCTCTCTTCCTCTCTGTCAGTGCTGTGGCCCCGAGTCAGACACAAATGTCACATTCCATATAAATTCTCTTAGCAACCAAACAATGACCTTCAGGCCTGTGACCATCTTTCTCAACTTGAAGCAGTTTCTCTTCAGGCTGTGCCCAACAAGCTCAGTCTCCACCTATCAAAGTGAAAATCCTCACTCAGATTCCACCCTGTAGGGTCCCATTTCCCTTCAGCTTATTTACCATCTGCAATGTATTGCCACAGCCCTTTCCTGTTTGCACTCTGTGACAGAATACAGACAGACCTCAATCGCGGGGAACCTACTATAATGAGAGGGGAGAGTGCGGCGAAGACAGGACATGGGTGCGCCCCGACTTCTATCCATCTACACTCCTGAATCACTCTCTTTCTTCTTGTGACTAAATCGAGGACAAACAGCAACTTAAGAAAGGGAGGGTTTCTGTTGGCTCCCAGTTTGAGGGTACAGTCTACCGTGGTGAGGAAGTCATGGCAGCAGGCTCTTGAGGCAGCTGCTCACATTGTACCCACAGTCAGGAGTTGGAGAGAGATGAATGCCGGGGCTCTTTTCTTCAGTCTGGACCCCTTGCCCAGGGAACAGTGCTGTTCATATTTAGAATGGGTCTTCCCTGCTCAGGTAGATCTTTCTGGAAATGCCCTTACAGATATCTAAAGGTATACCTTACCAGTGCCGAGGTGTCCTTTAATCCCTCGAGTTAAAAATTAAAATTAATCATCACTCCATTCAAGTTAAAAATTAAAATTAATCACCACTCTTCCTGAGCTCAGGCTTGACAGGAGATACCATATGTATATATTGGCTAACCAGTGTGCCACAGTACATGAGGCATCAATGTGTACTAAATAAGAGAAATAGCCGGGTGGTGGCACACGCCTTTAATCCCAGCACTCGGGAGGCAGAGGCAGGCGGGTCTCTGTGAGTTCGAGGCCAGCCTGGTCTCCAAAGCGAGTTCCAGGAAAGGCACAAAGCTACAGAGAAACCCTGTCTCAAAAAACCAAAAATAAATAAATAAGTAAGAGAAATGATCTGAGCTGAGAGGTCATGCTGTCAGGTAAGGCCACAGAGGGTCATAGTTCATAGGCAATGAAATGCTTTCTCCCTCTTGATTTGCTTATGGAAAATTAAGCTCCAGCTCTGCTCCCCATCCTCACATCCATCACTGCCCCTTCCTAACCTGGGGCACGCCCCCTTCTCTTGACTCTTAGGATCTTCACACTCTGAACTTTCTTAAGATCTGTTTCTTTCTGGCTGTCTCCTCCCGGGCATCTCTCTACTGTTCGAGACTGCACTCTAGTGTCACGCACTGAAGCAGGGGTGTGTTCCTCTGCTTTTGCTGCAAGCAGAGCTCATCCTCATCACTCCCGTCTCTTTCCTCGCTATCTCCCTGAACATGAACTTGTCAAGGGCATAGACCAAGTTCTTTTGATATTTGTCTCCCTAGTGCTTAATACATCCAGCCCTCGGTAAATGTTTACTGCCGCCTGCTTGGCAAGTCTTTTTCCTTTCTTTCAAAGGGCAAGTTGAAGGGCTATCAACTGTCAAGAGCTGTTTAAATAATTAGTATCTCCTCCAGTGAGAGGAGGAAAGGGATTGCAAGCCAGAGCTTTTATGAACTTGGGATGGAGTCTTCTCTGCTTGCCTTGGGAGGAAAGATACAGAGGGAAGAGGGGATGGCCTAGTTTTAAAGGTACCAATACATCATGAATTCTCACATGCCTGCCGTACGTCCGAAACACCCAAATTAATTTTCAATATTCAGCTGGGAGTAGGGAGAGGATGTTGGCTAATGAGACTTCATGGTTCTTGGAAAGCAGGATAAGAGGCAGGATTTTATGTGCAGGGCCAGGTCAAGAGAAGCATGGATGAAATAGAAGCAGCCCCTGGGGCTAGGGGCTTCTCTACATCAGCAGCTCTCTGCAGCTACAGGAGGCATCTATTTGTTTCCAGTGCTCAGTCTGTGACTCAGGGCTTTGAACCCACGAGGAAATGATAGGCACATGCTTTACCGCTGAGCTACCCCCCAAGCCCCAAGAAGACACATTCAAGCACGTTTTATTCAATTGAAAAACCAGACTCAGGATCCTTTTTTTTTTTTTTCCCTGAAAGTCCCTTGGGTATGTGGTACAGGCTTTTCTGATAAGGAGAACAGAATATTGTTCACTGGATTTTGAGCCAGGGTAAGTGAAGAATGAGATGTGAGGTAACAAAGGATCACAGGAGTTGGATATTACCAATGGTAGCTCTGGATGGTCAGCACGCTCCTTTGTGCTTAAAAACCCTTGAAACTGCAGTTAGCTTGTTCACTCTTCATCAGAACCTAAGGTCCCTGGCGTTCTCCCACACATCATCGTGTGCTTTGTGGCTCTGATATGACCTTATTTTGTAGACGTTTCTAGATAGTCTACAGGGGATATCCAGTCCATCACAATGAGGGAGGGCAAAGAGTTCCCTCATCCCATGAATATACCACTAATCTCACAAACATTCATTAAAAATGTCTTTGGAATATGCAACACAGCATCACCTGGACTCCCCCTGACTACCTTGGGGTAGCCCAGTCTAATTTCTCTTTGGAGTGTTTGCTTAGCTAAATAAATTTCTTCTCAGATTCTCCCCCCACCTCAAGTTCTTTCTTTCAAAAACACAAGAAGCCAGAGACACCCTCCCCAAAGTAACAGTATCTGATTTAGGTTTTTCATGGTTTCAAGTGAGGCAATAGAATACTGAGCTGGCAATGGCATCAGCCATTTATCACACAGCTGTGAATGAACCCTGCAACCAGCTCACAGTTTCTGAAGCTCATAGGGAGGCAGGGCTTCTAAGAGTCTTAGTACATAGCTGTTTCTGCATGTGGGTGTATGGATCAGGTGAGTCAATGTGCTAGATGTAAACACAGTTTACAACTTTTGGCATGTCATTCTGTTCTCCTGAGAGAAGTGCCAGAAATTGAGGTACTTCTCTGGGTCTTCAAGAGGCAGTCACATACATAGTTATCCACAGACCAATAGACATGTGTACCAAATCCATCTCCTCAAAAGGAAAAACACAACCCACTCATTACTTACCAAGCTAAGCTTTTTCCAGAACTCTGGTCCCTCTTCCATCTCTCTGAGACTTGGTGGAAGGTACCAAAAGCAAACATTGGTGTATTCAGGCTGAGGATTATAAAAAAGTAGAATAAGAAGAATACTGTTTTGTTACCTTAGGATTCATCTTAGAATGCAATTAAACAAAGACTTATAAACTCTATGCTAGTCTCTTAAGAATGATCAACTGTGTATAACTTACAAAACAGCCAAGCTCTTGCATAGTAGTTCTTCATGACTTCTGACAATACTTTATCAGAGTTTAGATCTATAAGGTTCTCTTTCCTCTACATAAGGGTGGGCTCAAAACCCAGCACGCACATGTGCGTGCGCGCACACACATGCACACATACACACATGCACACACACATGCACACACACATGTACACACACGCACACACACATGCACACATGCGCACACACACACACACAGTGTAACATAGCCATTGTCACAGGATGAGTCTCTGTCTTCGTTGGAGCACAATGTAAGACAAAGCATGCCAAAAGACATGTCAAAAGACATGTACTCGACCAGCACTGAGTATATTATGGGGTGGATTCTCAAGTGAGACACAACTCCTTTTACTCAGAAGTCATTGCAGATGATAGCCACTTTCTTCCCTGGACACTCGGCACTAACAGTTATTGAGACATCTTTGATACTTTCTCACTACAAATGTAGTTTGTAGCCAGCAACCAATGCTCACAGTTCTTAATAGTTCCTGCGTTGTCAGCACTCCACTATGAAGTCTGCGGTACTTCAGAAAGAATAAACAGCCAGCTTCTCTATCTTAAGATCAAGACTAGTACCACATGGAGTTCTGCTGTCGGTGGATTTTTAAATCATCACTGAGAACCAAGGGATGTTTCCAGCTCACCACAATAACTTCCTGATCCACTCACCCTTTTATCTTTGAAATTTCCAACATTCTCATTGGATTTGACAAAGAAAAAGAGTTACAAATCTCTAAACTATACAGTAGTTTTTACAAAAGAACTGCTGTGCAGTTCGGATCAATTTCCACACCCCTTTATCACAAATCTACAAAATTTACATGTGGGCACCTGATTTATAATAGATTTAGTTCCTCTAGATAGACTGTGCTGAGCTTCTAAGTTCTTTCATCATTTAAAAAGAATGCATTTTTTTTCAAACACTAACTAAAAAGAGGAAGAAAATAATAGTTTGCTGTCATTTGCTTCTAGGAATTAATCTATAAATCAAAGGCACCCAACCCCAGTACCACTGGCATTAATTAGAAATGCATTAGCCTTCACCTCCAAGCCCACCCATTTTGGGTACTCTACAGTAATGGTGGTGGGCCCTGTAACTATTGTAAATGTTGCCAGGTCTACTATTATATGCTGTCATCAGTGGGTGCTGGAGGAATGCTAAAGGAAGAGGTGGCTCTTCCCAGTTCACTACATACACTTCATGAGTCCCATGAAGAGTCTGGATTGATTTCAACAGCCCTGAGAGTCCAGAAGCAAGTAGTTATTGCTTTAGGGACATCACAGCAAAATGGCAGTTCTGCTTCCTGGCATACTGCCCAGGCACGTTTGGAGGGTGAGAGTTGTCACCAGCCAGACACTTTGCCCCAGTGACTTGAATGATACATCTCATGAGTAGTCTGCAGCTACTTCTAAGCTATCACCCCTGCAGGAGGATGGCTTCCTTCTGAAAGCATAACATAGATTTCTGGTGAGTCTTGCCAAGGCAACATTTCAGGGAACTTAGCCACACTCAATCTGCTTCTCAGCCCTGTGAGGGAGTGGCCTCTTTTTCCTATGTTCCATCTCAGATCTAGAAGGGCTGAGGTCAGCTTTATCTGTACAGTTTTAGGGAACTATTTCATTCCTACAAGATCACCTCTCATGCCCCAGGTGACTGCTAATCTATGTATGTATGTATGTATGTATGTATGTATGTATGTATGTATATCCCATGTGTGTACAAATATAGATATATGTGTGTATGTATAGGTGTGTATGCACTGCTATAGCTATGTGTCATATCTATTGTCTACCCATCATCTGTATATCTACCTTCCCCGTCTGTTTATACATTTATCTACTTGCATTTTTCTCACTTCAAGTTACTGGGCCACTTTGGCTTTTCCTTTTGAATGGACCCTACTACACCATCAATTTTTATGCATTGTTATTTATGTGAAAACACTATAAAACATGCCACAGCAGCTTTTCTGTGTGGCATACCATCTATGTCTCCAGTAAGGCCCTAGGCCGGTCAAGTCTGTCCTTGTGCAACTTTCTTTCAGCTGTTGTGATGGTGACATTTTCTGTGGCCCCTTCTGCTCAACATTCTCTTTGAATGGCATGGCTCCCTCAAGTGACCATTGACGAAGTGTCAAGCCCTCTGACACTTCACTGGAGGACATTTGATACTCTGGGGGCATAAACTTACTTTAGTCATTGCCAAAATGAGTGAGTAGGAAAGAAGTCTTTGCATGTTCACAAAGAACAACCTTGAGTTTTCTCCTGTTTGTCCCTTCTGCAGCTTCTGTCACATGCAGTGACTTCCTGCAAGGGTGTCAAAGCACTAATGGCTGTTTTCAGAGCAGAATCATACAGATGCCACTTCCTTTTCATTTCCTTCATATATGAAAGCATGACCTCTGACCTCTGACACTACATGAGTACCCTCAGTCTAGAATGTCTATAAACCACATTTTGAAGGCACATAAAGGTGAAGAGTGTGTTGTCTGAACCTTAGATGGTCTTGTAATAATAATAATAATAATAATAATAATAATAATAATAATAACCCAGAGCTAGATATTGGAGTGAAAGCTGAAAGATCAAAGAAGCAGAACAAGCCACACCCAACCTCACCTCGCCAGCTCCTCAGCTGATCCTGTTTCCTCAGACTGAAAGCCTCTGAGTCCTTACCCAAAAGGATATCAGCTGAACTACTCTAGTTCCTGTCTCCTCATGCCTTATATGCCTTTCTCCACCCTGCTGTCAATTCCTGAGATTAAAGATCTGTGTGCTTCCCAGGACTGGGATTAAAGGCGTGTGCCACCACTGCAGTGGCTCTGTTTCCATTGTGGCCCTGAACTCACAGAGATCCAGACAGATCTCTACCTCCCTAGTGATAGGATTAAGGGTGTGTGCCACCACTGCCTGACCTCTGTGTCTAATCTAGTGACTGGCTCTGTCCTCTGATCCTCATGCAAGTTTATTAGGGTACACAATATATCACTACAACTGTGGAAAAAATGGCCCCACATGTCATATATCTGCCCAGCATGTTTCCCTGCACACACAGGATACCCTCAGGGTCCTCACATAATAAATCATAACAAATGGTAGCAACAAGGACATTATCAAAATCTCTTAAGGGCCACTTCCATTATAGTCTAGTTTTCAAAGAGAAAAACAAATACAGGTTTTGTTATTAATATTAGGAAGGGTTATAGATGAATTAGTGGTTACCAGTAGTTATTAAATTCAATTTCTGTAAAACAAAGTTATATCTGTTCTTTTACACTATCTTTCAATCAGAATAACAGTAACATGATGTATTTTATTAAGTATAAATGCAGACTCTAGCACCCAGATTAAAATAATCAATTATGCAAATACAGAATGAAGGAGAAGTGACAAGCAGATTTCAAAAGACTTCATATTCCTGCTTTAAAAACAAGATGTAGTACTGAAAACTGTTTTAAAGATGGCACCAGGGATAAAGCCCAGGTTTCAGAGTCACAAGATTGGAATTCCAAACTCACCAGGTCACATTCTCGTGTGTGTGTGTGTGTGTGTGTGTGTGTGTGTGTGTGTGTGTGTGTGTGTATCAGAGGTCAACTTCAAGCATCATTCCATAGGTACTTTCCACTTCTTATTTGAGACAGGGTCTCTCACTGGTTTGGAATTTGCCAAGTAGGCCAGGCTGTCTGGTCAATAAGATCCAGAGATCCATCTGCCTATACCTCCCTAGTGCTGACATTACCGGCATGTACCACACATCAAACATTTTACATGAGTACTGGAAATCAGACTCGGGTCCTTTGGCTTGCACAGTAAGCATGTACCTGACAGCCATTTCCCCATTCCCTAACCAGGTCTTGTCTTAGACAAACACCACATGTTCCGGGCCTCTGCTTCCTACACTGTAATGTGGGGGTGACACTGTCTGCACCATGGGCTCATCTGGATGAGCAGAAAGAGAATTTATTTCCAGTGGTTGGTAGCATATCTGCCACACAGCAGGCACTCTGTAAGGTTAATGACTATTCCTTAGGGCCATCCCAGTAGAAGGAGATGTCCTTTTCAAGTGGATGGATGTACAGCCTCATTAAAATCTGCACTAGCTGAGACAAATCACTATGAACATTGCTGGATACCATATTTGAAAGGAAATCCTAAGATGTATAGAGTATCTAAGGAAGGCCAACCAAATTGCTCAGCATCAGAAGCAGGATTTCTATGTTGTAGAAACTGGAGGAGAAATTAGAATGAGAAGATGACTTCTATCATATGTCTGTGCCCAGAAACACAGAGACTCCTAGGGAAGTGGGGTGGAATAGCTAATCTGCAATGAATTAGTGTTAACAAAAGAGATTTCTCATATTGTAAGAAATGGATAGTGCATCAGTAGACACCAGAGTCTTCAGATGACTGAAAAATATTAAGAGTGAGCAGAGGACAGAGTTTAATGGCAAGAAATTAAGCTAGAAATAGAGACTTTGCAATGGGCTTCTCCACATGCCATGCGTGTGGGTGCTCAGCTTGATTCTGGAGGCAGTGTGGAGTCATGATAGAGTGGCAGTGTAGCTATAACTTACATTTTGGAAAATCATTCAAGCTGTGGTGTCTGGAGATGGGCTAGGGGAAAGGGGAAGACACTGCCCACCTGAGAAGCGATTGGCTCTGAACCAAGACAGGGAGGAGAAGACCAAGTAGATAAGCAGAAGAAAAGGGGTATGGTGAAAGGTGCCATTGAGAATTTTGCCTGGGCGGATCATGCTTCTAATAACCCAAAGAAAATTTGAGCTTTTGGTAAGAAAAATGGTTACACACCAGCTTCCGGAAAGGTGAGTTGGAGGTGGAGTTTCTATGGAATCTGGGGGGAACTACAAGAGAAGCATATGCAAAAGTCAAGAGTGGAGCCAAATACAACGATAATGGACACCAAACACAGAGGACAGAATCTTTCAGGAGACTCTGCTGATGGAATAAAGGATGAAGGACAAAAGAGTAGAAGAGAATATTCAAATGGTACTGGACAAAGAGGACCTCACACCAAGGTGGGGAAGAGAAAGTCATAGGAGAAGGTCAAAGGCATCATGGCAGTTGAGAACATCAGAATGGAGTGGGAAACTATGTAAAATATAGTAGAAGTCCAAGAAGTCTAAATGAGATGTGTTAGACTTCAGCAAGTAAAGAGGTCACCATGATTACATCAAGCTGTGTGAGATAAGTGATCTGAGGTAATTTACAAGGTGCTGGGTACACATGGGGGTGGTGAGCATCCATAGCTAGAACATGAGCATTCAGAACTATCTGCAAGAGGAAGAACCAGTGAGCTCTCCATAGTAGGAAGCTGTTCCAGCACAGTTTGATGCCTGTCATACAGGCTCTAGGGTGAGACTTCCCACCATGCACAGGAGGTTGACAAGATGTCCTTCATGCCTCTAAAAGTCTATGAATCCCAATAAGATTTCCTAATGTAGAATTCAAGAAGACAAAAACAAAAAGGTGAATAATACAGACTCCCCCATGAGATTGAAATGAAAATGTGAACAGGAGTCTAAGAAGGAGTATACCTCCAGGAAAATAACTATCAGATCTTAGATCCAACAGGAAAAAAAGACAGAGTTATGGTTTTCAGGGGACTATGAATAATGCAGAATTCATTTGAAATGATAACTTTCAATCATCTTCAAGAAGATAGACATTACTTTAGCTCTTTTCAGGAAAAGACATTCAAGTGCTGGGTGCTCTATTTTCCTATGCTCATTTACAATTTCTAATGTACTTAGTGTCTCTCTCGCGCTCTATCTCTGTCTCTGTCTTTCTCCCTCTCCTCTTCTCCTCCTCTCCACCTCTCTCTTCCTCTCCATTTTAAAATTAACTTCATACTTACATGTGAAATTCAAGGCCTAATTCTACTTGATTTCTTGAAACAAAAGTCAAGGGAGACAAATGAAAATCAAATACAGAAGTCCTTACAGCAAGGCTTGGCTGCAGCCCAGTGGTCAGGCATGCGCTGTGCCTGTGGACTCCGTTTCAATGCTCAGATTCAGTAATAAAGAAAACCCCAAATCCTGTGGCAGAAATTCCAGAAGGGTCATACAGGAAGCCTCCTATCCTATAGGAGCCAGCTAGCTTCCACAGAGAAAATAATAGTCATGGGTTTAAAGAGAGGCTCAGCAGTTAAGAGCATATACTGCTCTTGTGGGGTGTCTGAGTTCCAGAATCTTTTTCGGTCAGCTCACAAACACCTATGACACCAACTCCATGGGGTCTAACACCCTTTCCTGGCCTCTGTAGATACTACACTCATGTGCACATACCCACACATGGACGGACAGGGACACACACACACACACACACACACACAGAGAGAGAGAGAGAGAGAGAGAGAGAGAGAGAGAGAGAGAGAGAGAGAGAGAGAGAATTAAAAAATAAAAAATAGTAAATATTTAAAAATAACACCCAGGGCCAAAGCCTACCTAACAATTAAAGTTCACCTTACAACAATATAAATTTAATTCTCCAAAGATGGTGCTAAGTGCCCCTCCCTTCCTTTCCAGGACCTTTAGGAAGATGTTTCTGTGGCATTTGAACATGTCATCTTTTTTCCCTCAGCACTCTTATTCTCAACCTTACAAAAACAAACAAACAAAAACCCACCATGCAGTTCCAAAGTGCACAATGTTTTTCCTGAGTACTGTGGAAATAAAGTAACCCAAATTTGGGAAAATAAAGGGGAAACTCAAAGTCCGGAAAATATAAAACAAGACTCTAAATTAAACCAACAATGTGACCACTGGTTCTCCTCTGTGTGTGTATTCATAAGATA
Organism: Peromyscus leucopus; assembly: GCF_004664715.2. NCBI lineage: Eukaryota > Metazoa > Chordata > Mammalia > Rodentia > Cricetidae > Peromyscus > Peromyscus leucopus. Next base: position 104,216,662 of record NC_051069.1, on the reverse strand, counting down.
TTCATAAGATACAGAGTCAGCCAAGAGATTCATCAACATGAGAACAGATAAAGAAGACAGGATGTATCCGTTCACCTATAATGAATGAAATATCTGCAGAGAAGAATGGGTGGAACTAGAGATCAGCATGTTAGGCAAACGAGGTGCTTAGTATTTTATTGTCCACCTGACAGCCTGTAACTCCAGCTCCATGGGATGTGATACCATCTTCTGGCCTCCAGAGGCAACTAACTGCACTTGTGTTCACAAACCTTCCCACATGCCTGTTGGCATGTCTGTGGGGCACTGTTTTATTGACGATTGATGTGGGAGGGCCCATTTCACTGTGAGCAGTCCAACCCCTAGGTAGATGGTCATGAGTTGAATAAGAATGAAGTCACAAACATACGCATAGTTTACAAAAATACAGTCCAAATAAAACAGGGTTCTTGGGCTGGGGAGATGTGCCAATGGGTAAAAGTACTTGCTCAGGAAATATGAGGATATGAGTTAGGATTCCATCACTCGGGTAAAAAGCCGGGCATGGCTGAACAATCCTGTATCCTCAGCATTGGGTGACAGAAACAGGCAGATTCCATGAGACCAAAGAACAGTCATTCTGGTTGAAAAGACACCTTACTGCAATAAGGTGGCACAATATAGAGGAGGACAACTAATGTCTTGCTCTGGCCTTCTGCATACATGTGCACACACTTTTGTGTATGAATCCCTCCCCCTCTCTCTCACACACACAGAGGGGTTTTTATATTTCCTTACTTGATATTTTAGCAAAAACATTCATCTTCAGAATTACCTGACTTCCTATACACAGCAAGAGATCCAGTATCTACAATGAAACATCCCATTTCCCATTGCTCTGAAGCTCATGCGTGCTCATTATTTCATCAAAAGAGAGCATGTGTGCATGCTTTATACTCCCTCAGTTGGTCTTGCATACACAAGCACAGTATTTGCAACACAATCCCTGCGCCATTTCTGTATCAAGAAAGAGGTCATAATTTATTCAGTATTATCCCTGCTAATTATTATTGAGCATTTTAATTTTCAACACTTAAAGGCAAGTGCATTCTCTGTGAATCCAACCAAGGAAAAAAATGTTCACTAATACGGTAAATTAACATAATGGACTGTATGAATTAAGCTAATGACTTGTTTCTTAGCCTGCAACACAAAACCAACACAATACAACAAATTAGACAGTGACTGCCTTCATCACTGTTGCCTGACAGGGCCAGGAGCACAATCCCACAAGCACTTACTTCCATTAGTAACTTGAATCCTTCTCTTTTCTTTATTTCATCTACCAGGTACCTAAAATTAAAACAATGTTGTTTTAAAATAGCAATATTGATACTCAGCAATCCCCAAATACCGTGAATTGACTTCAATAATCTGAAGCATGGTTTCTGCTACAGAACCAGGGCTTGGGTCCAGAAGGCTCAGAGAGATCTCTCTGAGGACATCTGTAGAACCACACTCTGGGTCTCCCTGGGAGGGCACATCTTGTTAAGGAGATATGGTCAGTCTCACATTCTAACATGAGCTTTAACTCTGGCGTGAAAGTCAAACAGAGTGAGCCACATCATATCCCATTTCTTTTTAAAAAAATTTTATTGGATGTATTTATTTTATTTTACGTGTATGAGTGCTTTGCCCACATGCATGTATATGTACCATGCAGTTCCTGTGGAGTCCTGAAGAGGGTATCAGACTTCCTAGAACTGAAGTTATGAATGGTTGTGAGCAGCCATGTGGGTGTTGAGAACTGAACCTGGGTTGTCTGCAAGTGCCCTTAGCCACTGCGTCATCACCAGCCTTAGTTATATCCATCTCCTTGATGGGATTCAACATAGATATCTGAACAACTTTGCTAGATCACAGGGAGCAGTTCTGGTGTGTCATATTTGCTTGGACTTTAAATTTAAGGTCAAAGACTCTAAACTGATCATTTCTATGGCTAGAACAGAGGGCAAGATGTGCGGTGATCAGCATTGAGTCACAAGCAAGGGGGTGTGGATAGAGCTGCAGTGTCTGTGATGGCCCATTGAATATGGAGAACATCATTTTATGATAAGCAAAGACTTGGGATATGATCAGAGCAGTAGTATATTGATACTGAACAAAGTGAATACTAATGCCTGATTCTTCTCCTGTGGCTTGTTTTTTATCTACATTTAAACAGGGACATTTCACAAGGTCCACTCCTAGCTAAAGAGCTACAGACAAAAATGTCTACTCAGAGAGGGAAAAGCTGTTTTCTCCAGGGAGAATCCCCTGATATGTTATCTAAGTCCAGGTGGTCAGCCCTAAACACATGCATATATAAGCAACAGTAAATGGACATGGTAGGACGTGTCTGTGTGTGTGTGTGTGTGTGTGTGTGTGTGTGTGTGTGTGTGTGTGTGTGTAACACTAACTGAAGAAAGGGAGGTCATGTTTGAGAAGGGGTTCATAGGAGGAGTTGGAAGTAGAAATAATACAAATACCATGCTCATGTATGAAACTCTCTGAAAGAATAAAAATTATAAATATAAAATCTTAAAATATTTGATCCTGACCTGTGGCGAGTAATACATTACAACACGATCTTGAGTTCAAACTTAAAATAAAAAAAGCACAAAAAAAAAAAAAAAAAAAAAAAAAAAAAAAAAAAAAAAAAAAAAAAAAAAAATAAAAATAAAAATAAATTTGATCTGAAACAATGATTTGGTCATATACTTAAAAATCTCACAATGTTTGATCCAGCATTTCAAATTTAGGGTTCAAATGCATTTAAGAAAATATAGAAAACTTTGGAAAGAATAGTGTTTGCCAGAGAATTATTGTACTCTACTCTTAACAAAAAATGAGGGGAAAAAAAAGAAAGATAGAAAGAGAGAAGGAAGTAACACACTCAGAACTCACCATATAGCCATGGCAACCTGAGCACAATATTAAATTATATATATTCAATTAACTCTTGGGAACCTCTCCCCCACAAGAGCTTTATACTCAAGTCTCATTTGATTACTTCAGAAACCAAATTAATGCAATTTTTTTACTAGTATGGAATTGTCACATCAAGTCAGAAAAGCCTAGAATCCATGTGAAGAGGTGGGGTCTTGTTTGTTTGTTTGTTTTTTATCATTACATTACTTGCTATAGAGCATTCTAGAATGTGGATACTAAATATTAGTTTACAAAATTTGGTCTTTTAGTTCCTCTTAATCTTATTTACATAGATTTTTACTGAAGATAAAATATTGATCCTTGCACATAGATATTATTTTTAATGTATAAAATCTTACAAAATTCCATTATTAAGTAGTCATATAAATCTCTTGTTTTGGACAATTATGTTGCATGCACACAGAGAGACAGTCACAAGAGGATTGACATTCTACATGCATATTCCTATCCCTGAATATTGTTTTCAGGACATGATGTAACGTAGCCGTAATGTCTTGGAACCTTTAGCACACAGCAAAAAGCAATTCTAGTCATCACTAAGTACCAGAAAAAGTGCTTGAGATCAGTGGCCATCAAAGAAATGCTAATGAAAACATCAACACTGAACTGGGTTTCCCACATGGTGTTGGACACAAGAACAGTAGCATCAGGAGTAGTGAGCACATGGCAGAATGGTGGAAGCTGCCAGATGGCCACACTTTCTGACTGAAGGAACCACATGTGTGAGTCAGCTAGGAAAAAGTTAATCCTACGGACACATACACAGAGGTACATATTACATTTGGAAACATATATGTACATATGTATATGTGCACACATGTTATAACTACAGCTCTCTGTGTGTCTTCTCTACACAATTATTGCAAAGTTATAGTAAAGAAATCAGAGGCTAAAGGATTAGAGTGCTCTGAGTGACCCAGAGTTGTATGATGTACCTGTTCCAGTAAGTGGGCTCCAGTTAGCCACTGTGCTGTAAATAACATATATGTGAAGCATAAGAAGCAAAGCGCTGAGAAACACAGATGGTTTGATTCCATTCTCATCACTATTTTATAAGAAAGCAAGCCTAAATAAGGGCCGGAGAGATGGTTCAGTTAAGAGCACTGGCTGAGTAATCATGAAGACCAGAATTCAGATCGCAGCACCCATGTAAAAAGGCAGGTATGATCCTGCACATGCCTGCCACACCATCTCCAATAAAGCCTGAGTTTGGAGGACTGCTGTGGCCTGCTAGCTGAGAAACTGAGAGCTCAGTGTTCAGGGAAAACTTTGCCTCAAAGTTTTGAGTGGAAGGTGGTAGAAGAGGGGCACCAGGTGCTTCTGATATACCTGAGCACTCAGGAATGTGCACTCCCCCAGCGTGTGTGCCCACACACTACATACAAACACTTACAAATGAATAAACAAATCTTTTAAAAGTAAGATAAAAGCAAGTTCTATCTACATGGTCTGCATGAAGATATGAGCATGGAGTTAAATACTAAGGGAGGTATCGTATGCTGTTCAGGATTGTATACTTGAATATGGGAAAAAGGACACAGTAGGTTTGGGAGTTATTCTGTTCATTTTATGTCTTTGGGCAAAGTTTCATGAGTGTAGTTTAATGCCTAACTTCTGAAAGGGAACTTGAAAGAAAGCTGTAAGCACACCAGAGAACAGCTACAACCTATACCTATACCACAGAAGATTTGAGAATCATTCCTTATCTCAATCTGCCAAACATAAATGCATAGGCAACCTGCTACCCTCAGAATGCTGGACTATGATCACCCTGAGTCCCTGTCAGAGCCTGTAAAGTGTCACGGTTTAGCAGAGCCTGGGGACTAAGGTACCACTGAGCCAACAGAAGTCTAACAGCAGTACTCTCATATGAATCCTGGTATACCTGGCTAATGAGGTTTCCGTAAGAAAGGCTTCCATTGTCGGACTGCTTCAAGTACTGCTGGGGGTAACATGCCGATGCATTGGTCCATAATGAGAAGCCCCTTACCAGCATTAACTTACTCTGTTACTTCAGTTATTGAGGTGGCAGGATGGCTGCATAATGTTAACTAAAACCAGGCACTGACTAATGTTCACTGGCTGTACTCAATGTGTAAGAAAAGAGTCCTCCTGTGCTCATAGGGCAGCCACTGTGGCAGCATGCATCCTATGCTTACACATCTATGTCCCCCAAAAGGGACAACCAGGACTAGAGCAGACATTCCCTTCATGCGCAGGCTCCTCTCTGCGTACAAGACTACCTTCCCCCAAGACCTTATGGAAGTCTTCCTGTGTCTTATTGGGTGAGTCACAGACCCAGCTCTGCACTAATTGTTAGCAAAACAATGTTCTCAGCCAGAACATTGCTCCCTCAATGGCATCAAGCTCCTGTTATCAGTGTCCCTGACTGGTGGAAGCTGAGTGAGGAAGGTCTTTAGTTACAGACCTTCTAGAGCCTTCCACATCCTCATAGGCATATGATTCTCCAGGGGAAGAGTAGAGATGTACATATTGCCCAGGCACGTCAGACTGTGTTGATGGCATTTTCTTCTGACACATCAACTAGTCAAAGTCCTAGATGCCAACTATCTCATGGAGCATGTCTCAGAGACACTGATTTAGAAGCACTTCTATGAGGAACCTGGATCTTCTTCATACATGAAATGGGGTATCAGAAGGGAATCCCAATAAGTTCTAGGTCATGTCTGTCTGCATCTACGAAGGTGATTTGTTATTTATAATTCTTAAATATATGAAATCAATCTAAAAATTAAAACATGTTGTTATTTTTTAGAAAGCCTATTATTATATGGAAGAAGCCAGATAAGAGATACACATTCAGTTTGGGTCAGATGCCTTTCTACCAGGACCATACAAGCAAGCCTACTTCAGAAGGAACCCTAATTTCAATAACTTCATTCTTGTGCCTCACAGCAAGTTTGGCATAGAAGACAGAGGAGAAAAGATTTATCCATCATGGGGCAAAGCTTACTGTAGTACTCTGGCTGGATGCTGCGATGTACAATAACCAGCATCATATTCAAAATATTGCTCATTGTATGGAGGCATGCCTTCCTAATGCTACAGACCTTCCGCTCTCCAAGCTGTTACATTGAAATGTTTGGCTTTGGGGGCTGTAGAGATGGCTCAGTAGTTTAGAGCACTCACTGCTCTTCAGAGGACCCAGGTTCAGTTCCCAGCACCAATACAGTACCTCACAGCTACCTGTAACTGAAGCTCCAGGCAATCTACCAACCTCTTCTGGCCTCTGAGGGTTCATAACCATCCATAACTCCAGTTCCAAGGGACCCAATACCTTCCTCTGGCTTCTGTAGATATCAGGCATAAAAACAATGCACATACATACATGTAGGCAAAACACTCAGACATATAAGAATGAATAAATTTTACATGCTAGGATTTCGTTTGTCCTTCTGGCAAGCCATTATTTTTTTCCTGGAAACAATTCCAGCCTTGTTCTCAATTCACCAGCCACTTGAGAGTTTCCCTGAAACACTCCAGGCTGAGTTTATCTCTGGGTGTCTCCTCAGAATTTCTTCTGATGGATACACGGAGGTTCCCAGAGCTCTGGGGATTTCTCCATCTGTTCTCTGTATGCTCTGGCTCTAACAGAATGTATACTCAGGCTTCTGTGGAGCATAGCAACCTCATGTTTGATTGTATTGTCACTGTGTTTCCTTCCAAATTATCAAGCTTTATTTGTATGTGTATCTGTTTGTGTGCACATTCACACTTGTGTGTGTGTGTGTGTGTGTGTGTGTGTGTATGCCACATATATGTGGGTTCCTACAGAGGCAAGAAAAGGATGTCAGAGCACAAGCGCTAGAATCAGCCATCTAAAATGAGTGATAGGATTAGAACTCAGGTCCTCTGAAAGAGCAAGTGTTCTCAGCCACTGAGCCATTGCTCCAGCCCCTGAAATGATCAGTTTAGAGAAAACAAATATGAAAATGTTGGCCCCTCCAGTTCTGCCCTTCCTTCTGATAAGAGCCCCAAGGCACTAGGTAGCACTGCTGGCTTTCTCCAGACAGGAAATGGTTAATCCCCCAGCATCCACACAAGGCTATAAATGGATTCTGCCTGAGAGACTACAGATTGTGTGTCAGGGGGATTAATGAACGGCACGCTGGAGACCCCATAAAGCAGCAGAATGGAAGCCTCTGATGCTTGTTGTTGTTGTTGAGACTCACACAAATGCTTCTTCTAGCATGCCTTAAAAATTGCCCCCCAGTGAACATCCATTTAACCAGAATGCCACAGCAAAGGCCTAGGAGGAGCCCCAAGCAACAGGTAGCCCTGGGTGTAAAAGAGGGCTGGCTTCTCTAGGTAGGCATCAGAAACACACAGTCATCCACTCCTCACACTCCCTCCGTCTCCCTCCCTCCACATGAGTGTATGTGTGTGTGCATGTGTGTATGCATGTGTATATATGTGTGTGCACACGTGTGTGGGTGCATTGTGTGCACGTGGAGGTAATAGGTCAACATTGTGTGTTTTCTTCAGTTGTTCTCCACCTTATTTTTTGTAAAAATTTTGTAATAATCAGGATCTCTTACTGAACCTGGAGTCATTGATTCACCTAGACTACCTGGCCAGCAGCAATTATAGAACCCACCTGTCCCAGAGTACTTAGCCCTGATTACAGTATAAACAGTGCACCTGGCTTCTTTTTCTGTTCTTTTAAAAAATATTATGTGCATGTGTGTGTGTGGGGGGGGGTGATATGTGCATGTCTATGTGTGCATTTGTGATATGTGCATGTGTTTGTTTGTGTGCATGTGCCTGAAGACCATAAGAGGGCACCAGATCCCCTGGAGCTGGAGTTATAGGCAGTTGTGAACTGCCTCACAAGAGTGTTGGGAACAGATTTCTGGTCCTCTGCAGGATCAGCAAGCACTCTTAATATTGATCCAGTTCTCCAATCTTAAGTTGACATTTGATATGGGTAGCGGGTCCTCATGCTTTTATAGACAATACTTTTCCTACTTAGCCATCTCCCAGCCCTAGAAGAAGTGATGTTAGGCCCCACCCCCATCCACCCTCACTCAGTGTTTCAATAATGCTCACACCTGGCTTTGGGCTCATAAGGCCACTGATTCCTCAACAACCCAAAGAGAAGGAATTTGAAATCACTGCTATTTCTGGAGAGAAATGCAGTGTTCCCAGTTGGAATGGGAGGGTCACACTGAGAGGAGAAGAATCCCTAGCAGTGGTTCCCCTTCCCTTCTTTCTAGATTTCTGACAGCCCATGTGACCAGAGTCCTTCATCTTTTAAACATATCTGCTCTTCACGTGTTGGAGAGGACCGGGATGAATCAGTGTGTTCTGAGCATCACGTGACCCTTGCCCCATGAACTCGCAGCACCTGTGGTTGCCTGCACAAATCAAGCCAGCCACCACTCCAGCATGGATGAGGGAAGGCTTCATGACCACTCCTAGCTGAGGAGTTCCTGAGAGGTGGGGGCTGCTAGGGGAGGGTGAGTCAGTTTTCCTTAGGGGTGTGGCCCCTGGGTGGTAGACCACACTCCAGCGAATAGTTTTATACCTGTGCCTATATGGGCAGCAGTCATCAGACTCAGTGGGTTATTAGAAAAAGAAAATGAAACAAAACAAGAGGTTATGAAGTGGGGAGGGGGATGTGGCAGAGATGCAAGAGGAGTTGGAGGGAGTGTGAGATGAATAGAAGCAAATACTACATTGTACATATGTATGAAATTATCAAAGAATAAATAAAAATCTTGTTTTAAAATATATCATCCTTGCTTTGCCAGGGAAGGAGAGGTAATTATTTGGACACTGGTCTATCCAAATCTTGTCCTTCCATCTTAAGGCAAACATACCAATTTCAGAATGAGGCCCTATTTAGATTCGGGAATGTGGAAGGGTGATTCTGGCTGGGCTAGGCAAGGAAAATCTGTACAGGTCTTCAGTATCTAAGACACCTGATCGACGGCCTGAGGAATAATATCTTAGCTACACCAGAATGTTAATGATGTATGTGTAACATAAATTGCTAAATGGTCTTATTAATAAAAACCTGGAGCCAGATATTGGGGTGAAAGCTGAATGATCAGAAGAATAGAACAAGCTAGCCACAAGTCCTTAGCACTAGGAAATCCTTAGCCCAAGAGAGCTATTGCCAGTATACTCACGCCTTATATACCTTTCTGTGCCCTGCATCTTATTTCCTCTCTCTGCCCAGATACATCACTTCCTCTTTCTGCTCAGCTCTATTACTTCCTGTCTGTCTGTACAGACCTCCAGACCTCTATGGTTAACTAGTGCTGGGATTAAAGGCGTGTGCCACCATGCCTGGCTCTGTTCCCAGTGTGGCCTTGAACTCTCAGAGATGCAGATGAATCTCTGCCTCCTGAATGCTAACATTAAAGGTGTGTGCTACCACTGCCTGACCTCTATGTTTAATATAGTGTCTGGCTTTGTCCTCTGATCCCCAGGCAAGCTTTATTTGTTAGAGCACAAATAAAATATCACCACATGTATGTGCATCCTCAATTTGGTCCCCTTATCAGGCCCACCTTGCTGTAATCTACTAGGGGAAGTTAATTCCTCTTGGTGGTAAAATAGCTGACTTTACTCAGAGTAGAGTAGAAACAGTGAGAAAGAGAGCTTTCTGAACATGCATGATATCAGGTAAACTCGGGATTGAATTCCCATGGGCTTACAGACAAACAATATCAGAATTTTAGTCATGTGATTAAAGCAGATAATCTGACTCTTGTCATCAGTGAGTTCTGGGACCAGTTTGGGGAGGGCGCTGAGAACCCACTGCTGAGTGTAAGGGATTCTGCAAACCCGACTCTTGGCAGTGTTCAGTTCCCACAGTAATGATGTTTACACCACTTTAAAAGGCTGTGGTGGTTTGAGGAAGAATGGCCTGCATAGACTCATGTAATTGAATGTCTGGTTTCCAGTTGGTGAAACTATTTCAGAAGGATTAGGAGGTGTGGTCTTGTTGTAGAAGGTATGTCACTGGGGGTGGGCTTAGAGGTTTCAAAAGCTCAAGCCAGGCCGTGTCATGTGCTCTTTCTGCCTCCAACTTTTGGATCAGATTTGTGCTTTCAGCTACTACTTGAGCACCATGCCTGCCTGCCTGCCTGTCATTGTGTTCCTAGTCATGACGATCACGAACTAACTCCCGGAAACAGTAAGCAAGCCCCAATTAAATGCTTTCTTTTATACGCTGCCTTGGTCATGGTGTCTCTTCACAGCAATAATAAACTTAGGACAAAGGCAGATAGTGTTAATTGGGGTGTTTCTCCTGACAGCCAGTCTATCTGCCTTTAACCTCATGGTTCACACCAAAAGAACACACACCAGAATTGAGATAATAGTCGACTTAAAAAAAATAAAATAAAAGGAAAACAAAACAAAGCAGGGCTACAAGTCAATCAGCAAGTTCAGAAAGAAATTAGACCAGGATTCTAAGATTCTTAATCCTAGAGAAACAGTCTCCAAGCTTGTCATTCACAGTCATTTGGAGGAAGGTGGGGAAAAGGACTCTGTCCCTTCTCTTGGCATTGGGCACAGGAGGATAATGTGACCCCAGGAATATATTGTCATCAGGAGCATGAAAAGATGAGAGGTACAAAAACCCATTCTGAATAACAGCATGAAAGCAGGGGGATGTTTTTCTCAAATATTTAAATATAGGTCACAAAGCCTGCAGCGCTATTCACTGAAATGTTAATTCCACTCAATTCAACTTGACAAACGGTTACAAACAATAAGGATTTGTTGAATTGAATTGAAATGTTAACATTTATCCTCCTGTGATACTGTGTCTGAAAGAATTAGAAAGTATCCTTCGACTCTAAACTCCATTCCACCCTGAGATGAATATTAACTTCAGAATAAATACCGTCATCAAATATTTATATCTTGCCTTATTTCAAGACACCTGTCATTGAGTCACTGGGAGGCTTTGGCAAAATAACACCGCATCCTGTCACATTTAAATAGTACAAGAAAATAGGAACCAGGGGCACAGCTTCCTGACTTTTATTTTAATTTAATGGGCAAGTATGAATATTTATTGTAAACAGTCCCTTTTTCTCATTGCTGGGTGACTGTCTCTGTACTTCTAGCAGGGGCACATTAACCCTATCTCTAGTTAAGGCATGTTCCTCCAAGTCTCAACTACTTTTTAAAAAGCATTTTTATTTATTTAATTTTATGTATGTGTGTGTGTGAGTGTATGTATGTGCACCACATATGTGCAGGAACTCACAGAGGTCAGAAGAGGGTATCAGAGCCCCTGGAACTAGAATTACAGATGGTTGTGAGCTACTATGTAGGTGCTGGGAACAGAAGTTGGGTCCTTTGCAAAAGCAGTAAGCACTCTTAACCACTGAGCACTTCTTTAGCCCAGTCAACAGATCTTCTTATAAAACTAGATGGCTGACACTCTATTTGAGTCAAGGACACATGTCTCAGTATGACCATACCATGTTACATGTTGGCCTGGGAACAGCAACAGATTGGCATTTCCCTCACTCAAGAATAACTAAACTGTCTTTGGGACTGTTGTATTGAACTTGGTCTTGAACCTAGTAAAGCACAGCTCTGCTTCCTGGTATCTGCTGTGGGATAAACACAACATGCAGATAGCCCAACTGGAGAGCACAGAGAAACAGGTCTGGGGACATTCCGGGAGCTTTCGGTCAAGCTGTATCAGGAGTCCTCAGTCAGCTTTATAAGTGATGCTGCGCAGCATGTTACTTTTCTTCATTTATCATAGCATGAAGTTTCTGTAATTTACAGCTGTCTATTTCCGTTCTGGGGGTTGGGGGCAGACCTAAGTCAAAGATTCTATGAGGTTAAATGATCCATGGAACTCAGTGACAGTGGAGAATTCAAATGCTGCAGATCTAGAATCAAATTATCTTGGACTAGAGTTTAAAAAAATCTCCCTCCCCCCTCATTCTCTCTGTCTCTCCCCCTCTATGTGTGTGCCTGTATGTGTGCATGCCTGTGCATGCACACACACACACACACACAAACACGCACACATGTTTGAGTGCGGCCACTTGTATGTCAAGGTCAGAGGACCGCGTGGGTGTCAGTCCTTGCCTTCCACATCATTTGAGGCAGGGCGTCTTTATTGTTCTCTACTATATGTGCCAGGGCTGCACTTCGCTAACTCCCCTGTCTCTGCCCCATCTCTCCTGAGGAGCACTGGGACTATAGATGTTCACTAACCACCACATTTGGTTTTACTTAGGGTTGGGGGTACCCAAACCTGAGTCTTCATGCTTGCACAAGAACTGCTTACCCATTGAGCTGTTTCTCCAGTCCCCTTGGGCTATCTCTAATCTTAATAGCCGTTATTGCCCGTGGGGTTCAAATGGCCTGCAGTTCCTTTCTGAGACACAAACCCTGCAGAGATGTGGCCGTATGACTGCAGAAAGCTGTAGGCATGTGCAAACCTCTCATGAGGAGTGTCCTCACCAGCAAACAAAACCAAAGGGCAGGGAGTATGGAAGAAGGAAGTCAGACAAAGGAGTTCAAGAGACAATTTGCTCAAATTCTGCTTGCAGAGCTACCTTTAGTAACTAGTTAAACTCTGTATAAATAGCAACGTAAAAATTGTTCATTCCTGAAATGAACCCAGAGTCCTGTGTCTCTGTTTACCACTACCCTCCTTTCCAGGTCCTCGTGTTGACCACAGCTATGCTGGCCACGGCAATTGTTCACCTCTGACCTAACACCACTTTGGCTATTAGATAAAGTCTTTAAAATCTATTTTTAGCAGACTTTAATTTTCACCAATCCCAAAGCTAGATTCTCATCACATGGCCTCTAAAACCTAGGAGGAGGTTTTCACTGCACTGCTATAATCTGCCTCCCTGTGATTCCCACCCATGTTTTTGGTAAATGTCTTGACTCATGGTTTCCTGTTTGATTGCGCTTGTTCTGTAACTAAAGGTCTCATGGACTACTTCTATGCTGGAGTAAGTCTTATGGGGCAAGCTTAATCTGTGTTCCAGAGTGATGGCCACTACTGTTGGGCTCAAAATCAACTGCTTCTTATTCTCTTTGTGCTAAGAATTGTGTTTTGCATTGAACACATCCATAGTAATCTACTATTACATTTACAGGCACTAAACTCATTCATTCTGTTCTTTGATTACTTAACGTGCGTAGTGTTTTGCCTGCATGCATGTCTGTTTATCACATCGGTGTCTGATTCCTTCAAAGGCCAGAAGGCGTCAGACCCCTAGAACTGGAGTTGCTGACCTTGTGAGCTGCCGTGTGGGTTCTGGTAATAGACGTGGGTCCTTCAGAAGAACAGCCAGTTCTCTTAACCACTGAGACACCTCTCCAGCCCCCTAAAATCCTTCTTAAAGAACAATCACCTGAATTACTGATTCCTGTCTTCTCCAACTCTTTACCTATCCTGGTAGAGGGTACTTCCTGCCCCATTGAGGTAGAATCTGTGGGCACTGAACATACATGGTGTCTATGCATAATGTAGGCAAACACTCATACACATAAAATGAAAATAAATAAAATCTTTAAAAACTTATTTGAAATAATTTCCATTATTTTTACTGGATTAGAACTGAGGTGCAGGGAGTCCACACACTTTTCCAAGCTACACAGCAGGTAAATAGTACTATGTTTTAAATTGGTTAATCCCAGCACTCAGGAGACCAAGGCAGTAGATCTCTAAGTTCAAGGCCAGCCTGGTCTACTTATTGAGTTCTAGGACAGCCAGAGCTACATAGTGAAACCATGTTTCAAATAAAAACAAAAAAATTAAAATTGAATTGGTTTGTCCTTCTGTTCTTAGCAATAGGCCAGATTTTAAAGCATACAGGAGGAGGTAAGAACCATGGTTCTCCAAACACTCAGCATCGTCAGGTTCCCATGGCTGATAAAACAGGTGAAGAAGTTTTTATTTCTTTGAGAAAAAAAAAAATCCAGATTCGGGAAGGCCAATTTTGAAAGTAAATAATTAAATTTATTTACTCATTTTTGAGACAGAATATTTCTGTACAGGCATGGCTGGTTTTGAACTCCCAGAAATCTGCTGACTCAGTCTCCTGAATGCTATGGTTACAGGTATATGCCACCATTCAGGCTTTCCAAGAACTTTTATTATGTTTCATTTATCCTGCTCTCTCACCTGAATGTGTCCCTCAGTGGCTAGAAGGGAGGGTAGTGGACTTCTCTGCACACAATTCTAAGACATAGTAGGTACTAAAGAAATGCTTACTGTGTGCAAAAAGAAACTCAGAAGTAGAAAGTATGTATAGAATCTAGCAACGTTATTTTCGTTTGGTCTTTCTAACACACACACACACACACACACACACACACACACACACACACACACACACGCATGCACGCACACACACACACACATACCTAGATAGAGCAAAGGCACGATTAACCCTCTCCTCCAATCCTAATGTGCCCAGGGCCTTCCAGGTCATCCAGAATTTGAATGCGTCAGGTCTCCTGCTACACTGGATGGATTTGTCTCCTGTGTCGTAGCTGACGTCATAGAATTTATCCTGCTGGAATAGGTAGGTCGCTTTGGCAGAGTAGCACTTCTTAAGAAGATCCTTTGAAAAAGAAAGTAAAGGAGAGTCTGAGCCCATTAACTTTACAGTAAACTCTATGTCAACTACACACAGAAACAAACCCTGCTTGACATTCTGCTACTGGTGCCAGAGGCACACACCACTTGATGGTAACACCTTCCAAATGAAGATGAGTTTGTCCCACCAGGAACTCACCTACCTGCCCACATGGCATGGAGATGGGTTCCTTTACTGCTATACCTAGAGAGCAGTGCATCTCTTAATGCTCACCAGAGAAGCTTCTTTCTTCAGTAGATGATGACTGACACAGACTCACAACAGTTACACAGCAAATAAAGTGTCTATGTCACACCCTCCTCCCAAGGCTCACAGACCATTTTGGAAGTAGAGTCAGAATGCTTGTATGAAGCCCTGGATTGTAGCATGAATCTTAGAGAGTTCTTATTAATAAAATCAAACCTGAGCCAGGTATTGGGGTGAATGCTGGAAGGTCAGAGAAGCAGAACAAGCCACAGCTAACCTCACCTGGCCAACTTCTCAGCTGGTCTTGTTTCCTCAGACTGGAACCTTCTGTGTCCTCATCCCAATGGGTCTCAGCTGAACTGTGCTGCTTGAAAGCCTGAATGCTTAACCAGCCAAATGCTTCTAGTTTCTGGTCCTCACGCCTTATATATCTTTCTGCCGTCTACCATCACTCCCTGAGAGTAAAGGCTTGTGTCACCATGCCTGTCTGTTTCCATTGTGGCCTTGAACTCACAGAGATCCAGAGGGATTTCTGCCTCTGGAATGCTAGGATTAAAGGCGTGAGTGCCACCATTTTCTAGCCTAAGTATCTAGTGGATTTTCTGTTCTCTGACCCCAGATAAGTTTATTAGGGTGTACAATATTTTGGGGAACACAACACCACCACACTGGATGACTGCAAGGAAACTGCTTCCCACACCCAATGGATGTGCTTGTGGATTCACAGTGGTTATAGCAGCACATGCTAGCCCTGTGCAAGCCTGAGCCAGACAGATCCCAGCACAGAAAGGGGAAGGTGGGCATGTGGTTCTACCTCTATCTGAGAAGCTGTTGACAACTAATAGTGGAGAATCAGTTTTCTTTAAGGGTGTCATTCCTGGCAGTTTGATCGTGTTTCAGTGGCAGCCACTTACCCAAGTATATGGGCAGTCCAACTGGACTGATGAGTTTAAAAACAAAAAGAAGAAGGTGTTGGGAGAGGAGAGTAAATAAGATCAAAACACATCATACAAAATTCTCAAAGAACTAATAAAAATGAAAAAAAGGAAAAAGATGAGTTTCAAATTTTAATAGCAGCATTGTGTTCTGTGAATATTAATATGGGTCTAAACATGTCTTATATAAAAAATGGTTTTATACAATGTAAAACATTATATGAGAAATGTGAGGAGGCAATCTCAAATCTCTATAAAACAATATTGAAGGCACACTGGTCAGCCTTCAGCCTGGCACGGATGGCCATTCTTGGTGGTCACTGCACAGAATAGGTTACTTTAGCCTGACCATCAAGGTAGCAAAAGTCCCTAACTTAAGGTTATTGGGTGTTCCCCAACAGTCTCTAGGCTCATCACAGCGATGGCCACAGAGTCTCCTCACGGCAATGGTCAGAGAATGCGGTTATAGTTTCCACAGCACCTGCAGTCTGGTGGTAAGACATCAAAGGCCACTGCGTATGTTTTCATGCGTATGTTTTCAAAGCATGCATGAGCCTCCACAACACAGGGACACATATTTCTCCTCCCACAGTAACTGTGAGGTCACTTTTATCAGCCATGAAAGATTGGAAAAGAATCTCAAAACCAGTGAGCTTCGGCCGCTGGGGAAATGCTCAGTTAAAATAAAGTGCTTGTCACATTGTCATGAGGATCTGAGTTCAATTTCTAGAACCCACATCAAAAGCAGCAAAGTTGGGGCTAGGGCTGGGGTTCTCAGAGTGTTTAGTGACCTTGCAGAGGACCTGCATTTAGTTCCCAGCACCCACATGGTGGTGCATAACCACCTCTAACTCCAGTGCCAGGGGACCCAATGCTTTCTTCTGGCCTCCATTGTTTTTTTTTTTTGTTGTTGTTGTTGTTTGTTTGTTTTTAAGATTTGTTTATTTATTATGTGTACAGTATTCTGCCTGCATGTTTGCCTGTAGGCCAGAAAAAGGAACCAGATCTCATTACGGATGGTTGTGAGCCACCATGTGGTTGCTGGGAATTGAACTCAGGACCTCTAGAAAAGCAGCCAGTGCTCTTAACCGCTGAGCCATCTCTCCAGCCCATCCATTGGTTCTTTCATGTACATGTTACACATAAACCCTCACAGGCATGCACATTACACACATAAACAAAGTAAGTAAAGAAATAAACCTTTAAAAACCAACAGGCATGTGTATGTAATATTAGCAGCAGGGAGGTAAAGACAATAAATTCTTGGGCAACCGGCCAGCCAATCTAGCCTAATCACTGAGTTCCAAGTGAAAATGAGAGATCCTTTGGAAACAAATAAGGAGAACAATACCTAAGGCATGATACTCAAGATTAACCCATGGCTTCCACAGCACATGTGCTTGATTTTTCTGTCTCTCTCTGTCTCTATCTCTCTGTCTCTGTCCCTCTCTCATCTCTCTGTCTCCCTCTATCTCTGTATCTCTGGCTATGTCTCTGTCTCTCTCTCTCTCATGTATGTGCACACATGTACAAATTCCTGCACATAAGAATACATTTATATACACAATACACACATACACATGCACATAAAACAAAGCAAAAAAAAAAATGATGACTATTAGCCATGTCTCATGCAAGCTTTGGGGCCTGATATGAGGGACTAAGACAGGGGCAACTATTTCAGAAGACAAACCACATGGTCACAGGTAAATGCACCAAAAGAAGAGCAGGAAACAGAGCACAAAATGTGACAGTTCTTCAGCAGCGGCACAGTTAATGTCACTGCTCAGAGAAATCCTCTGGCCTGGGAAGGTTTCATTAAAAAAAAAAAAAAAAAAAAAAAGCAAAAACAAAAAACATTGAAGGCTTGAGATTTAGTTATCAAAAATAAATTAAATAATTTATTTCACTAATAAGTGAATGTGATGTCTATTAGTTTCAAGACACACATCAACTAGGAGAAGAGACTCACAGATCCAGGGAAAATGACATTTTGTAATACATCTAGTAAAATTCAATATTTAAAAAAAAAATCCCCTTGCTTCCTATTGTGCTAATGGTCAGAAGAGCTATGTTTCAATGTTCACATTCACACCCTTGGTCCTAGCAGGGTGGTGTATACTGGTAATATGAATCCAGCTGCAAGAATCCAGAGAGAATGTCAGGTGCTGTATAATGGGATATTAACTCAAGTGGTCCTTAGGGATTACCAGACAAAGTATTAGAACCTACACTGTGGCAAGCAAAAAAAGCCCAACCAAATAGGAATTTGTATCGATTTGATTATGACATCTATATCTTCAAGCCCGACTGGATCAGGATGGAATGGCACCGACCCTCAGGACTGTGTCCCTTACTCTCCTATTATCATCTGTGTTGGTTCCATTCCTAACAGAAGGTCAGCAGCCAGCCTCAGGACTGGGATGGCTGAGGGAGACCTGTGATCCTGAAGAGAAGCTGTTCACAGAGAATAGACTGCAGGAAAGACCTGTCTGCTCCTGGTAGTGCTGACAGAGCTCCTCACCTCAACTACACAGTCACCTTTTCCAGGCCCCAGACCCCCCATTGGCCTCCATCTTGGTGGAGCTGTATTGTCTATTGCTATAAGAACCCAGCCTGAGTCAGCCTAGACAGGAGGTCCTGCCCCTGATCTCTGACCACTGACATTATCAAACACATTTTTCATCCTTTTCTCTTGGCTCTAGCTTTTCCCAAGAACCCTGTTAAGTCAATTTAACTTGTTTGTCTTTGGTTACTAATGCTTTCTTTCCTGCCCCTTCCCCGCGCTGTGTGACCACAAATCCCTCACTGAGTCATTCTGTGTTTGAGTCAATCCCATTTCTCTTATGAGATCTTCTCTCCCTGTGGAACTGGTTCCTGGAAGCATTCTGTTTCTACTTTATTTTATTATTTATTTATGTGTGTGGGGTCTAGTTTTTACAAAAACTTGTTACAAGCTGGAGTCACCTGAGGGAAGGTAGCCTCAATTGAGAAAATGCCTAATAATAATGTAAGGCATTTTCTTAATTACTGATTGATGTGAGAGGGCCCAGTCCATTGTTGGTGGAGGCACCCCTGTGCAGGTGGTCCAGGGCTCTATAAAAAAGCAGGCTGAGCAAGCCATGGGGAACAAGCAAGTAAGCAGCACCTCTCCATGGCCTCTGCATCAGTTCCTGCTTTTGATGATAAACTGTTATTGGAAGTGTAAGCAAAATAAACACTGTCATCCACAAGTTGCTTTTGGTCATGGTGTTTCATCACAGCATCAAAAACCTTAACTAAGACAGTGTGTGTCTATGCACATGTATATAGAGTACATGACAAGACTGAGTGTCCTTCCCTGTCACTCTCCACCTTATTCACTTGACACAGGATCTCTCGCTGAACCTAGAGCTACACCTGGGACTGCTAAACTACAGCAGTCGTGCTGTCTGTACTCTCCTGGGTTGGCAGGGATTTGAACTCATGTTCTTATGTTCATACAGTGCTTATCCCCAGTGAGAGATCTTCCCAGTTAGTGTGTTTTGTTTTTAACATCCTGTTACCCGGCTTCTGTTCTCTTTGATACCACACAGAGAGAAGGACATGGCCTCTCACCTACAACTTCTCATCTGAACCTTCTGCTGGCCAAATCTGGCCAAAAGCCGATCTGCAAAGATGCCTGGTAAACACTGGGTGGAAGGGTCCAGCCCTTTTGTCTGCCAAGGGCTCGGAATATATTACCCAGCAAAGATAAGCAGGAGAATGGAGTTCAACTTTCATTTTCACTCTGTGTCACCACACCTAACTAGCACATTTGATAACCATGACCAGAGAGGACACTTACTGAAGTCAGACTCTATCCAGACACTGTATGATGATGGCATTTAAATTTAAATACCCTAGATCATGTGTCTGTCTCTGAGATGGTGAAGTTGGAGTTCAAACCAAGGCTGCTTAGTTTTGGGGCTTGACCTCTTAGTTTATTACCTTCTGCTGATTAAGCAATGGATGCTCAAATAAATGTGGAAAGAGTGCTTGGATCTGGTGAGATTTTAGGATGTCATCCAAAGCACAGCTCAGCCAGTAGATTGCATCTTCTTGTGCAGATCACCCAAGTCGCCTTTGACTTCCAGGGGACATATCCAACCTAGCTGTCTATTCCAGCAATCAGTGGCCATACAGACTACTTTGAGTCAACATTCTGCATTGCACACACACACACCTTCCTATTTCTTCAGCAATCATCATTTTTAGATTAACAAATATAAGCTACCAACAATTCTTTCCTATTGCTTTTCCCATATTCTGTCCCAGGCCATCCTTATTGACATGCAATTTTTTTTCTTAATCATTTAGCAAATGGGCATATTAATCATCTTTATAGTAATTAATTCACTCTATCTTTTTATAGAATTTATACTATGATGCTAAGATCCTGGGTATACAAACCCCAGGGTGGTACTAGGTACTTAAGCCAATATTTGATGATGTAATATATGAAACAATGCTGTGGGATGTTCTGTATGTTAAATGTGTTGCTCTGATTGGTTAACAAATAAAACACTGATTGGCCAGTAGCCAGGCAGGAAGTATAGGTGAGACAAGCAGAGAGGAGAATTCAGGGAAGTGGAAGGCTGAGGCAGAGAGACGCTGCCAGCTGCTGCCATGACAAGGGAGATGTAAGGTACCGGTAAGCCAGGAGTCATGTGGCAACTTATAGACTAATAGAAATGGGTTGATTTAAGATACAAGAACAGTTAGCAAGAAGCCTGCCATGGCCATACAGTTTGTAAGCAACATAAGTCTCTGTGCGTTTACTTTATAAGTGGGCTACAGGACTGTGGGGCTTAGCAGGGGCTGGAGATAAACTCTCCAGCTACAAAACAAAATTAAAACAAGTAAAACAAGGACTTGGCTTTAACCTAGAACATTATCCAGTAAAAGCCAGATGTGGAGAAGAGTGTGAAATGCAAACCTCTGGACTTGACATGGGCATCACACCATGAACTCACTCCAGCTACAGTTACCTCCACAAGATCAATCCAGCCAAAATTCTGGCATGGATGGAGGAGTTCTCCAAGCTGTTATATGCTGAGTTGCTGGCCACTAAAAAGTATTGGGGTGGGGAAAATATTAATTCTTCTTCCTCTGTAGCCATTGGTAAGCTTCTCCACATTCCCCAGTAGATAGTCTCATCCTCATACACATCAGAGCAGCACTAGTTGGACTTAGTGGGTTACCAGAAAAAGTGGGGCATAGTGGAGAGATGGCTCAGTGGTTAAGAGCACTTCCTGCTCTTTCAGAGGACCCTGGTTCAGTTGCCAGCACCCACGGTATGTAGTTCACAACTGTACATAATTTCACCTCGAGGAAATCCAACGCCCTCTTCTGGCCTCTGTGGGCACCTGCATATATGTACTACACACACACACACACACACACACACACACATATACACAAATAAAAAATTAAAAAGAGATGAAGTTGGGATGGGCCATGATGGAGGATTTTGGAGGAGTTGGAAGGGAAAATTTGAATGGAGTAGACATGATCATGTTCCATTGTATACATGTATAAAATTGTAAATAATAAAAGTTATTAATATTATACACAGAAAGCCATGCCAGGCTCTGGTGATGACATGGTGAATCAGAAAGTCACTGTCATTAAGAAGTTTCTGGTGGGAACAGGAGACAGAGATGCAAACCACACAACAGGTACCGTCCAGGAAGAAGAACAAGGAGCACAGAGTTCAGTAGCAAGGTTCATCACTTAGAGATGTCACACAGGGCTCCTCAGAGGGAACACATCAGCCCAGGACTGAAAGAGGGACGTTTGGTGGGTGGTGTTAGCTATTAATTCTGTGTAATTAACAAGGGTGGTGTAGCTAGAGAGTGGGCTGAAGGCAGAGAATGGCCAAAGAATCTTAAATGTCACACTGAGGAGGATTTATGAGGAGATCCTTGCAGGCAGACTTCTGCAGATATTAAACTTTGTTTCTGGTTGGGGAAAATAGAGAAAGAGGAAATATGGAGTCTGCTTTTGATGAGCTGTAGGTATCAACTCAGGCAGAATCACTGAACAGCTGGGCTGGATTTTTCTGTGCCTAGTGGAGGTGAGGATGATTATTCTGGGTGCTAAACAGGCATCTTGGGGAAACTGTGATCTGATGCCCACTGGGAACACCCCTCACTCTCTGAGCCAAGCCCTGTCCCACTCAGTCTGGTGCATGCCTCTGCTCTTGACTCCTCCCAGGAGTGGCCACTCATGCTCTCTCAGGCTCTCTTGTTCATGAAGAAAGTCATGGAGAAGGCTGTGGGCACTCTGCCCCTCACTGTTTATCCAATGAACGCTGCAGTCCACACTCACCTCTCCTCTGGAGTGACGTATTTGCCCATTGTCGAGTCAACATAGCACGAAACAGCAGAGGGAGCTGACAGAATATAACAAAGGTCTTACAGGGAATCTAAGCCCAGTAGATTGAGTCGCCCATGATCTTCACCAACAAAGGTAGCTGAACCTGACTGCTATCTATACCTGCCTTTAACACATGGCCCTTTAAAAGTCTCAGCTCAGACAGAGGCAAATTCAGCCTTCTCCGGGGATGAACCCCCAACAGGTTATCTAGTTTCAAGCAGTCAGTCCTAAACACATACAGATACAAGCAACACTAAGTGGACCCTCAGAAGGTTGTATCTCTGTGTGTGTGTGTAATAATAGTTGAAAAAGAGGTCCTCAATTTGAAAGGGAGCTGAGGAACACTGAAGGAACTGAAGAGGGTAGAGGGAAGGAGAAAATGACGTAAATACAACACTCATGTCCAAAACGCTCAAAACAAAAGGTTTATCATTATCATTATTATTGTCAATGTTAAGAAAGAAGCCTCAGCATGATTTGAGGAAAAGTTAAGGAAGGCATCTTGTGAAAAGACAGTGGACCAGAGAAAGAAGGAAGGGGGAGGAGGAGACAAGGGAGCAAAGACATGAGAGAGAAAGGGAAAAAGTGGACGAAAAAGGAATGAGGTGGGAATCGAGGCACAGTTTCAGTGCTAAGTCACAGGTCACTCGGAGGCGTCAGGTCAGATCGAGATGGGCAGACAGATACCAGGTAGGTGAAGAAGATTGGTGATGTCTGGGGAGCTTGGACACATGTTTTGGAAGAGCTGGTGAACAGTGTGCCACTCCCCTGCACAAGTGGGTGAACTTGCCGCCTTGCCTTTCCAACCTCTCATTTCATATGTTCCGGCCGGCCACAGCCACTCAAGATGTACCTGTGCTGTCAGCCTTCCGTGGCCTGTCAGCCCTCCGTGGCCTGTCAGCCCTCCGTGGCCTGTCAGCCTTCCGTGCCTGTCAGCCCTCTGTGGCCTGTCAGCCTTCCGTGGCCTGTCACCTCTGTGACCTGTCAGCCCTCCGTGGCCTCACCTTCTGACCTGTCACCCTCCATGCCTGTCAGCCCCGTGCCTGTCAGCCCCCCTGTCACCCTCCTCCTCACCCTCCGCCTGTCAGCTTTCCGTGCCTGTCCCCCCCCACCCTGTCCTGTCAGCCTTCCGTGGCCTGGCTCAAGATCTGCCGTGTCCTGTGTGTGGTGACCGGCAGTGTAGGACTGCCTCTCACGTCAGTTAAAATGCCATTAATTCCACAGTGGCCAGAGAAGGAATGCTGCCTGAGAGTTTAATTCGCGATGCTGTGGAAGAAAGATTTAACATACTCTCTGTGTCTTCCACCTTCAGCCTCTTGCTAACCTCTTGAGAACCGGAGCTGCTTTTTTGCAACTCAATCTGGTTGGCTTCTCTTTTCCAGGATGCTCTGAACATGATTTGGAAAACCCAGCACAGGGAAGGTGACTGTATGTTTTGTGAAGGTGGTGGGCACAGCTCTGCAGGTCCTTCTGATGGTCCCCTGGCTGGGTCCAGTTCTCTGCTGGATGCACCTCCATGAGCTGTCTCTTCCCTCTTTGATTCCCTGGATCCTTTCCTCTCAGCTCTCTACAGCAGTTCACAGAGGGCCTCCAGAAGCACCAGCCCTCAGGACAGGGGTTTCTTAGCCAGGAAAGGAGGAGGGGAGGAGAATGGAGAAGAGAGAGAGGGGAAAGAGAGAGGAGGAGGAAAAAAGTGAGGATGAGGAAAAGCAGAGAGGGAGGAGGAAGGGAGGGAGGGAGGGAGGGAGGGAGGGAGGGAGGGAGGGGAGAGGAAGAGAAAGGAGAGAAGGGAAGAGGAACTGTGAGGGCCGGGAAGGAGAAGAGAGAGTGAAGAAAGGGCGTGGAGTTGAAGGGAAGACGCAGCTTCCTGGCTTTCATGATGGACATTTGTGTGCCGCCAGCAATGAGCGTACATCACAGGTGCTGAATCAGTCCGACGTCTGTGGGAACCGTCAAGCGTCATAGACCGTCGGGTCTTAGTGTCACAGGAAGCCCACCCCACCCCTTCTCCTTACAGGAGGCGTTACTAACTTTTCAGCCTTTGATCCCACAGGGATTTTCAGAGAGTTGCAAGAACACAGGCTGGAACACATTTTCTCCTGAAGTGTCCTCGATTCTCCCTTAAACCTCTCTATCTAAGGGTTGGCATGAGCAGACTTGAGAATGAAGAGGCTGAACTAAAAAGATATTTTTAAGAAATGCAATTTAATAATTGGAAACCATGACACTGCCTACAGGAGACAGGGAAGTTAGGCTCCGTTTCTTGGAGGCTTGTAAGCGCTTCTATAAATAGGGAGACATTTGGCAGGGCAGGATCACTTGATCGCCCTGCTTCCACCCTACTGGCACTTAAAAAATAGCCCAGTTGTGCTTCTCTCAGAGCAGAGGGCCTCTCCATTTCCCCTGGGTGTCTATCAGCACACCTTCTCTGCTAATGGTAATCTAAAATGGTGGCTTTCAAATTCTGATGACAACCCACCGTAAGAAATTATTACAGACAGACACAGTGCCCGCCCTCATAGACACAAGCTGAGACACAGTTTCACGGAATGGTGCACTTTACCACTGCAGTGAATGCACCCTGGAGTTTTCTGTTCCATTCGGTTTTGTTCCATTCATGAAAGGAAAAATCAGACAAGCTGGTGCCTCCGATAATTGACTCTATAACTCAAGACCAATTGGAACAATGGGACTTAACCTCAAGTCACATTAAAGTTACTCATCCTGTTTTTACAGATACTAATACAAAGATCTTATTCCATACCAAAAATTTTCAAATTTTCCATATGTATTAAGGGTAATGTGATTATTATTATTATTATTGTTGTTGTTGTGTTGTTGTTGCTGTTGCTATTATTATTATTACTGCTTCCAGATGATGCTGAGGACAAGTCACTCTTCTGATGGGTCTTAGCTTTACATTGAAAAGTCCTGATCTGGAAGGAGATAGCCAGTTGACACAGTAACCTCTTTGTAATTCTGACCTCAGGAGGGGATCCCTAGATCAAGGTAACTAGTGAAACCAACCTATCAGTGAGCTCTGGGTTTGATTCTGAGAACCTGCCTCAATGAATAAGGTGAGAGAGTGGTTGAGGAGGATTCCTAATACGATTCTTGGGTTTTTATGTTCATATGTGTGCTTGCGAACCCACACAAATGTACACACACACACACACACACACACACACACACACACATGCATGCATGTGAAAAAAATGGAAAAAGAAAATGAAAAGTTTCATCCTAAAACTTTCAGTCAGCATGATGTCAGGTTTGTGCTGGGTCTAGACTCAGCTGGCATGCCGAGTCTTCACGAGAGCATGAAACTGGGGTTATTGCATGGATCATTTCTGTGCTACCAGTGCCTACAATTTGGGTTTTTTGTGTGTGCACACAGGTGGAGTGCTCAACACTCTTCCCTTCACTCAGACAACAGAAGATGGATCTCTCCGCTGTCTTCCTCGGAAGGAAGATAAGCTCCGAGTTATGAAAAATGCAGGTTGCTAGGCTGTAGCTCAGAGATGACACACAGACAAAGCCAGCAACACACACCCATGCAGCATTCCGATTTGCTGTTCTTGTGATGTGCATGACAGTCACTTGTGTTGAGCAGCTAGAAGCACAGGTGGGTGTGGTTGTGTGCACTCGACTCTGCCGTCGGGAACTGCGATCTTGGTCATGCATGGCTTCTAACCCTGACGTTCTGTGATTCCCCCTGGCCCATGCTGGCTTACTGTATTAGTTACCCTCCTCACTGCTGTGACCAAATAACCCAGCACAGGCAGCTGAAGGAAGGAAGAGGTATTCGGACTCTTGATTTCAAGAGACCCAGTCCATCATAACTGGGAAAGCCTGACAGTGGGAGCATTGGGAAGGACATTGCACCATTTCCAGGAAGAGGAGAGAGATAACTATTGGACTCAGCTAGCTTCTGCCATTTTTCCCATTTTTATATAGTCTGGGACTCCACCCGTGGTGTGACTCAAGCTAAAGCATGGGCTGGGAGGGACCTTCCTCCTCAGTTAAACCTCTGGAAATGTCCTCACAGATGCATGTAGAGGTTTATCTCCTTGGAGGTTCCAAATTCAGTCAAGTTGAGAATGATGTATAACCATTATAGTTCGCCCTACTTTATTGCAAAAGACACAAAGCAGCCAGCTTACAATACAGTAGGATTAGGAGGGCAAAGAAGGAAAAGGGGGAGGAAGGCAAGATGGCGGGTGAGCTGAAGGAGGAGGAAGACAAAGAGGAGATGGAAAAACGTGATGGGAAAGCATGGCAGAGCTCTGATTGGTGGCTGCATGTGAAAGGCACTTAGCATGGGGGCTGAAAGTGGAGATGATGTGACAGTTTCTTCCTGCATGTGGGAACCCAGCTACCCAGGCACAGCAAAAGTGCCCAGCACTCATCTGGTGCTTTGGACCCTGAGTATTTATGGAGTAACTGTCAGCTATATCCTTTTGCTTCATCATATCACATTTCCACTCGTCTGTAATTGAGGATAATGACACCGAACTGCAGCCCACCTCCTGAGAATATTTTGATTATTTGTGGCATGTTTAAATGAATGCCTGGAAACAAAAATTTATTAATACCAGACATCTTTCTTCAGTCTGGATGGATTAATTGCGTCTTCCTGAAATAGGTGGACAGGCGTGTGGGGAAATGCTCTCATTCAAATTGGCCACAACTGACAGGAAACAAGTATGCTACTTGGCATTGATGCTAGAAGATTCCACATGGAGAGCACAGTATGAAATGAAATCAGTCCGTGTCTCCAGCTTACTCGAATGCCACTAACAAGTGCATGGCTCTTTCTCACAGAGAATTTTACACATCCTCCAGCAAGGCCTCTGGCCTATATTTCCTGGAGGCTGACCATCCTCTGGAGGTCTGGCCTCTGAGGCCCAGAGTAGAGGCAGGAGATTGATTTTATAGAAGTGGAAAAATGCAAGGCAGGAAGGTAATTTCTGGGATGTGATTTTCTTTTTCTTCATTGGGAATTGTTGATGTTAGTATAGCCATGAGAATTCTTACTTAAAACTAGCCTGGGAGATCAGTTGAAAATGAATGACGGAAGCTGGAGATGTGGGTTTGAACCCCCCTGGACCACATTAACCACCAGGCATAGTGGTGCTCACCTATAAATCCAGCATTTGTGAGGTGGGGGCAGGAAGATCTCAAGTTCAGGATCTTTGTCAACAAGGTGGGACATTCCAGGCCAGCCTGGGCTATACCAGACCCTGTCTCAAAATAAGTAAGTAAGTAAATAAATAAATAAATAATCAAACAAACAAATAAAATGAACCAGACAGTTCATGGTAAAACCTTTGGCTAGAACCAAAACCTTCAAGTTGAAAATAAAAGTGTTTCTTTCCCATAGACTTAGGATAAAATGCAGTCATTTGCTGAAGTGACCAAGAATTGTCTGCCCTATGAGCAGACATTTGTTCAGATAGAAAAACCCATGTGTTCATGTATGACTTACTCCTAATCTGCGGAGCAAATGGCATTCACACTCCCTACATGCCCAGCAATGTGCTGCATACTCAGTCATTATCTCATTTGATAAGAGAATTGTTTTTCAAAACAGTGTCTCCATTCACAGTGGAAACATCCTGTGTTGGTTCAGAAAACTACAATGACTTGTCCAGATTTTGCAGGATAGGGCTGTCCCAAGCAGAGGCAGAATTTGAACAGAGGCTTTTCTGGGCTTCAAGGTATGCAGGCTGACTGACACACTGGGATATTTTTCAGCCCAGAACTTCCTGGTTCAAACTGAAATCCAAGTGAGCAGGCAAAGCTTTCTCCTCCAGAGAGTGGGACGGACATAAGCTCTCAGTGTCAGTCACTCAAAGGCCTCTGGCCTCTGTCACAAAGACGACAGTCTGCAACTGCATGAGGCAGGCCACCATGTGCCATGTTCAGATGAATGCTCCTGGCTACCCAACGGCCAAATTTAACTCAATGGCCACAATTTTTAGAGCTCTGTTCAAAAAAGCTAAACACTTACATGAAATTAGAGACACTGTCTTTAATTAATAAAAAGAGGGTAGGGCTGTGACTCACTTGTAGAGCACTGGATGAGCCTGTTTGAAGCTCTGGATTGCAGTGCAGTACTGTAAAAAAGGAGATGGGGGAGGGGAAGGGAGGGGAGGATTCACACAGGTGGCTCAGTGGCTTAAGTCCCTTCCCTCCAAGCCTGATAACCTGAGTTCAATCCTTGGAACTCTCATGGTAGATGGAGAGAATTGACTTCTTGAAGCTGTTCTTGACCTCTACAAACATGTATGCACGCGTGCGCGCACACAGACACCCAGACACATGCACACACACACCACACCACCCCCGTGCAAATAAATGTAATAAGAATGTTTTTTAAAAGAAATTGTCCTTTATCTTCATTAAGGTAAGTTTTTGATCTTTTTCACCCAGTAGCTACATGGCTTCTAAGAAAGGTACTCAAATTTGGAAGATAAAAGTTGCCATGGTTTGGCTTCTTCTTTGGTTTGAGGAATACCACGGAATTTCCTTAGGGAATGAATTTGATGGTGTAGAACCACACGGGACTGTCTTTTCTAATTTCTGTTGACCTAGCTGCACTCCGAGAAGAAACACAATTATTCTGTAATGAAACTGGCTGAGTCTGGGTTCGTTTTCTGCTTTCTGCTGAAGTTGTATTGTGTCATTTGTAATGGTTGTATGAAGAAGGAGCGTGGTTGGAAGGAGCAGGGGTGGTGGGGGGAGATGCAGAGGAGAGGGAGAGAGGGGAGAAGAAGCAGGAGAAAGAAGAAAAGGGGGAGGTACACAGAAGGGTTCTCATGGATGCCATGAAGGGGACCAGGTGCCTCCCAGCACCCTCTGGCCCAATTGGTCTCTAGTTACCAGACTCATAGTTTCTAACCAAATAATAGAAGCTGCAAATATCCTAAAGGGGACAGGGACAGAATGGGTCTAGAACAACCATGACACCAGTCCTGGGAGACAGTGGCTGCCTGTAGACTTCCTGTACAGCCTAGGCTAGAAGAGGAAACGCCTACAGAGATAAACCTACAGACAAAGGCCTGAGGAGCTGGCTGCGTTCAGAGGAGCCTGAAAGTGACCTTGCACAGGCTGGGAGACTGGAAATGGCAGAATAAAGCTATTAGCACTACGATGTCTCTGTGGCTTGCTTCTGAGGAGACAGAGCAGGCTCCATCTTCTAAACCAACATTCTCTACTTCTGCACACTGTGTTGCTCTCAAATCCACAGTCTCAGGAGAAATGAGGTTAATCTATTATTTGGCATCTGTCTGTCATCTCGACTTCGGAACACATAAGCCTTGGGGATTCGATGGTGGGCTGAGGTGGGGGCCTGAGTATTCTGCTTTGCTTACACAGTTGCTTGCTTGTCTTAGACAGGGTCTGTGTAGCCCCAACTGCCTTTGCACTCTACAGAATCAAGGATGACTCTAAACGTCTGATCCTTCTGTCCCAGCCTCCTGAGTCCTGGGATCACAGGGGGCACAATCAAACCCAGTTTATGGGGTTTGGGGGATCAAACCCAGGGCTTCATCTCTGCTAGGCTGAGTTACCTCCCAGCCTCACTTGACAGGTTTGGAATCCCAATTTCATTGTTCCCTCGAGCTGCCCTTTGTGAGAGAAAACGTAAGACTCAGGCAAAGAAGACGATCTGTTTTCAACTTGCCCATAAGAAAGGAAGTGAACTTTTAACAGTGTGTTCAGAGCCCTCCACATGAGACTCATGCTGAGCTGGCTGTCAGCCCCACCTTCCAGCAGAGCAGACTCACTCCCTGGTGCTAGACCCTGGGCCTGAGTCACTGACGGCCCACTCTCCAAGAGATCCTATGCTGTCAGTTTCTGAATCTTCTACTCTGAAATCAAGGAATAACTGTATCTCGTAGCACCACAGGGTGACACCTAGTACATTCCCGCCCCACCTCCATTTCTGATACCAACACAGTTCTCAAATCTGTCGATGTCCCAAAGCTCCTCTGGGAAGACCCTGTGAACTCACAGATAACACAGTAACCAGACTCAGGGACCCCAAATGAACCAGAGACAACCCCCCTCCCCCCCGACAGCTTGTTAGCTTGCTGATGGAGAACATGTCTTATGACCTCACGTGCCCTGTCACCCATTTCTGGCAATTTTCACTCTAAATAATTATGACAAATGTTTTGAAAAATTAAGTGACAACGTTTCTGCTGAGTACCTAAACTTATGACATGCCCATGTATGAAAACTCACCTTCAGGGACTTTACAGGAATTCAGTATTATAGTGTGCAGCCAACACCAAATGAACATGCTGCTAAGATACTCTGCGAACTCAACCTCACCACCAACCACAGCTGTCTCATTCCCTCAAGCGCCATCATTTTTACCCAAAAGAGACATTTAAAGAATCCCATTCCTGAGGTTTTCATCTTGGATTTCAATTGAACCCTTAAGTGAGGGGAGCCCCGTGGCTTCCATAATTGGGGAACCAAGCCCATTAGAGCTTCAACCCCCTAGAAGCTGCTATCTTACTGACAGAAGCAGTCTTTTCCTTATTACACACAAATTCCTGCTTCCCCTGGCTCTGAAAGCAGCAACTGACTTCGTAGGATCTTACACCACGTCTGGGAAGCTGGCTACAGTGACATGGAGGTGCTGACAGCATTTTAAATGAAAGCGTCCGAATTGCTGTAACAGGATGTTGACACACAAAGTGCACATGGAGCTGTCCAAAACTGGTAATAAAGCAGAGAAATAACATGACAAGATACCATCCACACAGGACAGTGACATGTGCTGCCTCCCCATGTGGTGTAATGAAATGCTCTGGGAAGAGGCGGCCTGCAGAGAGAGGCCCTGAGCTGACAACTGCTGTGGAAAGAGCAGTGGGGAAGACACATCCCATCTTCTGTCCTGCTTTCTGTCCTGCTCTGGGCCAGGTTTAAAACCCCAATCCATCAGGGAGCCGTCACGATGTTTCTACAACCAAGGCTCTCTTTCCAGGTCCCATTGACCCATCATGTCCTTTCTCATCTGTAGAAACAGACAAGCGAGCTTCTTCCCTGGCTACTTCACTGCTTAAGAGGCCAGAGAAGATTGGGAATTTGGCACTAACCCTTAGACTCTCTAAGTTAGCTGCAGGTCATAGATCATAGCTTCTTAAAGTGTGGTTCTCAAGCCCAGTTGGAAAATAGGTAGCTGTGAGAGATCTGTGAATATCCAATGACCAAAAATTAACTAAAAATCAAATGCATTATGGATTCAAGGTAAACAGGTGGTGCTCATCCATGCTGTATCTCAGGACATTACTTCAACCTTTGGGTTTTCTTGTTCACTCTCGCTCCCGTCTCCCCTCTCCATCACTGCCTCCCCCCCACCCCTGTGTGTGTGTGTGTGTGTGTGTGTGTGCATGCGCACATGTGCACACAAGCCACAGCATTCGTGTGGAGGTCATTACTTATGAGAGTCAGTACTCTCTCCTTCCACCATGTGGAAGGGTTGAACTTGTTAGGTCATCAGACTTGGCATCAGGTGCAGATGGACATGACAAATGGAAACAGAGACTCCCCTCCACTCTAAATGTCACAGCGAACTGGATTTACTGTGTATTGACACACACTGGAAGGCGCTACCTCCATCCCTGCCTCTGAGCTGACACAATTTAATCTGGCAGCTGTTTCCTCCGCCCACCCCTTCCCACCCCTCAGGTCCAGGCATCTACTTGGGAAAGAGGGAAGAGATACAAGTGTGTTCTCCATGATGAGATCTTTTCCAGGAGTGACTGCGGAGTTGAAAAAAGAGATCTGTCCCTCAATCTCCAGTTTCATGCTGCTCATAGCTTTACCCCAGCAACACAAGGCAGCATCTCATGGCATGGCTTGTAAGCTCTTGAGGAAGTCACTTGTATAAATCAGTCTTGGGTAGAAGACCAAGCCAACACTGTTATTATAGATTAATTGGAAAAGAACTGACACAAACACTTCACACCAAAACCTAAGAGAACCCAAAATACCCTCAAATATGAATTAGCGTTCTTACAGAACAAAAGCATGTAAGGAAGTGATGATAATTGAGTAAGTTTAATAAGGATATCTGTAAAAAAGAAGATGTAGGGAAAAGCCACTAGGAGATGGTAAGATAAGCCAATTACTTCAGGAAGGAAATGTAAAAATATTTTTAAAATTAAGCTACAAGGTAAGAACACAAGAGTGACATAAAACATACGAAAACAATTATTTTGCCTACATGCTCAAAGATATTAGCAAAGCAGTTTAAATATTTTAGAAGATATTACTGAAAGTGACTTAGGTAGAACCAGAAATTCTTCATTGGATGTTTTTGAAAAACTAATTCTCTGAGAATTCCATATGATGTATTTTGATCATATGCACTCTCTTGCTCTTCCCCTAATCTCCTTCCGGATGTACCCCCAACCCCACACCCCCAAACTTCATTTCTTCTTACTGATATTTTTCAAAAATATTAAGTCCAACTTGTGCTGTTTACATTTTCCTGGGGGTGAGGCCTTCCACTAGAGTGTGGCTGACCTTCTAAAGCCACACCCTTAAAGATGGCTGACTCGTCCTCCCTAGAAGCTAGAGGTAGGACTTCGTGACTCCATCCTCCTCCACTTTGGACTTCATGTGAGTCAGAAGTTGTCAGTATGTCAGTTCAAATGTAGGTGATAAACACATTTCTCTCTGAAAAATTCTCAAGAAGAGAGTTTCAGGATTCATTTTTCTGTGCATTTCTTTTTTTTTTTTTTTTTTTTTTTTTTTTTTTTTTTTTTTTTTTTTGGTTTTTCGAGACAGGGTTTCTCTGTGTAGCTTTGCGCCTTTCCTGGAACTCACTTGGTAGCCCAGGCTGGCCTCGAACTCACAGAGATCCACCTGCCTCTGCCTCCCGAGTGCTGGGATTAAAGGCGTGCGCCACCACCGCCCGGCTTTCTGTGCATTTCTAAAGGGTGGTCATTCCTTTACCATAGTGGTTACCTCAGAATAAATAAGTATTTTAAAACTGAAAATCAAAACACAATCCAGCTTCCCTTGGGACTCAACAGATCCCATTTCACTCCCCACCATGGACTCTTCCATCCAACCCACATGGGCTGGACACCCAGATTAGCCTGTCTGTCAACCCTCCTCAGAGACACTTCACGTTGCAGTGGGCAGAGACTCCCACAGAGAGCCACAAATGGTCAAAATGCAAAGAACAAGAGACTGTAGAATGCTCAGCTCAGACTGAGGTATCTGCACTACAACCCATTCCCCCAAGGCTCAGGGATCCCTGTGAAGAGAAGGAGAAAGACTGTAAGAGCCAGAGGTGGTACTACAGGAGACGGTGTCTTCTGGACACAACAGAGCAGTTGCACATACTGAACTCACAGTGGTTATGAGGTAGTTCGAACATCATTGGCCCCCATTAGCTCATGAGGAGTGGCACTATTAGGAGATGTGGCTTTGTTGGAGTAGGTGTGGCCTTGTTGGAGGAAGTGTGTCACTGTGGGGCATGGGCTTTGAGGTCTCTTTTGCTTAAACTTCACTCAGTGTCACAGACCATTTTCCTGTTGCCTACAAGATGTAGGACTCTCAGCTACTTCTCCAGCACCATGTCTGCCCGCATGCTGCCATGCTCGGTCATGATGATAATGGGCTGGACTTCTGAAACTGTAAATGAGCTACCCCAGTTAAGTGTTTTCCTTATACGAATTGTCCTGGTCCTGGTGTCCCAAACGAAGACAGACTGTGACAGTGTACATAGGACCTATGCAAGTGTGAACTAGACAAAATTCCAGCATGGAGCAGAGAGATGAACATGAAGTCCCACCCAAACTGATGAGCTATGGGCAACTCAAAGCTTCTGGGAAAGGGAGAATCAGTTTTCTCTAAGGGTGTGGCCTCTCATAGGTCAACCACGCCCTGGTAGAAGCCCATGTACCTAGAGTATATGGACAGCATAAACTGTCCTTAAAAAATGAGGATACAAAGTTGGGTGGACAGAGAAGGAAGATGGATCAGGAAGAATTGAGGGAAGTAAATATGATCAACATACACTGTATGAAATTCTCAAAAAATTAATGAAAAACATAATCCAACTAAGGAAACACACATACACACACACACACACACACACACACACACACACACACACACACACACACACTGGAGAGGAAGGGATCAATCAAAATAGACAGAGGCAAAGTTCTAAATACATAAATCCATTGATATATTAAAATAATAGCTTCTGCTCACCTCGGCAGCACAAATACTAAAATAATAGCTCATTGCAACAAAATGGGGTTAATCTGTAACAAGGAAAATCTATGAGCACATGTTTAACTGCTTAAGAAATAAAATGATGGAATCCGCTTATAAGCTGTCATATAAAGGAATGTGGTAAAATCCAATATTTATTCCCAGATTGTTTCTCAAGAGGTCTGATGAAAAATATATATCCCAGGGCAGCTCAAG
The DNA here is from genome assembly GCF_004664715.2 of Peromyscus leucopus. Classification (NCBI taxonomy): domain Eukaryota; kingdom Metazoa; phylum Chordata; class Mammalia; order Rodentia; family Cricetidae; genus Peromyscus; species Peromyscus leucopus. The sequence goes on along the minus strand of NC_051069.1, from coordinate 104,182,095 downwards.
ATATACAGACGAGCATGCTTTCCACTTAGTATGGCTGAAAACAGCCTCCCGTGGTGCCTTACGGCTGTAACCAATGCCATCCTTGGAGGTTAGAATCAGAACAAAATTGTAAGTTACACTGATGTGACTTACTTCTCAGGAAGGACAGGGCATTGACTTTATACCTCCAGGAACTAGTAAGAGAGCTGGTCAAGTATTTAAACACAAACAAATCCATCAGAAGTTTCTTGTATATCAGCATCACAAATTAGAAGGTTTGCCAAAACACCAAGATGCTGTACCTGGTGCAGCAATCTATTAGTCAGCTTAGCAGATGCATTACAATTTCCAGAAAAGAAAATATGGAAACTCCTCAGCATTGAAATGCTTATGAGTAAAATCATATAGCATCTATAACCACTTTACTTTTAAATTCATTTTTTACTTTGATCTTTAATTATATGTGTTTGTTTTTTAATTATATGTGTCTGTTGGGGTATGAGTATATGAATGCAGTTTCTCATTGAGGCCAGAAGAGGGTGCCAGACACCCTGAAACTGGTGTCACATGTAGGTGCTGAAAACAGAATTCTGGTCTTCTACAAGAGCAGGAAGCACTCTTAGCTGCTGAGCCATTTCTCAACCTGATCTTTATCTTGTCTCAATAATACAAAAATGTGGAGGAAGGGGCAGATATTAGTGGGTTGGACACACATATTACTCATTGAAGGGATGTGATAGGCTCCAGGGACTTCATTTCTATTTTGTTTATGCTTGAAAATTTCCATAAATTCAGATAAATTTTCATAGTGGTAAAAAAAAAAAAAAAAGAAAACCATTTGTCATTCAAGACTGGTGTTCAATCCCAGAACTCATGTAGAAAGCTGTAGTGATTATAGATGCTCACCATGGAGTGAGCATCTTCAATGTCAAAACACCTACAAGGAGATAGAGAGATGGGCGATGGAGACAAGAGAATCTTCTGGAAGCTCCCAGACCAGCTAGCCGAGAATATGCAATACAGCAGAATCAACAGTAAGATTGTGCCCCAACAAGGTAGAAGGTGAGAGCCAACTCCCCAAAAATTGTCCTCTGATGTCTACACGCGCTATGGCACATGCATGTCTTCCCCAACTCATGAGCACTCTCTCTCTGTCTTTCTTTTTCCCATGCACGTGAACACACACACACACACACACACACACACACACACAAGCACGCGCACATGCACACACATGTACACTTTAAAACTTCTAATACAAAATTTGTGAACTTAAATATTTTTGCAAAACTAATCAGAAACATATACAGACAACAGATGGGGACAATAACTTAGTAGAAAATGGCACCAATATTTACCAGGATAAATTCTGGGGCCATACTAGTCACAGCAACATGGACTTTGGGAAATAATCAATAGCATTTAATCCCCTTGGAAAGACCACGGGACTCAGTGTATCAGGTTAGGCCCTTGTCTCACCCCGGCTTTGGTTCCCAGACCCTTAGTATTTTTCTACTTTTATCCTCTGATTTATGCACGGTTACATTCTGAAGCTCTTGATGTGAGCAAAGGTCAGTTTTCATCGTGGGCTGGGTCTCAGATCCTTAAGCTGGGATGAGGATGGTACACTACAGCAGCTCTCAGCTGGCATCTCTAAGGGGAGGCTTGTACTATGTAAGCCTGATTACACTTGAAAATTTCCTCTACTGATGCGAAGTTCAGATGCCAGGAAAGGTGTCAAAAACTCACAGGAATAAGACAGGAAGATGGGATGAGATTTTCCAAAGACTTTACCTGCTGTCAGCAAGCTTAACTTTCTGCTCTTTCCAGTGTAGCCACTGATAGCTCTAGCAGTCATAGCTTGAGAAGCGCGTGGATGAAGATGGGAACAGAAGGGGGATGTGGTCACCTTGCAACTATACACAGACTTCTGAAAACACACGTGGATTTCCATACAGGAAACAGTTGCAGAGGTGCATTCCGGGACTTGTTGAACTAGCTGCTTCTTTGATAGGGATAGAAACTGGGGAGAGAGGGTGGGGTGGGGGAGATATTCTGGAGCTGGAGAGACGGCTCTGGGTAAAGTGCTTCCCATGCAAATGTGAGAACCCGAGTTCAGATCCCCAGCACCCATGGTGGGGTGCACCTGTAACCTAGGGCTGGCTGGAGGTGGAGATGGGTGGGTCTCGGGGGATCACTGGCCAGCAAGTCTAGTTGAATTGGTGAGCTTCAGGTACAGTGAGAAATAACTCAGAAAATGAGGTGAGTAATAGAGGAAAGCATCTTCAGTTAACCTCTGGCCTCTACAGGAGCACAGTGTACACACACACACACACACACACACACACACACACACACACACACACATCTGTTTTAAAAAGGAAATTCTCATAAGTGTATTTAGACTCTGTTTAAGTAGTATAGAAAACAAAACACTGGTTATGGAAGAAAAGTACAGCAATCTATACATGTGTACTATACTAACATGTATATATTTAATATGTGTACTAATATGCATGCACTATCATGTGTGTACCAATAGGCATGTACTAACACAGATGTACTAAGATACATATATATGTATATATACTAACATGCATGTACTAAGATATGTGTACTAACTCATATATACAACATGTGTACCAGCAAGCATGTACTAACAACACACATGGACTAACATGTGTACTAACGCATGTATACTAATACAGTAGCACACATCCATTAGGAAAACTATGTTTTGCTTTTTGAGGTGAAAGCTCATGTAACACAAACTGGCCTTGAACTCCTAACTCTAACCCTCTGGCTCCAGAGAGCTAGGGCGGCAAACCTGTACTCTCATACTTGGTTGATCTAACGTTGGCCAGTGACCACACGTGAATTTTATGACCTTTGCTGTGCTTGGCTCTCTGTACTATCATGACTGTGTGATGCTTTTGATCTATAGAAAGAAAATATCAAGAATTGGCCGTCTCAAGGTCAGTTTTGGGTGGGAGGAATGGATCAGTGGGTAAGAGCACCTGCTCTCTGTAAGCTTGTGGTCCTGAGTTTGAATGTTCAGTGCCCATGTCAAAAGTCTCCCATAGCTATACATGCCTGCAACTCCAACCCTGGGGCACAGAGCGAGACAGATCCAGAGTGCCCAGAGACTGGCCAGTCTAGTCCAAATGTCGAGCTTTTGGCTCATGACATACCCTGTTACATTACAAAGCATTAAGGTGGAGAATTATAGAAGACAAACATTCAGTTCCCTGCTCTGGACTCCACATGGTTGTATCTGTCTATACACTCACACACACACACAAACCATCTTTTCTGATCAACCCCTAGTGACATTCACTTTCCTGATCCGCACTTCCCTAGCACCTACCCCCATTACATTACTAAAAGCAATCATAGCTCAGCTGTTCATTAAAGTCTCTCCTGTTAGCATTTGAGTTTACTTAGGGACTAGACCCAGCCTCATTTGAACACGCAATAGGCACCATAGCTACACAGGCTGAACAAAAGGTGATTGGAGCACTGTACTTGATCACCCCCAATGGCCATATTGAGCCAAGGTTGAATATTACAAACCAAAGCTCGCTGCACATCAAGCAGTTCATCAGAGGTCCTCCTACAGAAGACAAGCAAGAAAGTTAGAGCAAAGCAAAAAATCTGTATCTCCTGAGAGGCATCTCAGACCTGTCTGGAGCAGGGATCCATGGATGGAAGGTAAAAAGAAGAGGTGGAGTGTGAGGTGGAGGTCTTGGGGTATTTCTCTCCTGAGACCTGGTCAGACTAGGAGAGGTTCTCTAAGGCGAGAGTCAGGGGATGAGGAGCTCCGTGACCACTCTGAGGACAGCCTGTTGTGACTGTCACTTCTCACCAGTAGGTGCTAGTAGGCTGAAGGAAATAGTTCAGGGGGTTCAATGTCACCATGGCCAGAAAGGAAGTTCCCTTTCTTATGCAGTTTCCCAAGGTCCCTACCCTAAGATGGAGGAACAGGCCAAGTCCTAGAAAGTCTCTGAGCTCCTACCTTTGAGTGCTAATTTCCCCTGAGGCAAGAAAAAAGAAAATAAAATCCTCCATGATGTAAATTGTTTTTATCTCTGGTCTCAAATTATTCCATAAGGTAAAATTCCAAATACAATATCCTGTGACCATTGTGAAGAATGAGGTAATCTTCACGTGATGTGGTAACCAGGGCACACCAGAGACACACAGAGAAGAAGCAACGGGAAGAACCCGGAGACTGAATTTAGCAAAGACAGGCTAGAAGTCTGGCTATAGCAGTGGTCTTCAACCCTCCTAATGCTGAGACTCTTTAATACACTTCCTTTTGTTGTAGTGACTCCAACCATAAAATTATTTCATTGCGACTTCATAACTGTAATTTTGCCACTGCTAATGTTAATATCTGTGTTTTCCAATGGTCCTACATGACCCCTGTGAAAGGGCCATTCAACCTTCAAGGGGTTTGCGACCCACAGGTTGAGAACCAATAGTCTACAGTGTTCAGGGAGGTCAGAGCTCACCTTTAAAATGTCAACAAGGACCTAGAGACATCATATAGGTAAAAAAGTATCAATAAGAAATCCAAAAACACGAGGGACATAAAATAAGGATGACGAGGAAAACTTTGACAGAATTAATTGGCTAGAAGAGCACATTGGTGAACTTCAAGAGAGGTTAGAAGAAATGCCCCACAGTGAAGCATGGAAGGACAAAATTAGGCTGCAGAGATCACTCAGTCAGCAAAGCGCTCCCCCAGATTAAAAATGTTTGACACAGTGGTACAATTTGTACCAGCTCTGGGTAGGTAGAGACTGGCAGATCCAGTGATCTCCTGGACAACCAGCCTAACCTAACAGGTTGAGTTCCAGGGCAGTGAGAAACCATGTCTCAATAAACAATGTGGACAACATCTGAGCGGATATATTTGAGGTTGTCCTCTGACACCACATCCATGTTCCCACATGTGCATGTGTACCCCCCCACACACATTCCCACACAAATATGCATATATATGGATATACAAAACTCTTTTTAAAAGTCACACTTGGGGCTGGCTGGGCAGCTTGTCTGGTAAAGGCACTTGTCATCAAGCCTGAAGACACTAGCTCGATTTAGAACCACCGTGCTAGAAGGAGAGAATTGATGCCTGCAAGTTGTCCTCTGACTTCTACATATGCACTGTGGCACATGCGTACCAACTCATATACTAAAGACAAAAATATAAAAAGGACAAAATTATGAAACATACACAGCAGATCATAGGAAAAAACAATACATGAAGAATCCAATAGGCATTTAATTGGGGTGCCAGAGAAAGAGACAAGGAGACAGAGGCCATAGCTAAGCACATGCTTTATGAACTTATACAAAATATCACTCTATAAACTCAAAAGGCCAAGTTATGGTACATTCAACAAAACTCATATTTAGAACACTGTAGTTAAGTAGCAGACTTTTAAAAAAAAATAGCTTGAAAATGTTAACAGAAACCAAAGGGAAAAGTCATTTCATCATGAAAAAATGACACTTAAATTGGTAACATTTAAACATATACCAAAAAGCTGGGGGAAAAGTCTGTGGAAGGTGATGCATCATCAAAGTACTGAAAGGAAATCACTCACTGGAGCTCTGTATGTGGGGAAAATAAATATTTTTTAAAAGTCACAATATGCTATCAAGTGAGCCAATAAGACATTCCTAAGTACAGTCTTCAAGAAGGAAAATGATTCCAGATGGATTTTCCAAGATTCAGCGAGCAATAAAGATATGTACACAAAAATGTTGACAGTAAATTTATGTAAAAAACTCAAGCTGGAATAACCCAAATGCTCACAAACAATAGAATGGACAAACAAATTGAGTGTGTGTTCATATGCTCTCGAGTGAAAATATGCAGCAGGTTATTCCATGATATGGGGGTTTTTAAGGACATTGCTGGAATGATAACTTGTGCTCAAATCCTCAACAGCTCCAGAGGCTGAGGCAGAAGAATCATTTGAAGTTTACCAGTTTGAAGCCAGCCTGGGCAAGATAGTGAGATTTGGACTTAGTTCTGAACACATAAACAAATGGCTGGAATAAACTGGACTGAAAACAAAAACTGGAACTCAAGAAATACATGTTACAGCTTCTACTTAAAGAAAAACCAAAGGATCGAAAGGAAATGATGCTCTTCAGGGACATCTGACTACAGAGGGAAACTGAGAAGAAAATCAGTCAACGGAGGGAAGGAAGGCAGGGAGAGTGTCTAGGTTTCTGATCATGCTCTTCGCTTTAGTGTACGCACTCACTTTACAATGTCGTAAGTTTGCATTTGAGGCATCCCATTGTCTCTCACTCTTCATGGACAGTTGTTCTAAGAACACCCCATACTTAAATCTGCAGATCCTTAAGATCCTTATATAAAATGGGTGATCCTTATGGCAAACACTCAAACCAAAGATCAGCCAATAAATATTCTAGCAGCCAGGCCTGGTGATCTGAGTTCCATCCTACAACCCACACAGTGGGAGGAGAGAACTGATGCTCACAAGTTATCTTTTGACTTTCACAGGTGCACCGTGGTACTAACACACACACACACACACACACACACACACACACACACACACACACACACTATCCTCTTCTGATCCTCCAAACAGCTTTCTATTTGAATGAACTACCAAACAACACAGTGAGCTCCTTTCACACTTTGCAAGTCTCTCTAAATTGTGATTTTCTTCTGTGTCTTTCACTTTTCAAGACAGAACTTCACACTGCAGCCTAGGCTATCCTTGAACTCACTATGTAGCCCAGGCTGACTTCAGATTTACAACAATCCTCCTGACTTGAAGGTGTCAGTACTAAGGGTGTGCCCCACCACACACAGTTTCCATCAACACTCTATCAACTGCCTCATAGGCAGGCATGCTTGCTGTGTGCAGTACTCGTGGTTTTGCATGCATTGGCCATTTGCATCCTCACAGCTTGGAAGCAGGAACTTCGTGACCAGGGTACCACATCTGTGGGCATTCCTTCTGTTGGTATTAGGATCCCTCCATAAAAGATAAGAGTCTGTTTTACAGTTTCTGTCTTTCTACACAGGCCACAAATGAGTTATGAATTCATCTTTATTATATACCATTCGCATTTTCTGTACAAACCACAGCTTAAGTACAATTACTAAATGTCTTTATAAGGACACTATACGGATGGCCATAGAGACATTCACCAACTTCCTATTTGAAGTTCATGTGAGTAACATTTTGAGTAACCATAGAAGAAACTACACAGAAAATCATTGATTGACTTCTTGAACTAGTCAATCTTTGGCATCACAAGGCTACAAAGACCCCATTCCAGCTTCTGGTACTTTTTCAGAGATCTGCTTTGGAAAGTAACAAACCTGACAACTAGACGCACACAGAGGAGAAACAAGTGAAGTGATTTATTCCAAGGAGTCGTGCCAGAGGGTGGAAATAAGATTAAGACATTGTTGTCATGTGGCAACAGGGAACTAAGAGCCAACTACAGGCAGGCATTTGGCATCCTTGAAACATGCTAAAACTGAGTTTTAGCCTACCCACAGAGACAGGTGTGCCATGCTAATTATGGACTGCATCTTTTCATTACCTACATCCCAGCCTTTCTTTCATGCCCCCCTTATGTTTCTCTTTTGCTTGGATTTTAACTTATATAATCTTCCCTGTTACAGGATCGTCACCCTCTTTCTTTCTGGAACAGTTTTCATCTGCTGGTTTTTGTCAGATCAGCAATACAAAAAGGGCACAAAGTTGAATTATTTCGTGGTTATTTCTTAGTAAAAAGAAAGTCACTTGTGATGATTATCATTGAAATGAAGGTTAGAGTTTCATACTGACTGGAACTGGCTTCTAAGTTGAGTGAATTCTTCACCTGGAAGGGCATCAGAGAGATTCCCACACCCTCGAGGCTCTCCAGAAATAGACAGGCAGAAGAGCTGGGATTCAATAGAGGGCATTGAATGCCCCAGCTCATCTATGCCAAGCTCGTGAAATACATGTAGCTCCAATTCCTAGGACCAGGTGGCTCTCACCCAAGAGCTCATGGGAATTCAAGGGTGAAATTAGGGAGCTCTAGGCCAAGATGCTAGATGCAACATTCCTAACAGCCACAGCCAGCAAACAGGCAGATGGTGGATGTCATTCTGCTCATTCGAAGGGGTCAAAAGGGATCAAACAAACTTTAGAAGAGCAAGCCTCTCTTCTGCTTGTCCAGCCTCATTAGACTCTAAAGCAAAAATAACTTCCTGGGGGAAACACACTCTGGTGTCTGGGAGGGAGAGCATGAATCATGGGTTTATTATTGGGCTATGGAGCATCTGAATCAAACGCCCGGCGCTGGGATGGAGCCAAGACTGTAAGTGCTAACCTGAGCTGGGATGTGGGGAAGTGCTGTAGATACCACCATGTGGATGAGACAGACATCAGTTAGCATACACGATCAGGAAAAGGGATGGCTGTTGCAAGTCATCTTTGAGAAGCCCACATGCATATTTTGGGGTGTGCTTTCTTTTCTCTCAAGTCACCTCTCTTTCTCTTAACTCTTGTGCTTAGATACTATGTTAAAATGTTTTCGATATTCCTCATCTTGCCCTCAAAAGAAGAAGCTGTTCATGAGCTATAAAGTATCAGGCTGCCTGAGAAAAGTCAGTGGTTTACACTGAGGGTAGCAAGCCTGGCCTGCATTAGTACTAGGTAACGCTGGAGAGATTCGAATTCAGACACTTCTGAAAGCTTGTTCTATTAGTTAATTAATTTCTTCATGCATTTTGCATGCATATGTGTGTGTGTCCATGAGCCTGTGGGTACATGGATGTTAGCAGATAGCCTCATCTGTCATTCCCCAGCATTCTGGCTGCCTTGTTTACTGAGTTCTGGAACTCACTAACTCAGCTAAATTTATGGGGTTGAATCCATGTCCTCATGCCTGCAAAGCATGTATTTTTTTCCAGTTGAGCCATCTCCTCAGCCTAAGAAGTATCTTTACTGAATTTTAAATGAGTGACAGTGGTTGTACAATGGAGAGGGACTACAAGGTGAATAAGACCAGTTCTGTTCATAATGAGCTCATGTTACAGTCTACATGACCTGACTCCAGGGATCACTGACAGGCTCTGATAGTGGCTCATTCATGGTTTGCATTAGGACCTGAGTTCGTCTATGCCTAGCATGATGGTTTGAAAGAAAATGGCCCCCATAGGAAGTGGCACTATTAGGAGATATGGCTTTGTTGAAGTCGGTGTGGCTTTGTTGGAAGAAGTGTGTCACTGTGGGAGTGGGCTTTGAGGTCTCCTATGCTCAAGCTACACCCAGTTTACTTCCTGTTGCCTGTGGATCAAGATGTAAAACCTTCAGTTCCTTTTCCAACATCATGTCTGCCAGCATGGCACCATGTCCTGCCATGATGATAATGCACTAAACCTCTGAAACTGTAAGCTATCCTGAATTAAATGTTTTCCTTTATAAGAGTTGCTGTGGTCATGGTATCTCTTCACAGCAATAGAAACCCTAACTAAGACAGAAGTTGGTACCAAGGACTTGGGTATTGCTGGGATAGACCTGACCTTGCTTTAGACCATGCTTTTGTTTGTAGAAATATGAACTTTGGGAGTTGGATTAGGAAAGCAGTGGAATGCTTTAAAAACCACTTAATGGGCCATCCTAGTAGAAACATGAAGCACAGTGATACTTATTGTTATTTGAACTGTGGGGACTCACTCAAGAGGTTTCAGAAAAGAAAAATTTTGTTATGTTGCCTAGAAATCATTCTTGTGATATTTTGGTGAAGAATGTGACTAATTTTTGTCCTTGTCCAAAACGTCTGCCTGAGGCTAAAGTGGAGAGATTTGGATTAATTCCACTGGCAAAGGAAATCCCAAAACAGTTTACTATTGACTCTGTCGTATGGTTATTAGTGTTAAGTCTAATAAAGAATTACAATAAAAAAGAGCAAACTGAGAAATTACAAAATGTACAATTTGAGGAGAAGAGGAGCATCAGGAAGTAGAATGGAGCTAAATTCTGTGTTCAAGGAGATAAACAGATTAAGAAATAGAATAAAGGAAGTAGTGACCTCAGGACAAGATCCCACCCAGCTAAGTTTCCAATTTGTGAAAAGGAATTAAAGAAAAGCTTAGAGCCAGGTGTGGTAGAACACGCCTTTAATCCCTGCACTCCAGAGGCAAAGGCTGGTGGATCTCTGAGTTTGAGGCCAGTCTATCTACAGATCAAGTTCCAGAACAACTAAGTTTAGGCAGTGAAGGAAACATCAAAAACAGACCGCTGGTGAAGACATACTTGAACGAAGGGGTGGGGGTTTCTAGTCCCAGCAAGCAACAGAACTTGGCAGTTTCAGTCATGTGATTCTGGATTTAGAGTCAGGGAGACAAGAAAGGAGTTATGGAATTTTCCTCCACAACTAAGAAAAGCCACTGATGTAAGGTTCATGTCAGGGGTGTCCCTGAATGGAGGCCTAGAGAGGCCATTTAGTGAAGCTGTGAAGGAGAAGCCTGGATTGCCTTGGAGACCCCAAGATGTTGTAGATGCCAGAGTCATGGGTTATCTGCCATGGAGGACTGCTAACAGGGAGTGGAACCAGCCAAAGAAAGAGAAGTGTGCTGCAGTCAACAAAGCTAAAAGGAGTTGGAGATCTGAAGAGTGTTTTGACATCAGACATGGAGATGCAAAGTTTGGAGTTTGTCTAGCTGGGTTTTGGTCCAGTATTTCTTTACTATGCTCCCTTCCCTACATTTTGGAATGGTAATGTATGCCCTGTGCCATTATATGTTGGAAGTATGTGATCTGCTTTTTTATTTTGATTTTGCAGGGGATTACAGTTAAGAGATTGCATAAATCTCAGATAAGACTTTGAACTTAAGACTTTTAAATAAGTTTGAGACTGTGATAGACTATGGGAACTTTTGAAGTTGGACTGAATGCATTTTTGCACTGTAGTATGGCTATAAGCCTGTGGAGACCTGGGTGTGAAATGTGGTGGTTTGAAACAAAATGGCCCCCACAGGGAGTGGCACTATTAGGAGATGTGGCTTTGTTGGAGGAAGTGTGTCACTGTTTTGGGCTTTGAGGGCTCTGCTCAAACTACTCCCAGTATGGAACACAGTTCTCCTCCTGTTGCCCGTGGATCAAGATGTAGAATCCTCAACTCTTCTCTAGCAACATGTCTGCCTGCATGCCACCATGTCTCACCATGATGATAATGGACTAAACCTCTGAACCAGCCCGAATTAAATACTTTTCTTTATAAGAGTTGTCTGGAAATGGAGTCTCTTCATAGCAATAGAAATCCTAACTAAGACACCTACACAGTAAGTAGTGATTGATATTGGAGTGTGTGATCTTGGGTATGTAATAACTTACCCTAGAGACACTGTGAGCAACAGGGTTAATGTGCACCCTCAATGAGCCTGGATCTGAAGTAAGTACAGACTGCCTTATTAAATTTGATGACAGAAGCAATACCAACAACTGAGTACCAAACCCCAGTTGTACTGATTTGCTGGTTGGAGATGACTATAGTGGATTTTGAAGAAAGACAGATGTTATACAACCCTTTTCTTAAATAAAAGTAAAACATGGTGGTCACTTATTGCTGACTGACAGCTTTTTTTTTTTTTTTACTATAATGCAAGTATACACATCAGTTGGCAGTTGTATGAAAAGAATGTGACTAGTCCCCTCCCCTCTCCTCCCTCCCCTCTTCTCCTTCTTCATTTTCTTCCTCCTTCCCTTCCTTTGTTGTTCCCTCCTTCTCTCTCTCTCTCTTTTCCTGTTCCTCTCCCTTCCCCTGTCTTTCCTCCCCCTCCCCTCTTTTTTTCTTTTTAGCATTGCCCTGCATGACTCATAGCACATCCTCAATGAATATGTGCTGGATAAATTTCCTTCTTTCTTCCTCCACCCCTTCCCTTAAAGAAAACTAGATCTACAGCTGAGCCTCCTCCAGAAGGAATACAAATGGAATGGAATTGAGCCCTGGTCTCTCGGGCCACACATTTGAAACCTTGGGAGCCGAGGATTGCATGTAGATGTCTTGAACCAAGGATGATGCCTAAGAAGTCAGTATAAAATGTCACCAGATAAAATTTGAAGGAAGATGCTTGCATCCATGTCTACAAGTGAACAGACATCTTGCCTAGCACAGTGTCATCCCTAAATACCCCTTGATGTCAAAGGTTACACACATATATTCTCATATTCTCCTAGTGAGAATGTAACAAAACAAGTACAGAAAATCGTCATAAACACTAATCATGATTATTCAGCTTCTAGGAATTTTATGCAGAGTGAGTCTTGAAGATGGCAACTAAATTTGCGATTACAAAAAGTTAACACAGAGGCTGGAGAGATGGCTCAGTTGTTAAGAGTGTGTACTTCCTTTGCAGAGGGCCTGAGTGCTGTTCCCAGCACCCACAGACAGCTCATAACTTCCTGTAACCCCAGCTCCAGGGGTTTCCAATGCTTCAGGCCTCCTTAGCACCTGCACTCACATACAGACAAATACCTGTGCATTTAATTTTTTTTAAAGTAGAAGATTAAAAATTAAAATCATCCAATAAGTCAGTCTGAAGGGGTTGGTCATGCAAATTACAGAATTATCAAATGATAGGATGCTTTTCAACTATTCAAAAATTCACAGAAAAGTATAGAATAATATTCATAATTGCATTTGAAAGGTGTTTGCAAAAAACAAAATGTGCTGCATATTTTATGGATTGACGGTTAGGGGAGTATGCATCCTCTTAAAGGTGTGGGTGCTGTAGAAAACAGGCAAAGGGCATCTTCAGGTAAGCAATGTTCTTTTCTTCATTTTTCCTTCCTTTAGCACTTTGGAAATAGAAATATTAAGATGGGCATGAGTTTTTAAAATCCACTGTGTTTATGGCTGGAGGGCTAGCTTGATGAGTAAAACACCTTGCTGGGTAAATAGAAGGGCCAGAATTTGAATGCCCAGAGCTACCACAAATGTAGGAGCCTCCTAGAGTCCCAGTGCTCAGGAGTTGGAGACAGACTCATTGAGCAAGGTGGCTGTCTAGATTAGCCAAATCAGCAATTTCTAGCTTCACATGAGAGACCCTGCCTCGGGGTTTAATGTGAACAGTGATCAAGGAAGACATTCACACCCAACATCAACGTATGCCCCCCTACACACATTTGCACATAAATTCACCAATACACATGCTCACATACACTACACACAGAACAACAACAGCAAAAGACCAATCCATAGTGCCAGCATTATCATGGAAAATAAAAGGAAAGGAAGCCATGACCTGAATTCCCTGTGGTTGCTGAGTCTAACAAAGGGCTTGGCGGGCGAAGTCAGATGATGAAGTGGGCAGAAATGAAAAGGAGTTAGTGCGCCAAAGGCCTTCTGATGAGCCCTTCCCTGTTAACGTTCACTTGTGAGTCTTTAACAAACCGAAGTCCTTCCAATAAACACTCAGGAGTTAGAAAGTGGATGTTGAGATCCTCCGCGTCTGTGCCAACCGTAGAATTCATGCCTTTTATTTGCCATCAAAGGGCAAGAACACGCTCTTTGTTCCTCTGCAGCCACACAGGCAACACCTTTTACATTTGCAGTCAACCTATTTATAATCACAGGTCTCTGGGGACAGCTCACCTTCTTTTCATCCTTGTGGAACAAAGGGGGTTCCTGAGAGTACTGTTTTAAGAGTGGCAAAGTGCTCTGTTCCTGCAGAGGCCCCTGACCAATGCAGGAAATTAGTCAGTGTGCCCACAATGAACCCCTCAGAACAGCCCATGAACACTCTAGGGAGTATAAAATTAGGGAGCTCATTTTCTTACCACTATATTCACCAATTTGCTCTCTTTCAACTAGAGTTATCCCCAACATCAGCTGCAGAAGGGAGTCTAAATTAAATTGCTTTTCATGGGGCACCACTTGAGGTACACTCAGGTCTGAGCAGGGCTTAGCAATAAGCTCGGTATCTATAGAATGTGAATGTTTGTGTTTCCAAATTCCCAAAAGGAGAATTTGGGGTGGAAGAAACTGAGATGCCTGATTCTTCCCACCGAGGAGCCTCCCTGCTGTGTGAGACTGTGAGGGTGGAGCCCAAGTTGTAATGGAGACCTTGGGATGATGGAAGTCCCAAGACAGGTGAAGGCACCAAATGATGCTTCCCCAAGAGAGGGGCCATGCAAATGGCAGGGACATAGAATCAAGGTTGTCCAAGCTCATTGGTGCTCAGATGATGCCTCTGGATATCCTGGAGATAAGACATGGACTGAGCTGAGCTGCAGGGTTTAGTGTGTGGCCTGCTGAGTTTCCACACTGCTGTGGTCCAGTCTTGGCTTCCTCGTCCACCGTTCTTTGCTTTCAAGCGAGGGTGCTTACTCCGTACCATTGTAGAATGGAAGTCTGTAACTTAATTGCTAATTTTGCAGCAACTTATAGCTGAGAGTAGACCCTGAATCTCAGAAGAGATTTGAATTCAGACTTTTAAGCAATGTTGGGAGTGTTTAGAACCTGAGCCTCTTCAAATTGAACTTAATGCATTTTACATCATGAGAATACCATGAACCTTTGGGAATGTGGTTTGAGTCTGTAAAGTGGCCCACAGGCTTCCGTGTTCAACTATTGTGTCCCTAGTTTGTAGCACTATTTGGGTAGGTTGCAGACCTAGGAGTGGGGACCAAGTGGGAGGAAGTAGGTCACAGATACAGGTCCTTTGGGTGTCCTTTCTCTCACTGCTTTTTGTGACATTCTTTCTGCTTCCTAGCATGCTAAGTTGTGGACAAGTGGAGCCACACCCTTCCACTGCCATGCAAGCCTCCATCCCTTCTCCACTAGGATGGACTGAAATCAGGAGTGAACATGAGCTCTTCTCCCTTTGGTTGCTTCTGTCTGGGGTTTGCCACAGTGGCAAAGGCAGGAACTGATACAGCGATGATAGATGAAAGCCACTCACCATCCTAAGAATAAGATCCATGGTGGGACAGCTTCAAGGTCACTCAGACACTCTTCTCCCTCAACAATCATAAAAGAACTCCTTGACTTTCTTCCCATATGGCAGGTCTTCCTTTCCCAGGGGTTCTGCCTGGTACCAAGAGGAAACTGAGCAAATAGGCCGTGCTGAGTCACCTTCATCTATTACCTTTGTCCTCTGGTCATACTTGTATATGGCCAGCCACAGAAATAGCCTGTTTTCCTCTCATCTTAAAGTCTGTGATTGTTTGAATAGAAATGGCCACCATAGACTCATGGGTTTGAATGCTTGGCCCATTGGAAGTGGTACTATTAGGAGGTATGGCCTTGTTGGAGCAGAAGTTGCCTTGTTGGAAGAAGTGTGTCACTGTGGGGGTAGGCTAGGAAGTCTCACATGCCCCATGTGGTACACAGTTCACTTCCTGCTGCCTGTGGATCAAGATGTAGAATTCTCAGCTCCTTCTCCAGCATCATGTCCACCTGCATGACACCCGCCATGATGATAATGGACTAAACCTCTGAACTGTAAGTCAGCCCCAGTTAAATGTTTTCCTTTATAAGAGTTGCTCTGGTCATGGTGTCTCTTCACAGCAATTGAAACCCTAACTAAGACAAAGTCTTTTATCCCAATGCCAAGTTGAACTCAAGAATTCGCAATGTTAGGTAAGCCCTCTACCACTATGGGATATTCCTCAGCCCCAAATTCCTCATTTTGAAGGGCTCCTGTGTCATATACAAATTTGCCTAAATTGATTTGTTTGGCTCTTTTCTTGTTAGTCTGTCTTTTGCTATAGAGCTGTGGTTCTCAATCTTCCTAAATGCTACAACCCTTTAATACAGTTCCTCATGCTGTGGTTGTTACTTCATAACTAATTTTGCTACTGTCATGAATAGTAATGTAAATATCTAATATGTGGGATATCTGATATGCAACCCCTGTGAAACGGTCATTTGACTCCTCTAGGGGTTGTGACCCACAGATTGAGACCCACTGCTGTAGAGACTTCAATGACTCTCTCTCTCTCTCTCTCTCTCTCTCTCTATATATATATATATATATATATATATATATATATATATATATATCCATACATGTTCATTCTTCAAGTTCATTACACCACTCCCGTTCCAACTATCTTCCTAGCTATTCTGACGTGGCCTTCACAGGGAGTTCTGACTCTTCTATTCAATCGCCAACATTCTTCAAGATTGTGAAGGAAGTTTTATGTCAACTTTACAGGCTAGAGTCATCAAATAGAAGGGAGCCTCAACTGAGAAAAATGGCTTCATAAAGTATGGTATAGGCAAACCAATAGCACATTTTCTTAATTAGTGACTGAGGTGGGAGGGCCTAGCCCATTGTGGGTAGTACCACCCTGAATTAGTGGTCCTGGGTTCTAAAAGAAAGCAAGGTGAGCGAACCCATGGGGAGCAAGCCAGTAAGCAGCTCCCTTCCGTGACCCCTGTGTCATCTCCTGCCTCCAGGTTCCTGCTCTGTTTGAATTCCAGCTCTGGCTTTCCTCAGTGGACTGTTGATTCAGGATATGTAAGCCAAATAAATCCTTTCCTCCTCAAGCTGTTTTTGGTCACGGTGTTTCATCACATCAATAGTGATCCTACCTAAAACAAAGACAGAGGTTTAAGTTTCTTTTTTCTAATTCCAAAGTTCCCCTGAAGGCTTCCAATCACCCCTAAGACAGCAGGTGTCATCTACGTTGACTTTTCCAGCCAAAACCTCTTATATATCAGCTGTCTTACTTAAATGGATGGTATTCTCACATTTTAGATAGCCAACACTATGAGATTCATATATTTATATATTATGTTACATATTGTTATATTACATATATTATCATTATGTTATATATTACATATTTATATACTTATATCTAATACTAAAAAGATTTCATGTTCAAATTTTCCCTTACTTTACCTCAATAAAGAGCATAAGCCACTCAATTGCCATGTCAACACTAAGAGAGTCAACCATGACACTGGCTTCTCCTTTATCTCTCATAGGCAAGTGATCCTTCAGCCCTGCAGAGTTGATGTAATATAGATCAGGATATCATAACATTTTATCTAGCTTCCTTACTGTGACATTGGTTGTCAACTTGACAGGATCTAGAATCATCTGGAGGACAAGCAGATTCTGGGCATGCTCTGAGGGATTATCTAGGCTAGCTGAAATAGCAAGCCCCACCTTGACTGTGAGGGACACCATATCATGGGCTGGGCTTCGTGACTGAACATAAAGGAGAAAGTGAGCTGAGTAACAGCCTCCATTGCTCTTGACTTCTCAGCTAGGAACACAATTAGATCAGCTGCCGTGTATGCCTGCCTCCATGACTCCTCTACCATGATGGACTGTAGACTCAACTGTGAGTCCAGGAAATCTTTCCTCCCTTAATGTTGGTTTGGCCAGGGTATTTTTCCCAGCATGAAACAAGTAACTGGTGCATTTACCATCAACTTGTGCTTAGATGTGGTATTCCTTCCTTCCTTTTTACATCCATTCTTGCTCCCTTTTAATTCATTGCCCTAAATAAAAGTTATTCAGAATGTTTTCCATTTTTAAAAAGATTTTTTATAGGTGTTTTGCTTGCATGTATGTATGTGCACCACATGCATGCCTGGTACCCAGAGAAGCAAGAAGAGGATGTAAGATCCCCTGGAACTGGAGTTACAGTTAGGAGCCACCATGTGGTTGCAGAGAACCCAGGTCCTTTGCAGAAATGCTCTTAACCACTGAGTTGTCTCTCAGTCCCAATACTGTCTAATTTTAAAGCTCTCTCCCTTTCTAAAGATCAATTCTGAAACCATTAGAATGATCTCTAAGTCATGGTGTGGTCTGCCCACAGCTTCAACTTTTCATCTCATTTCCTGTTCATCTTCACGTTTTCATCCTGCTCAGTCAGTCTCAGTGAACTCCTTTCAGCTTTTGAAATTGAACAAGGACTTTCTTTTCTTAGAAAATCTGCACATATTGTTCTTTGCACCTGGGAGAAGCGTGTGTCTCTCTGCTGTGAATTCTCAAAGTCTTAAATCCTTTTCTGCATCAGATGGAAGTGCATTCGGCTGTGCACACAGCTTGCCCAACAGAGATGGTTCCAAGGACACTTTATGTCACTTGCATCCTGTCACAGAGTCTGAAAACGGGTATTTTCAGAATTGTCACAACATTTCAAAGTTATTACCCAAGCGCAAGACTTCCTTCTTTCCTTTTTGACACTACGGACATGTTGGTGTTTCAATCTAAGGTCATTGCCTTATGTTCACAAGGTGGCTGCCAGAGATCTGTGTCTCTGGTTCTATTAGCACTGAACTCAAATGAGAAAGGAAGGGAGAAATTTCATCTCATGTTTATCATCTTTACAGAGACTCAAAGCCTTCATTGAATTGCCCTACATAGAATTGGCCAGATAGCTGACATAGAGACTAAAAGGAAGCTATTTGGTGGGTACTAGGGATGACAGGAATAGAACAGGAATGTAATAGCTCTTGCTCTTACAACCAACAAGCATCTTGATGTTCTTCTGTGTACTCAGTATAATAGTAACCACAGAGTCAAATAGGTAAGGCTGGAAAGATGGCTCAGTGGTTAAAGTGCTTGCCACATAAGTATGAGGACCTAAGTTCAAATCTCCAGCATCCACATAAAATCCAGGTACAGTGGTGAATACCAGTAATTCCAGCATTACAGGGGGTGAGGGGTGGGGGTAGGGGGCTGCTGGAGCTCAGAGGCTCACTGGCCGGCTTGTGTAGCAGAAACAGTAAACTCTGGGTTCAATGACAGACACTATCTCAAACAATGACATGTAGAAGCAATTAAAGAGGATATCCCATTGCCAGTCTCTGTCCTATTCTTGCTATTGCACGGTAAGCATACATGCATACATGTATGTACATGAGCACACATCACACAGAGGTAAATATACCTATTCTGTGGTTGTCTTGTCTGCACATTTATAAACCCTCTGGCTGTGGGAAATGTTTCACTGCTCAACTCCTAGAACAAGCACAGTGAAGAGCCTATCTGGGTCAGTCAAGTCAATTGGCTGAGAGACTGACTGAACGAATATGAAGCAGAACAAAGAGAAAGCGGGTATAAATGCAACAGAAACAAAACTCGTGGAAGTGATCGCCATTCCTCTCATCTCAGGGCTGAGCTTTCTATTCCATGTAAATAAAAAATGAGTTTTTCCTCAAGAAAACTTGGATAGTTGCTTTGAATGCTCAATTCCTTGCATGGTGCATGCAACTACGTTAATCTCTCAGTCACTCTGGGCGAGCAGGCATGTTGTTATTATTGAAATTTAGGAAGGAATTCATTTTTAAAAACATAAAGATATAACCCTTGTTAATGAGGTGCATGGTTCAGAAGTGTATTGTCTACTTACATAAATGTAAGCCAATTCTTTGGGAGGTCATTCAAATATGATTGGAGAAAAAGAAAGGAGAGAACAGCTAGGAAGTTATATAAAGAATACTCGGAACTTTCTGTCTAAATTTTCCATTGCTGAGCGCGTCACTCCAACAGATAGTTTGTCATTCAGGTCGGATGAGGAGGGAGAAAGAAAATGCCAAATGCCTCGTACACAGTGTGCATCTGGGCTGTTCTGTCCCTGAATCTAGTCCAAGAGGAAGTTGAGTTTACACCTATTTCTATCATGTCCTAAATATGCATCTGTGAGTAACTTGAGTGTTTTTTGACTCAAAATGGCACAATAGTCTTAAACTACCTCCAGTTATACATACAGTCAATGTGCAGTTTTAAAACTTAAACCAAAGGTCGAGTAGTATTGAATACAGTCACCTCTAACCAACTTGTGAATTCAGTCAACTATAACCACCTGTGAATACAACCAACCGCAATCAACATATGAAGACAGCCAACTATAACCAAGCTGTGAATAAGTCAACTACAATCGACCTGTGAATACAATCAACAGCCAACCTATGAATAGTCAACTACAACCAACCTAACAAAACATTTGGAGACAGATCAGATCTCTGAAAGTAGCTACTCCTGTAGATACAAAATCTTTTCTTAGTTTTGGATGGACACTCTGCTTGGCCATGTCGAAACACACAGGGTACTAGCATACAAATATCACACTTATTTGTTTTTTTTTTAAAACCATTTAAATATCTCCATAGGCAAGAGTAAAACTTCAAGTTTTAAATATGTTTTCATTTGCAATAAAACTCCTTAAAAAAACAGAAATGATTTTCAGATTGGCAAAGGGAGTCCCCTCTGATGTAAACAGATGGCTGAGAAAGATCACCCACATGCTGAACACAGATCTTGAAGAGGCATTTCTAAGAATGAAGTAGCACTTCTCAGCCTGGGCCACTTCCCACAGGATCCTTATTTAACCCACAAAAAGCATGTCGCTTATGCCTCTGGCCAAGAGAAGCTCAGCAGCCCCTGTCCCACTTGCCTAACAGTCATACAGTCATCCTGACTAGCATCCAACTCTTCCCTCATGCTCCAATAAGAACTTGAGCAAGCCATTCCCAATAAGCCAGTGTTTGCGATCAGTCCTTAACTAATATCCTCCCATAGAAACGGTCTGCTAAGCCCCAGCTGAGCATATTAAGCATTTGAGTTAATGTGTGACACACATCTGTTCCACTTTCCCGGTGAGCAGAAACTTTGAGATGACTTAAATCCCAGACGTAATCAATGGGGGGTGGGGGAGTGGGGAGCGACATTTAAAACTAAGCTTTAAAATATAATCCAAATGAGGGTGTAAGAGACCATTTTGCTCTGACTAAAAAGATTGTATACTGCCTCATTCAAATCCACAAAGCTACTAGGGAAGAAATATGAGCTCTTTATCTGACTCTATTTTTCATTTCAAGGTCACGGGCATTTCCTGGGGATCATCTTAGCCCAAGACAGCAAGGAATGAGCAACAATGTAGCTTCCAAAAACTTGGGTTTAAATGCACTGGATTGCTGAAGAACACAGAGAGAAACTTACAGATTTGTCCTTGATGAGTAGAGCAGAGCACTGGATTCCAGCCATCAGCATCTTGTGTGGGTTCCAGGCCACGGAGTCAGCCCTATTGTGTCAAATAGAGAGAGAGAGAGAGAGCTTGGAGAGGGGCTCAGCTCGCTACTATAAGGAGAAGGAAGACACTAACGAGGCCTCATGTACAAGTTACCAATCCACCAGTTCCTCATTTGAGGGAGGGGAACAACTTGGGAGCTGCTTTGTTTTAGGTTTCAGAAAAGTAATTTTTGTAGTGTGTGTGTGTGTGTGTGTGTGTGTGTGTGTGTGTGTGTGTGTGTGTGTGTGTGTGTAGAAAGAGAGAGAGAGGCTAGAGGTTGAACTTGGGCATCATTCCTCAGGATGCCACCCAACCTTTTGGATTTTTGAAACAGTCTTGTTGGGGTGGAGCTTGCTGATTAGCCTAGGATACACAGCAGGGGGTCCTTGGGCTCGGCCTCTGCCTGCTTCTCTAGCACTGGGAGTATATGTGTGTGCTACCACACATGGCAATTTTTCCTGTGGGTCCCAGGGGACGAACTCAGGTCCTTTTGTAAGTGTATCACTGAGTTATCTCTCCAGCCCTCATGGTCTGTTTTCTAAAGGCCACTCAGATGGAGATGTGCCAACAATTGTTTATTTTTCCTAAATAAAAGTCAACTGCAAAACAGGAAGCTCAATTTACCTGTGGATTCCATGAAGGAGTTGGCGGTGCTTTCTTGACACCAAAGCTGAGCCACCCCAAGAGGCCTGTTGAGATATTTAGATACTCAAAGTTATTTCAGTGTCATTTGCTTACCCATGAACTACCATGGCAACCCTACACATGTGTCGTTTGGTACTTCATTTGATACCATGTTCACTGATTTGCACTCTGGGGAGTTTGATCAGGCATTCTAACTAGTCAATCAGAACCCCAGTGTAATAGATGGGTCCCCAATGACTCAGATGTGAAGCCACACAAAAGAAATGGGTATATTAATAGCTAATTGAGCTTTGTGTAGACCAAAAAAGGTTAAAAAGATACAGCCCATGCCCTCTTGATGCCTTGGATCTAGAACAGATGACATCTTCACAGTGTCACTATACATACTGTACTGTGAGTCATGAACAAAAGGCTAGAATTCCATCTGATGAATGAGGACATTGTTGGCAAAGTGGCTAGAAGGTCAACAGGGGTAAGGTAGGAGGAGATATTCTCTAAGGAAGATGAGATCTTTTTGGCCTACTGGTTCTCAGAAATATTTGCCAACATAATATAGGAAGAGGATAAGAAAGAGGGGACTCAGACCTTAAGGAAGTTGCTTATTGGAGAGATGACTTCCTTCCTGAGCACCAGAAGATGGAGCCGAGGAAAAGAACAGGAATGGTAAGGCTTGTGGGAAGGGGTCAGGAAGGAGGGGAGGAAGAATCCAAATAGGGGCACTCAAGAGTTCATCTGGCTCTTGAAAATTGTTCAGAAAAATGACGGGGGGCTGCATGGGGAGACTCTGGGGGCACTGGACCCTGAGTCCTGCCAAATGCTCTGAGATCCCCCATGAAATCCCACAGCATCCTGTGAAGGATGGAGATATGACCATCTCCACTTCTACAGGAAAACTAAGTTTCAGATGTGCTAGGTAGATTGTCTGGGGGTGTCATGGGCAATCAAAATCAGATTGAGGATCCCAAACCTGTTCTCTTTACCTAATAGCAGCATAGTTTAGTTGAAGTGATCATTTGGCCAAATTAGAGAGTATATCATGGGAGTTTGAGGGGAATGGGAATGCTTCAGGCAACAGTTGAGCTCAAGAGCTGCCTAGCAGGTAAACACCATTTTCTTTCAATAATAAGTTTAAAGGAGGACAGATGCCATGGTTAAAAAGCAGCAGGATGTGTGCAGTCTGGAGGCAGAAGAAGTAAATGAGACACTCTTACAGCTCTCAGAGTACTGCTAATGCTGCCCATTGGTAGCCAAGACAGTACAGCACCAGCCACGCCATGGCCTTAAATTCCTGCAAGCATAACTTCATTCAGGGAGGGCCAAGGCTGAGGCTACTGGGTCATGCAGTATAAGCTTGAGGATGAACTTACTCCAGCATCAGGCTTCTGCTAAGAGTGAACAGATTACCAAGGTTCAGACCCTGGACCCAGTGGAATCCTGATTCAAGGAAATCCCCCAAAGACTCCATGACCTCTTTCTTGTGTTTTCCTGAATTTTTGTGAATGCCCAATTCCCAGGTAAAGGGTTAGTAAACTGGGGTTGTCACTCAGTGTCTTTCTTACCACCTTCTCCATGCTACCACATCCCACAGGCTCCACAAAGACCAGATTTGACTAAGGCTGGAAGCAAGCAGGACATGTTGGTCACAGCCCTTTCCGGTCCCACGTAGTTAACCAGCCTCATACCTTGCCCCTCATACAATCCCTGACTCTTCTTCACCCCCAAATACATATCTCCCAACCCTACTGAGCCACATTTACATTACAATAATGAGAATTGAGAATTCTTCTATTGGTTCACAAAGTCATTGGGCAGGATAGGGAGCGTCCATGAACAATTTTATTTTTCAATAGATTTAAAAGGAGAAACAAAAAGAAACAACTTTTTTGAAGTATGGCAGGGCCCTACTTCTCCTTAGTTCCCTTTCTTGGTTCTTAACTCTAGAATCTGCAACATCAAACCACTTCTATGGTGATGGAGCTTGACTTTCTACCCTAGTAAAGACTGAGTTCTTAGTACATGTTAAGCATCACAAGATAATTCTTTCTTATTGACAGACTGATAAATAAATAGAGCTAACCTTGAAATACAGGCAGAGGCAGGAGTAGAACCAAGGTTTCACAGCCTCCAAAGCCCATGAATTTAAAGACAATACAGGCTGGAGACATCGCTTGTCTGCTCTTCACAGGGCTCTGAGTACAATCCTCTGCGCTATACAAACAGGGAGTAATAGCATCTGCCTGTGATCCCAGCAGCTGGGGGATGGGGAAAGGAAGGCGAAGGGTTTTTAAGGTCATCTTTGCCTATCTAGCAAGTTCATGAGACCTTATTTAAAAATAGAGAAAGATAGAATGCTTACATGCTCTGTGTGAATTGTGGCAACCGGGGGAGGGAAGAGGAAACTGCTGGAAACCTGAGGGCTAGCAGGTGCCACCAGCCCCTACTCCAGAGGTGACCAACCCTTGAGGAGTCTCACATTCATTCTTACAGAGGAAAAATGAGAAGAGACATCAACAGAACTGGAATGAATTAAATTCCCTTAAAAATGTATAAGAAGTCAAAACAACGATTGTAACTTTGAACATTAATAGACTGTGTATGTGTGTGAAGTTCCCTGAAGATAAGTTACTTTCTATTGTAATCAAACTGTCCAATGGATGAGACACCTGCCACAACTAAAGATTAATGAACACTGTCTTGAGGTTAGGATGTGTTTGTTTCTTTTATTCAGATATGTTTCATCTGTTCAGAGAAGCTGTGGTCAAATTTAATCTAATATGGCACGCATTGCCAGATGCCTACTGTGTGCAAACAGAATAAGCTGGTGCAGCTTAAAGTGTTCTTAATTAATTATCTTCTTCAAAATTTAACCCTTAATTCAAAAAATAGATCTTTTTGTTTATGCTTACAAATTGAAATTCTGACTAAGCCACATAAATCTCTCTAGGTCATTTCTAATTTCAAAGTTACCGTGGCTGCTATGTTCTGCATAAACTTGTAACCCCAATGATGTTTCTCCTAACAGAGTGAAGTATTTAAGGAGAATGTTGATGCATTCAATTGTTTCTTCCTATTCACATAGTTAACAAAAGTGCTCACTTCACACTATCTTTTAGGACATTAAATATTACCACATTTCTACGGTGATAAAAATCAATAAAGTGTAAGTTAAAAAGTGAGCAGCTATGAATACTCAAGCTCCATTAAGCGAAGTAAAAAATAATCTACCTGAAGCATAGCCATTGGCGTGTTAATCATGCCTGTGACTCCTGTGTCTGGTTCACCCAACATTACCATCAACTTAGTGAAAACCTGAAGGACTCAAGTGCTCTCTCTCTCTCTCAATCATTCTATACCCAATTGACTTCCAAAGAATAAAATGCTGTGAACTATAAAATTATATGCAGAGATGTCCCCTTAATGATTGGTCATCTTCTGCTCAGCAAGTTATTACATATTTCTTCTGATCAGGAGCATCTTGACTACTCTCCTGCCCAGGAAGTTGCACTGAAGCCTCATGAGCATGTTCAACCATCCCTTTTCTAGGCTACATTCAAATCCTGGAATGTCTGACTTCATATAAAACAAAAGAAGAGAGGAGGGGAAGGGGGAGGGGAGGCAGGGAGAGGAAAATAGAAAGGAGGGAAAGAGAGAAGGAATAAAAGGAGGAGAGGAGGGGAGGGAAAGGGAGGGGAGGAGAGTGCAAGAAAAAAGAAGAGAAGGGAAGGGAGGGGAGGGGAGAAAGAGGAAAACAAAGAAGGGGAGAGAAGAAGGGGAGGATGAGGGGAGGGTGGACAGGGAATGAAAGAGCAGAAAGAGAAGGGAGATGGAAGAAAGGGGAATGGGGAGAGGGAGAAGAAAGAAAAGGAAGGAGAGAGATGAGGAATGGGAGGGAAGGGAGGGAATGGAAAAGCCATGTCAAATACACTCAGCTGGCTGGATTCAACTTTCTAACCCTGAGTAAGTAGACCTTTAATAAAAAAGTACCTTTAACTTAGAGGAAGATGTGTTCTGAACAACCCCAGGACTTATGAAATGAATTAGAAAAAAATCCAACCCTTTAAGTTGGAAAATTATGAAGAATATAAATTATATCAATTTCCCTCAAACAATTATCTGTCATGGATCCAGCTAAAACCTGCTTTAATTAAGACATGCAATTATATAATGCAGGATAGTTTTTTTTTTTTTTTTGCATTTTCTTACTGATTGGAATCATATCATTTTATAGCTGGAAGATACTTTCTCCAGATTTTATCAGCCTTCTCCCCCTGCAACCGAGGCAACTGCAGACACAGAGCTGAGCACAGGAAAATGATGCAGATTAGAACTCAGCTCACGACCTCCTGCTTCCACTGCCACTGTTCCCAAACACTGCCCTGGTGATTCAGGGACCAAAAAGATGGCTCATGGGAAAGTCCCATGGAATCCGGAGAACAAAATCAAAACAGATCTGAGGTCTTGGGATTTGGGGGAAGCCTTAAAGGAATGACATGCTCATTTCCCAAGTGAGAAGCACAACTGAAAGTAGGAAGCTTCTAGATCCTGAGCGTAGGAGAAGCTGGGAAGGCAGGAGAAGCTGGGAAGGCAGGAGAAGCTGGGAAGGCAGGAGAAGTTGAGAAGGACTTGGAAGTTAGACAGACACACAGATGAACTTACATCCACGTGGAGCCAGAGAGCATGCCTCTCACAGATCTCAGCGATCTCATCCAGGGGGTCAAACGCACCCAGCACGGTGGTGCCAGATGTGGCACAGACAAGAAATGGCACTGCCCCCTGCGGAAAGAAGCCAATCACAGAGAGAATCTTCACCATCTTTGTGAAATCCACCTTGTTGGAAGCTGGTGAACATAGGGGTTATGGATCTGGAGCCAAATAGGGCCTCTTTAGAGGTCATGATTGATTCAGTGAGTGTTTGGATACTTCCATACTATAATGGCCTTGGGTCATTATAAAGAGGTTGAACACAGTGAAAAAAATGCTATAATGTGGTCCTCCATTGATTCAGATCAATGGTTAGAGTCAAGATTATTGCTGTCAGTTTCTGTTGGTTGCATTCTGTCTGGTGATGGCCAGGTCCAAAGTTGATAACCCCACCAGGAATGACAAAATGTCATTCTGGAGGCATCCTGCGTGCTCTTGAGGAAAGAGCTTGGGCTTCTATCAAGCCTGCATTGCCCCCTCTCACCTAAATAAATAGAGGCAGGACCGGTGGGCAAAATTCTGGCCCCAGGCGTGAACCACGCAGGCCTGTCTGCCTATCTAAGTAAATACAGCTGCCAGGCAAAGAAAAAACTCAAGTGTAGACACAGAACAAGCTGTGAACAGAGCGAAGGAGGCAATGTCACAGGGGAGGGTTGTCCATATGGGGACAGCCCTGGATAAATTCACGGCATGTGATGGGAAGAGGACCTGCCTCATTCTTGTCTCCGTACCCTCCTCACACACCTGATGCCTGCATCTTGTAAACTCAGATGTTAGTGGACCATGGGCAAGAAAAGGAGATCATGGGTATAACACAGAGATGAAAAACAATTGCAAGTTAGCCAGGCATGGTGAACACACCAGCAGGCTTCATGCCAGTCAGGTAAGGAAAGGGAGAAAGGGATGTTTCCAGACTTATTAATGCCAGCATGGTGGCAGAGATGTGTTACTTACTGTGACAGAGACAGCTTATAGACAACTGTGGGACTGTGGGTAGCTATGACTCTAGGGTTTCAAAACATTTGAGGAATAAGACACTCCTAACATTGTATTTCCTCTGAAAATTGTTTTACTCTAATTTAGCTTAGAGCTGATTTCCCTCAGTTTTATTGTGAAGTTCATTGTTATCACAATAGAATCTTATCTTCTCACATGCTGTAGGCACTCGTGTTTGAACCAAACTTATTACAATTTAACTGACCTTTTGATAGAAAGATGTTATTTCTCAATGGAAAGTGGGGCAGAGCAAGGCCACTGGGTCCCACATCCCCCAACTGAGATTCCCAGGAGTCAGAGTGACAGCACAGAATGAATCCAGTTGCCATCTGGGGAGACAGCTGTGACACACAGGGTTGGGTCTACCCCAGCCCTTTCAGAGCCAGGCCAGGAGGTGACAGAGCCCCCACTGGGGGACCATGAGCTTGGGGGATTCTTCCCTGTACTCAACCACAATTGATTAAGTCTTTATCATGTCAGTGACCTAAACGGAATGAGAACAGAGTCACATCAATCATGCAAAGCAACACACAAACTTATTTGCTAAAGACTGTTTTTGGCAGCTTGAATAGTGGGCTCTTCCCCATAAACTGTATGATGCTCTGACAAACTGGAGAAAAATACCTGTAAAAGCCAGTAGAAGAGTCTAATGGGTTCCGTTTACCTACCAAATCACATACTTTTAATAGGCCCAGAAATCACATGTTTCCGTGTGGATTTAACCTTCCCTGTGTTGTTCCTTCCTCACTTCTTGCCATGAACTACAAAGTTCAGGAAACAGTATTGATCGCACACTGCCTGGGAGCTGTATTCCATAAGAAAATTTGTCACTTCAAACACTCGTGCTCAAAACTACCTGGAAATGTTCAGTGGTCCTGCTCGCTGGGCTGATCAATAACTACTTTGTTGGTGCCCTGCAGTTTGCACTGTCTTCATAATGGTATCAAGCAAAGGTCACTCCCTAAAAGATGTTTCAATGGGTTGTGGTGGCTCAGAGAGTTCTTCCCCAGCCCAAAAACCCATGCTGATGCTCAGCTCCCTGTGTCTGAAGGAATAAGAAGGAAACTCTAAAACACGGACAAACAGGTCTGAACCGCTGACGTCCACAAAGCCTCCCATCATGGGGCATTGTCTCCAAATGGATGTGAGGCTGGCTGCTGGTGAATCCATGCCCATGTAGGCACTGATTTCAAAGGAAACTGGGCAGAAACACCAGTGTGTCCCTGCTGCCCTCCTTTTCAATGTGCCTGAAGCAATTTTCACTTTTTGTGAACTTCTGTTCTCAGGTTCTCAACTTCAGAATTATGTCAGTTTCCTACACCTGGGGTGTCAGGACAAACCACCACCTGAAGAAGAGAAGTAATGACTACAGTGGAATCAAAGCAACTATGTTAGAAATATGAATTGTTAATGGCACCAACACAGGAGGCTGTGTTTCAGGGAGAGTGGAAAATGATCTCAGAACATCGAGAATTGGTAAATCAGACAAAACAAGGAAGTGTGCATCCTTCTAGGCTGGGGAAACCATCTCCTTGGGGAAATTAAGTAGTGATGAGGAAGCGGTTTTGTGTGTAATGGAAAGCCTGCCAATGAGTGAGGGAGGAGAGGAGAGTGAGTTCCAAAGTCACCTAAAGAAGGAATGCTCCAGCCAATGATCACTAGGGTAGACAGATCTGAGAGATAGGGGTAAGTGGGACTTGACAGTGGATGGGTGGATCCCATTGACCAATGTCATCATAGAGGGAGGCAGGGGTGTCTCTAGAAGGAAGGACAAAATGTAAAACATGGAAAGAAATCCTGCTTGAATCCCACAGAGGTAAGCACCACAGTACAGGAGACTCAAGGATAGACAGTAAAGAGGAGACATCAGAGTCTCTCAACCTCATTGTGAGTTATAAACTCAGGGACATGCATGCTTCTCCATATCAATTCAGGGCATCAACGTAGAGGTAGAAGAAGCTGTGGATTAGCAAAAAGGTATCTGACCTACCAACCACACATAACATAGCAACCTTATGTAGAGTCTTCCTTAAGTAAGCCAGCTGTTGTTTTTTAAAAGCAAAGGGAAATTTTATATTTATATTTATATATATTATAATATAATTTGATTATATTGATTGCCTTTAAATATAATCATAATACTAGTAAATAAGAGTGCATCTACTTTACAGATATATTCAGACATTTATGGATCAATGGAATGATGCCAGGGGTTTTTGTCAGACAGATCTTGGAGTGGCAGAAGGGGCTGGGGTGGAGGTGGAAGAGAAAGTAAGCAGTCTCAGTGAGTGCTGAGTGAACACAATGAGTGCTAAGAGGCATGCTACATCTGTTCTGTAAATATCCGAGGCCATCTACAATGAAAAATGTAAAAGAAGAGAGATTAACCGATGGATGATAGATATATGGTAGATAGATAGATAATAGATACACTGATAGATGATAGATAGATAGATAGATAGATAGATAGATAGATAGATAGATAGATAGATAGATAGATGACAGACAGACGGACAGAGAGGGAGAGGAAAGGAAGAGAAAAGGGAAGGGATGAGAGGAGAAGGAAAGGGAAGGGAAGAGCACTGGGTGGCTTGAGAAATGGAGGGAAGGAAGAAAGAACATGACCTGTGCAAGCAGGATACTCAGCATCCACAACCATTGAGCATGCCTAGCATCATACAAGTTCTTTTCAATAGGAAATTGGGCAGGAAAAGATGAAAGCAAACCTAGAAGGAAGCATCTGAGACTCACTGTAAAAAAGACAAAACTAAACAAAACACCTGACAGTATTTTGGAGAATTTTACCTAAAGTGAGAGTGTGACAATGTTAGCCGGGCGGTGGTGGCGCACGCCTTTAATCCCAGCACTCGGGAGGCAGAGGCAGGCGGATCTCTGTGAGTTCGAGGCCAGCCTGGACTATCAAGTGAGTTCCAGGAAAGGCGCAAAGCTACACAGAGAAACCCTGTCTCGGAAAAAAAAAAAAAAAAAAAAAAAAAAAGATGTTAATTAAAAAGATAGGTGTAGGTTTGAGGGTGCACCTACAATAATCACAGACTTTAAGTATAGACTCCAAAGCCAGCAAGATGGCTCAGAGAAAAAAGACACCTGCTGCCAAGCCTGAAAAATCTAAGTTCGATCCTCAGAACCCACATGGTAGAAGGAGAGATCCAGCGCTCAAAAGCTGTCCTCTAACCTCCCTGTGTGAGCCATGACATGTGTCCCCACCCCTCCAAATAAATAAAATGTAATATTTTAAAAGTTTAGGATAGACTGTGGACCAACTATTCTAATTTAGAACATCCCAAGGTGAAGTAATGTTATGAAATCTGAAAAGATGAATATAACAGCAAAAATATAATATTAAGGCTTAAAGTAATGAACGCATTCATCTTCAAGTGCAAAGGCCTGTGAGAATAGACCATTTGCCTAAGCCACCTGTTTAAAGCATATCTGTAGCTCCATAGCAGTGCGGGAAGGGGCGGGGGGTAGAGCGGGAGGAAATGGGAGAAAGACAGCATAGGTGTAACAAAGCGTTTGGGCCCAAGAGGTAATCAGGTGAACAGAGCAGCCAGGAGCATTTTCAGAACCCTGTGTCAAGGCCAGCCTTGCTGCGTCACAGCAGAAAAGCATGGTCAGACTTCCTCTAGTCAAGTAGCTCAGGAAGGGAGAACATTCTGGCACAGAAGCACTACAGCAAGCAATCCCCCAAATGAGGACAGGGAGAGATGGAGACCCACCCTAAAAGCTTTGCAGATATGTGTGTTTGAGCCTCCAGGAGGAAGAGCTATATAGGAAACTGGATACCGGAATTCTTCAGGAGGACTCGATACAACTTTAGGGACAATCGAGCCAAGAATTCTAAATATCATGACACCAGTATTGACAGACTCTAGCCACCCAGGAATGAGAATGACTGAGAATGTGGAGAGCCAGGCACCAGGAAATAGGATGGATGTAAAACAGCTGCCGAGGTTTCCTATTTTAATCGCAGCACACTCTCCTCTCACCCCTATAGAATGCTGCTGGTGGTCTGCATTCTCTCCACTATTCTCTGCCTGGTAGGCAGATGCCCTCCCCACCCGCTTCTCATCTCTCTCTCATTCTCACCTCTTTTCTCGCTTGCCAGATTCGTTTCTCCAGCTCCTTGGGTATCATTTTACCTCTGAGGGATAGAGTTAAGACATTGAGTTATGCCCAGTCTTTAACAGGCAACAGAAGTGCTTTTAGATGGCTAGGTTTCTTCCTTCTACCCACAACCTCTACCCATGAGGCTTCTGCCCCTGCCCCTGCCCCTGCCCCCGCCCCCCGCCCCTGCCCCTGCCCCATTACCTTCCATCTGTTTCCACAAAGTACACGTTCTGGGTGCCAATCCCAAGGAAGGAGGCCGCTTTCTTCATGGAGTAATGACACTGAATTAGAGGATGAGGGGGAGACAGAGATGAATGCAGATCATGGAACATGTATTATTTATTATCTATACCACAGTGCATCTTTATAGGGCAGCACAATCTTTGGAACATGATTGCATAGAAGAAAACAGAAAATCATAATTGAACTGAGCTGTTTAATGAGTGGCAGAGACTGTTGACTTTAGGGTCAGAGAAAGTGGCAGTTTGGGAACCTTGAATAAATAATGAACTCTTGAAGACTAGGTTTTCCAGTCTTCTTCCACTTTCCAGAAAGTGCTGTGTCAATAAAGCCTATGCCATCAGCTTGTCACAGAAAGACATGGGTTAACATGTGAACCCAGCTTAATTCGTGGCACAAACGTGGTCACTGGAGGCTCTTGGCATCTGTAAGGGTAAAGAAAGTTTCTATTGACACTGCTATTATGGGTGAGCTCATGGAAGATTAAAATCTAGTCTACTCCGACTGGAAACCCTCTGAGGAGAGACAAGATGCTACCTCAAAAGTGATAAGACAAGGTTTAATTATTTCCTGGGGAAAAATGATGGATTTTAACATTGGTCAGATGATTGACCAATTTTATGATGTGGAGAGCAAGGCTGAAATTAGACCTATGGGAATATGGCTAACATCCCACGAACCAAAGTGACCCCGATAGGTAATAACTGTATTCCAGCACAGTGTGAATGAGGTCAATAGTTGATTCTGCAGGTGTAGCCTATTTCTTGTTGACAAACACTGGCAAGATGGAGACAGTGAGCTTCCACCCTTACCATGCAAAGCCTACAACATAATTACATTCAAACATTGAAGATGCTGTTCTTTGTATGAAGGGGGACAGGTGGCCAATTCATTTCTTTTTCATGCCAGAAAAACAAAGGTGATAAGGAACATTATTGTGAAAAAAAAATAGCTTTAATTTGTAGGGATGAAGGCATTAGAAGAATAGTTGTGCCTTCACACTTAACTTGATATATTCCCTCAAATGTGTTAATTTTTTTCTCCTTTTGTCAAATGGGAAGTTCTTTCTCTAAAACCCTATAAAAATAAAATGCAGAAGGAGTCATACCATCAGGAAAAATGAGACCATCCTAAATAATGAATTTCCAAATATCAAGCAGGACACATCCCAAGTGCCCACAGGATGCATTTATTTCAGGGTGTCGCAGAACATATGCATATCAGACGGCAATAATTGTACACAAAAAATGTAATTAATGTCTACTGGCTACAGCTGCTGTGCTGGCTGGAGGCAGCATGCCTGCCTAACGAAGGTGACATAGCCAAGGTGAATTATTTCTCACCAGAGATGTGGGCTCTGCCAGCCGAACAGCTATTGATTTCCTAATGATAAATGCTAGCCTGCCTCCAGTGACGTCTGACTGTAAGAAAAAGCACAGCCCTCTCCCCACAAGCAGCAGCACACTGTCTCCAACCAATGCTCTGCTGAGCAAAAATCTAGACTCAGAATCAGAACAAAGGTCATGCAGTTAACGTCCAGGACATCAGGGCCAGAAACAACCCGGTATCACCCTCGAATGCAGAGCAACAGTTGTTTTGTTTTGTTTGTTTGTTTGTTTGTTTAATGTCTACCAACTAAAAGCCAGAAATCTGAGAGTTTTGGAGAAGGGCCCTGGAAGTGGAAAGAGAACAGTGATGCTTCACATATGTTGACTAGTTAATGGGAAGACAAAACCTAGATGGCTTGACCTGAGAAGTAATAACTGCATTCTGAAGTAAACAGTGGTTATTTCTATGACTGGCCAAAAAGATAAATCAGACATCCTAAAACCCAGACTCCCCATAGGCTTTGTAAATCTGCAGATGGCATACCCACCCCAGTGGGTATTAGTTTCCACAAAGATGAAACAATAAACAAGCTCCAACATGAAAGTCAGCCCCAAGCTGAAGTTTCACTTTCTGGATCTTGTGAGGATGCTGTTCTGTGACCTGGGATATTTTCTCTGTGATCTTGACTCTCAGGACAAATTGCTGATTTCACCTTGGTGTGTGCTGTGTCCAGAATACAGTGGGTTTAGTGCTGACTAACTGAATGCTCAAATTTTCAGTAGGGAGAGCAGAGTTTATCAGTGTTATCCTTTCAGGGAGCGAGAGCAGAAGCACTCTGGTGATTTCTCCAAGATCATAAAATTTGTCCCATTCCTAATGATGCCAGGGTCAACCAAGATGGATGGCCTTCACCTTCATGCTCTACACTACATCTTAAAGGCACTTGTTTTCCTGTTGGGAAGGCCTGGGATCCATCCCATTCCAGCTCAGGGCCTGTTAAGCAGCTATTTCCTCTAAATGAAAACATTCCTGGAAGGCTCAGGAAGTAAGGAAGACCATCAAGACTCAGGGAGCTCCTGAAACTTAGGAGACCCGTGAGGCCCCTCTTCATCAACTGTTGCCAGGAAAAGAAATTCTTCAGGCACCTGAATCACCTGATAGTCAACCCTAGGGCTTCTGTTTTCATGAGTCCTACCATGAGTCCCACCGTGCTGGACTGGCTTTTCAAATGCTGCTGACTTTGGGGTACCCATGCTTCTGGATGCAATACCCTATCCATCACCACACTCCTTTAAGTAACCCCAGTAAGTTCACTGGTTTACCGGCGAGACTATGTGGCATTGTTTCTTTGCTGTGTCACACATGCCCTATCTGGGGTGGGTAGATGTTTGGTCACTGTTCCTCAGGGGAAGTAGCTCACTGGGGAAGCACTAAGGCACAGGGCTGAAGGAGGACCAGCTCTGAGTCAAGCATCCTACATCTCTCACTTTCTCCCCCAGTGCCAGCCATGCTTAGGAGGAACTGGTTGGGTCACTGCCTAGAAGGTAACAGTTTCTTTTTTACCCTCCTCATCTTGTAGTGCCAGACAATGATCTCTGTTTTGTGTTGGTTCTAAAAATAATCTGCTCTGCTCATAAACCTCAAAAACCCATGATCACTATGTACTGAAGACACTCACAGCAAAGTACTCATCCAGTCACAAAAATAAAACTTTATTACTTCTCTCCAAATGTCTCCTTTTCTTTGATCTCCTTTCAGCACTGGAAAGGATATTGTGGATTTAGTGACAGCTCAGAAGTCTACCGTGATGATCTTGCTCGTAGATAGCAAGAGGCGAATTACAGACAAAGAGGGGAATATGCAAAAATACCTTCTGTGCTAGACATATACATTCTATAACCCAAGGTGCAAGTCAGGGATGCATGGCTGTGGGACGAGGTGAAAACAGAAAAGAAACCGTTCGAGCCATGGAGGGACTGTGGGCCGCTGAATGCCTACTGACTAAACTAAAAGCAAACAATGATGTACAACCAATGACTACTCTAGGTCTTGAGAACTTCACTAAACACAACATTGAGTAATTCTGTTTTCTAACTAAATAGTGGGTCAATTTGTTATAATAAGCAATGAAGGGGTGGTCATTAAAATAGAAATGAAAGTAGTGCATATGCTCTGACCCCAGCAGGGAAAGGAAGAAACTGTGGGTAGCATGGGGATGAAAAGGTTGACTCTATGAATGTATACTCAAGCCAAAGTGAGCTCACAGAGATGGGATTCACACTTGCTTGGTTTTCTGGACCCAATTTCTGCTGGCATGTCAGCCACCCATGCCTCCTGGGAGATTACTTAGTTCTGGCTTCATAATAACATGAGAATCCAGTGTCTTTTCACCCCCTTCATCTGGACTACTGGTCAACCCCATCACCATCTTCCTTCTCACCCTCCATCAAACTTATTCCCTTTTCTGGGGCATCTCGTCCAGAAAAAGACTCCAGTAAAGAAGTATTAAACCAAGTGAAGATGGAAAGTGCAAAAAGACATGGAATAGAAGACAGAAACAGGATTTCATCAGCCTGCCCAGGGGATGAAGCAGGACCATATCTCCAATGACTTGGGTCCCTAAGTCTGAAATAGATGGAGCTGCCTCAGAGAGAGGGGAACCCTATCCCATAATAATCCTATGAGTAAGTACTTTCACAGTTCCAGACATCCTCCTCTGCCTACAGAAGACACAGCTTGTGAAGACCACAGTGCCCACGGTAAGATGCTGATAGCGAGGTACCACTCAGGTGAGAGTCTTCAAAGGGGCCTGCCACCCTCCCTCCTGCTCTCCTGTCAGTGCAGAGCTAGCCAGAGCCAAAGGCAGAAGGAAAACACAGCACTTGGCTAGGGTCCTTTCTGCAGAGGACCCCTCAAGGCACAAACTCTTGCAAAAATAAACTAACGTTTTTCTCTTAGAAAAAAAAAAAAAAAAATGAATGGCCAGGAAAGCCCAAGTGGAAGTCACAGACAATGTTCAGATTTTACTTCATTTTTATTGTTGTTGTTGTTGGTGGTGGTGGTTTTGTCTTGTTTTTTGGTCTTTGTTTGTTTGTTTTTCTATTTTAAGTAGAATAAAAAGTAACAAGTCTCTTGACATTTTCATACATACTGTTTTGGCAGGTCTTACTCCTCAACTTAGCTCCTCCTCACCCGTATAACTTCCATCCCACTCTTACCTTTCCAGGCCTAGTATCACACGTCCCACTTTCAAGTCACATGTGCTTGTGCCCTGTCTTGTCTGACCTTGGAAACTAAATAAAACCAGGCCTGGTTAGTACTTGGACGGGAGGCTACCACAAGCTTTTGATGGGATAGCTAGTGCTCCTGACCTGGGAATGAACAGAGGTTTCCACTGGAAATACACGAAAGTAGAACACAGCTGGTAGGACTCTTTCTGATACGACTGCTCTTAATCAAGACCATCCATTTATACCCATCTCTAGGGTTGGCTCTTTCTCTTTCCATTGACAATGGCTACTTCCTCTTCTAACATGGGCCATATTCCACTTTACAGGCAATAACCCATTCAGTCTTTGCAATCATCTACTCTTTGGTGAGCACTGTGTGGCTTTTGGATTATGGGTCCATTTGCTCAGGAATCCTTGACTCCAGACCCTTTGCAAGGAGACCTTGCATAAGTTCACTCAGTTCAGATTCCACTTTCTCGACATTTGGATCTGGGTCTGAGCGTTGTCTTGCTTTTCTACAAAAATGAGTCTGGAATGACAGTGTACCAGTCTGACGCTAGAACTCAGTGGGTGGCGTGTCCCCAGCTTTCTCAGGGCGTGCTTGAACTGCTTATTGGAGTGCACTGTGCACAGGACACACAGGGTGGAGAGAGGTCCCTAGGACCACTCAGCTGGGCCACTCCTGTACCAGCCATGGGAAAGAGCCCAGCCATGAATGTCACAACTTTCCAGGTGCTGGGAGGCTTAAAACTGGTTACACAGCTGCATTTCTAGGCTGCTGGATTTTGGGGATAATTTGAGACAAAAGCCAACTGATAGACTGTTTCACAAACTAGTAAAGCAAAGCACAGAGGTGGCAATCACCTTTGCTAACGGTCACTCAAATAATACGTGCTGGAGACTGGACTCAAATCTGGCCTAGTTCAATGTCCATGCACTCATCCTCACCCTCACTTTATACTTCAGGGTACAGAAAAATAAGATGCAAGAACTTGGGTGTCACTGGATTATATGTGTGTGTATCCTTTGTGTTTGCCTGTGTGTGTGTGTGTGTGTGTGTGTGTGTGTGTGTGTGTGTGTGTGTGTGTGACATCAGTGGCTACTGAATCCCCCCTGCCTTCCTCTATATCTTGAAAAGAAAGATAAAAATCCCTTACGCTACTACTTTCTCAAGGAATTGGGAGCAGAGAATACATCTGATACCAGTCCTGATCTGAGTTCTGATAAAGCAAGAGACACAAGGAAAGATTCGCAGAGAAAGCTAGCACTTGAAATGAAATCTACTGCACACACACACACACACCCCGTGCTGAGTTCACATATTGTTGTGCATATGTATGTGTGTTTAGTGATGACCACTGAGAACCAGCTAACCCATCAGGAGCCTTGTTCCTAAAGAGGACTGATTCCTCCTCTCTCAGCAGCTATTAACTACCTATAGCTCTTCATCCGGGTGTGGGGTCTTGGTAGATTTCCCCCATCCACATTAGCATGTCATGATGTTGTCATGGTGAAGGTCTTGTTTAGGCAACTGTTCTGTTAAGATTTCATGGGTGCAGCTCCCTATTGTATGTAGGAGATCATGATCTGTGGCAGACATCCTGACCCTCTGGCTGTTACAGTCTTTCCACCCCTCTTCCGTGATGCTCCCTGAGCCTCAGGTATAAGGGTTATGGTAGGTAGAAGTGCATTCATTGGGTATGGTACCCTGGGGTCAGACTACAAATTTAAATGAAGTTGCTATACCAAAACTGAGTGGCCAGGGGTCATGAAACCAGAATAAAGTTTGGTTTCCCTATGAAATAAAATGATACATCATATGTAGGTATATCAATCACACATAGATAGGATAAAAATCACAACAGGAATCCTCAGGCAAATGAACCCTCTTAACTAACACATTCTCAAGAAGAAAAATGTATCTAACATAAAAAAATAATGCTTTACCTCTGCCGATGTGAAAAGGATTAATCGTGGCAAACCAGACAGGCCCTTCTCCTTAACATCAGGGTAATATTTATATCTAGCTAAATTCATTGCACACATATTGGATACTGAGCCACCTGCAAAGACAAAATTTAAATGTCAAACTTACAGCATGAAGTCTTAACACCCAAAGAAACAAATAAACTGGGAAGCATTGGACAGCTAGGACTACCCTGTCTAACAAAAACTCACTGTGAGAATCACCCCAACACCCCAAATGTCCCATTTATACTCTCCTGGAATGTCTATAATTTCTAAACTTTTTATCTCAGAAAATAAGGAAATTTAGGCCTATCCTTTTGGCTTAGGACTTTTTTTTTCCAAACTAAAATTTTCAGCCTTTGAGCCTGAACTTAGGAGGAGCATCCAAAGTTGTGCTGTTTATAACACCCTGTCTGTCACCCTGTCTGTCACCTCTTTGGTGAAACGGAAATGGAAATGCATGCTCATCTCCAGCCCTAGAAAAACACTGTAGAATAAGCCAAGATGGTTTGGAAATCTTCTGAAGAAACATTGCCTGAAAAGCATAGAGGACTTAGAAGTATCTTTGTAAGCTCCCAGCAGCTGAGGAATTTCTTTGTGCTAGTTAAAAATCTTAAGTGTAGATATGCAAATCCTAAATTGTAAACATCTCATTTGTTAAGTATGCATATCATGACCTAGCATTTATGCAAATTTCAATCACATTATGAAAAGGTGTTGGCTCCATGGTAAGCCAACTTTTGGGTCATGTGCATGTCTGCAAAGGGAAGTTCCTCAACTGAATAGATGTTTAGGTGCTCCAAGTGGAAGGGTGATGGAGGTCACCAGTGGTACTCACCTGGGTTAAATATTCCATCCCCTTCTTTCCAGCCAACAAATTCAATCATTTTCTTCAGAACCGCCTCTTCCACTAACAGAAACACTGGGGACACCTCATACGTATAACTAGACAGATATAAAAAACACTTCACTTCTATGACTAGAGTCAAAACATCCCTTTGGGGTCCCGAGAGAAATGCACAGAGAGAGTTCCATGAAGCCCAATGGTTGCCAAGGAACCTTCAATTCCATAAGGGCAAAAGAGGGAAGATTATCATCTGTGTGTCAGCCATGGGAATTGGCCATTCCTTTGCTTGGATGCTTAGTAAGTTGGCTGCTGATACTAACTAAAGAGAAGCTATTGTCTTGGTAGCCATGTTTTTCTAGGTCATTACCACAACTATGCTGTCTCTACATGGGGGCTCTGCATCTTGAAAATGGCTTCTTGTGCCACATTAGCTATATCTGCAGATGTAGGAAGTGTTCTATGAGTATCTCTCATTGTGTGATGGTTTCACTGTCCTGATTTCCTGCTCTAGGCTGGGGTGCCATCATCAGAGAGCCTTGCTATGGCGATCTTAGCTGAAGGCGCTACCTTATAGCCACACTTCCTGTGGTATCTACCCTTGATATCTGGTCCTTGTAGAGATTTCTCTGGGGTCACTGAGCCTTATGACAGTTTGACTTGCAGTCTTGCCCCTCCCTGCATGCTTTTCCCTCACTCTCCAATCCCTCATGTTGATCCAGCTCTAGTACCTCAAACTCCATCAGCTATAGTACCTGGTTAGGTAACATGTAAGTATCTTCTCTCTCTAGATAACTGAGTGGCTCAATATTCCCAACCTCCTTTATAATTAGGTGATTACAATAAATCATATCTGAATAAATATGTACTCCAATATGTAGGCTAAGCAGATGTGTTTAAATTTCTAGTTGTGGAAAAAAAAATTTGATATGAGTATTTTAACATGTGGAGGGGACAGCTTTGCAATAAAGGCAAAAGAACCAACTATCCACTATGTAGTGTCTGCCTGTGTGCCAAGCACTCTACAGGTGTTGGATTCTCTTAAACATAAGACAGGCTAAATTTCCAACCATGGTGTGAAACCAGTTTACACACACAGAAAATGTTAAAGGCTGTATATGTTTATAGGGAGCTGAAATAAAGATAAAATAATAACTCAGTTTGTTGTAAACCTATTACTAATAATTAGATCAACTCTACACTGGTAATGGATATGCAGATGGAGGAGGGAGGTATAGAATGCACAAGGGGTGGGCACAGTATGAGTGGATGGTCCAGTAGGGCAGCAATTTAACACATCATAGACCTCTAAATGTGCCAGGTTAAATAACTCAAGCAAGGAGTTGTAAAACTCTGCGAGGAGAGATCTGAAGAGTGAAACTTGACTGTCCTTTTTGACGATCTACTACTGATTCTTCCACCCCAGAATCCAGTTCCTGTGTCTGCTCTGTGTGGAGGCACTGTCATGCCCATGACTTCACCCCTGACATCTATATCAGTAATCCAGGAACTGCCAATCTTTACCTTGGGTATCTACTCAATAACGCACTGTCCTCGACACATCCTCTTCCATGGCTTCCATACCTATACTCTTGACTCCCCGCTCCTCCCTCCCTCCATCTTGGCTGATTCTCACCCTCCTAACCATTAAAGGTTAGGTATCTTCAAGTCTTGTTCCCAAGGTCCTGAGTCCTGTTCTCTCTTCACTCTGTCTTTTGTCCTTATGATGTGGTTTTCCACACTGGCTGCTCACTGAAGCTATTAAGCCTGCACAGCATGTGCATGCCATTAGTCTGCTTGAATCCCAGGGTTCCTCGGGTTAATTCCAAATGTGAATCACTAGCTTGGGGAATCTCATCCATTTCCACTATTTAACCATTCTTCCCCTACTCTCTTTCACATGTACACATTTTAAAATTCATATCAGAATTCCAGGCCCAGAGATCTCTCAGTGTGGTTGACTGTCTCAAAGTCATTGCAACTTTTAAGTCCCACAACTGAAGTGGAGATTTTGACATTGCCTCATCCACTACCTGGTGTTCTCTTCCAGCGTTTTGTACTGTCCTATAGGACAGCCATGAACTCAGCCACAAAGGCTAGAAGCTTAGGTAGCAGCTAAGAAATCTCTCTCTGAGCCTCATTTCCAAGATCCTACACTTAACCACCCCTTTGCACATTAGCTTCTAAGTGTGTGTACAGATGTATATGAATGTCACTGTGTGTGTAGAGATACACATACACACATGTGCACATGGTCAGGGAGGCCAAAGGTGCTTTGGGGGACAGGGTCTCTCACAGGACCTGGGCTTGGAATGTGACTGTACTGCCTGCTCACCAAGTGCTAGGGATTCAGCTCCCTCCACCTTCTCAGTGCTGGGATTACAAGTGGGTGCTGAGGCTCAAACTCAGGTCCTCATGTGTCTACGAAGCACTGTAATGATGGAGCCTGGCTTCCATGCTTTGTCTTCTAAACATGCTTTTCCCCTAGTCTTTCCACTTCCTCTTCACTCAGAATCCAAACTGCTACCATCTCTCATTTGGCAAAGGAAATATACTCTACATTCATCCCATCTAGTCTACTGCAATATTTCAGTGTGTTCGTGTGTGTGTGTGTGTGTGTGTGTGTGTGTGTGTGTGTCTGTCGCACGCACACTATAAGGGCACATGGAAATCAGAGGATAATCTTTCCATATTTATCCCTCCTTCCACTTTGAGACAACGCAGCTTAAGCCAGGCTCATTGGCCCAGGAGTTTCTGGAGATTTTCTTATCTGCCTTCCATTTCCCATGGATGTGCTGGGTTCTAGATATTTGTGTTACTGCATCTGCTTTTATGTGAGTTCATAGATTCTGAACTCAGATTGTCAAGCTTACCCACTGAGCCATCTCCCTATTCCTCAGCAAAATTTCTTCTGACAACAAATGTCACTAAATAACATTGACTTTCAAGGGCTTCTTTCCTATGTGTGTGGAATGATTCATAAGCATGTTTCATAGGCTCAACATATTTCTTCTCTCAGTCTCTTTGGTCTTGTTTTCCACTATAATCCCTGTCACTCTGTCAGCTACACCCACACTGACCTTTCAACATAGAGAGGCATGCTGCTGCCTCCCACCACAGGACCTTTGTATATGCTGTTCTCACTGTGGCATGCTGCCTCCTACCACAGGGCCTTTGTATATGCTGTTCTCACTGTGGCATGCTGCCTCCTACCACAGGGCCTTCATACATGCTGCTCCCACCACTTGGAATGCGTCCTCTCAATTTCACAAGCTTAACTCATACCCATCCTTCTCGTAGCTGTCACTTTTCCCCAGAGACTTCCCTGGGACTAACTAGGAAACATTCCTCCATTTATGTTTATAGTACAACACACCTGTCTCTCAAGTATGAATTTGGATTTTATATTCATTCACATTAAAGCCATTTAGTACATGTCTTTCTTTTGCCAGACTTTATCATTTCTAAGGTAGGTGTGTGTGTGTGTGTGTGTGTGTGTATGTGTGTTTGCATAGATCAAAGGACAACCTTGGACATGGTTCCTTAGGAGCCATCCACTTGTCTTTTCAGGCAGGATCTCTCACTGGCCTAGAGTTCACCAAGAAGGCTAGTCTGGCTAGCTGTGAGCCTCAGGGATCCTCCTGTGCCTGCCTCCCAGAGCTGGCATTACAAGAGTGTATAGCATCAGACTTGGGTTCTGAGGTCTTCCTGCTTGCCAGGCAAGCACTCTGCCAACTGAGCCATCTCCTTGGCCCAAGGCTTGTTTTCATCCTGCCTCTAATATGTAGCATAGACATGGCTTCTTGTGCAGGAGTTAGTGGGGGATTGCTTAACCAGCTTTCTCCTCTGATTGATGGGTATGCCTGGCATTATCTCACAACTCTACCTGTCAAAAGCACCTCCTCCAATATGGCTTGGAGTGTTAGGACTATAACATTTCTAATGGTTAGACTTTGCAAAACAAATCATGACAGTGAAATTCACAAAACAAATCTTCACAGAGTTAATGTCTATCTCTAACCTCCAGTCACACGGTACTTACACGCTTGGATTAAGTGCTTCTGTTATAATCCGGGCTGCCAAGGAGTAGTAATCAAGGCCAGCATACAACTGGTTGAAAAACCTTGGATGGTCTGTAAATAGAAAACAAAGTACTCACTTACACAGCAATGGAGCACCAATAGCTCCTTCAGATTAGGAGAGCAGCTGGCCACAAGGTCAGCACAGTGTGATTCCACTTACAGGACCTTCAGAATCAGCATAGACACCTGCAGAATAGAGGGAAGGATTTGCTGCATCAAGAAGCTATTCAGCTGGGCAAGGGCACAAGGGGCCTCTGGGTTCTAGAAATGGGCTGAGCCTCTTCTGATCTATAAGCTGAGAGAGTCATATTTGTGTACCTTATTATAGATAACTACATTTCAAGTATTTTAAAAATACTTAGCATATATACAAGGAAAAGTGTTGAGGCTCCTTTTCTGTGTGTGCATTTGTACATATATTCAAGCATGTGTGTGTGTGCATATACGTGTGTGTGTTCGCATAGGTCAGAGGTTGGCAGCATCTGTCTTTCTTAGTTTTTCTCCACCTTAGTCTTAAGAGGGAGTCTCTCATTCAACCTCAAGCTTGCCCACCCAGCTAGACTGGCTGGCCAGTGGGGCCATGCGAGCCACCCG
Source organism: Peromyscus leucopus (assembly GCF_004664715.2). Classification (NCBI taxonomy): domain Eukaryota; kingdom Metazoa; phylum Chordata; class Mammalia; order Rodentia; family Cricetidae; genus Peromyscus; species Peromyscus leucopus. The sequence goes on along the minus strand of NC_051069.1, from coordinate 104,138,321 downwards.
TCTGTCTCCCCAGAGCTCGGACTACCTGTGTGTGAAGCCCCACCTGTCTTTTTAACATGGGACTAGGGGGGCTGAATTCTTGTTCCTATGCTTCTGCATCGAGCACGTTATTAGAGGCACCATATCCCCACCTATGAAGTGCTTTGGCCTAACTTTTCCTCCAAGACAAGCTTTCTCTGTAAAACTGGAGAGATTGAGAGCTTTGCTTTAATTTCTGGTTTCTTCTGCTGTCTGCCTCCACCCAAGCCCTTGAGAAATGGGTCTTAGCACCATCCCTCCAGTGTCACAGCCTCCAAGTGTCTGCCTGCAGTGACAGTCCAGGAGTGGCCTTTCTGTTCCTCCTGCTGCACAGCTTGTCTGGCATGAAGCAGATGGGCACCAGCTGTGACTCATCACTCAGTTCAGACACTTCGGGATTCAACCTACTTCAAACGCCATTGCCATCTCCTATATAACTCCATCGTGGAGTAAGAACTTCCTGTCTGGTCTTTCTCCCCTCCCTCCCTCCCTCTCTTCCCATCTTTCTCCTCATTTAAAAGGTCTCATTTTTTTTTAAGTCTCATAAAAGTCCCCAGCCTTCCAAGTGTGAATATTCACACTGAACACCAGGCTAACTGGCTTGACATTCTTAGGCATAAGAAAGACAGTGTGACAAAGAGCACAAAGGCACAGGCCTTTCTAATTCGGAATGTGTGGGAAACTGGTTTGGATGGAGAATTAAATATGGGTTTTTTCCCCCTCTCTCTTTCAACCATCCGTTCAATAAAGAAAACCCAAATCGAAGCAAATGCCTTTTCAATTAAAGCATGGAAAACTCCCTCTGATCTGGCAGAGACAACCAGACATCGCTACAAGTAATTTTAATAGGATTTTTTAAAGTTCTGTGTTAATTTATGATTGATTTCCATGGTAACATTATGGAAAATACACAGTAAACTGAAAACAATCTACTGCATTAAATGTCACTCCAGACTTCTGACAGCCATAATAATAATGAAGTAGGCATCCCTATTAGGAAATTCTAACTGAGTTTTAGATATATGCACCAGGCTTTCCCAAGGGAACTTAATCCAATTATTTTTAGCCAGGATTTTATGGCGTTCTTTCCACTAAATTTAGTCCAGTGTCAGAATTCACAGAGCATAATGGCTGTGTAGATTAAGACCCCGGATTACCTTCTCAGCACAGGAAGATGTGCATATTTTAGAAAATCAGACACACACACCCCCGACCACCAGCTTTGACACATCTTCATTGGTTATTTGTCCCATGGTAACAATCAAGCCAGTGACACAGTGCCACTGCTTACTGAAAGCCACAAGAGCGATGGCATTCATGCGAAAGTCACAATCAAACCTAACATTTACTGGGTTCTCTTTTACTGTTACTGTTTTTAGTTTTTAAGACTGAGTCTCCAGTAGCCCAGGCTAGCCTTGAACTCACTATGTAGCTGAGGATGACCTTGACCTCCTGATCTTCCTGTCTCCATCTGAGTGCTAGGATTATAGGTGTGCACCCCCATGCCTGACTCATGCAACATTGGGAAGAATCCAAGGCTTTGTGCATGCCTGCATGCTGGGCAAGCACTCTGCTAGGAGCTATACTCACAACTGTCATATTTCTCTTATATTTACCTAAATGTTTTTATTTTTATTTTGATTCTGCCAGATTTGATCAAATGAGTTGGTAATTAGCAGTTGCCAAGAGTACCAGCATCTAAATAAACCTAGTTTTGAACTTTTCCTTTTCTTTCTTTCTTTTCTCCTCTTCCTCTTCCTTTTTGCATGCTCTGGGCCACAGAAAAAATTTAAAGTCACATAACATAGTCATATTATCTCAATAACTTGCCAGTTTACTAACTAATTCATAGGAATTTCCGTACATAACTTGGTTACAAATGGTGGATGGAGATTGACAAGGAAGAGTCCGTGTTTATAGGTCTCTCACATTAACAGATCCCCATCAATTCTTTGGCCTTGAAAGCAAACCCGCATTAGAGATTAAAGGGACCCACACAGTGAGTAGTCTACATCAGAGCCCTGATTGGTCTGACCCAGGTTTCTTGTTCCTTAGACACTGGCATCATTATTTTCACTATGAGGCGAACATCAGGGAGAGGTCAGGGACATGACAAGGACTTACTGGTTTTGACGCTGAAGTGGATGACATCCTGGCAGAGTTTCAGCAGCTTGTCCTGTGGCTCTCCTGTGTCCCTCATCTCCAGATCAAGGAGTTGCCTCAGCTGCTCAGGGGGCTGCCACTCACACACCTGGAGATTGAGTGACAGCTCATGGTTAACTAAGTTCCCAGGAGAGCCCAGGATGGGGGTATTGGATGAGCCAGAACTCTGGCCTCAGGTAGCTCCAAAAGAGCAGAAGACATGGGGATTTCAACCTGCTGAAGCTGCAGGCTACCATAAAAGGAGCTGTGAGAACAGTATGGAGCCAGCTGGGACCAGAGAGGTCCATTCCGATCTCCTAGGAGAACTGACATCAGACTGGTGACATATGTAAGAACAGAGTGAGTCAGCTGAGGTTAGGGATGAGTCCCAGAGTGCTCTGGGTGGAAATGACATGGGATGGAAGGTCAGGCAGCCTACAGTGTCTCTAAGATGTCATGGAAGCATGTTTGACTGCAGCATAAATCAGAAGAAGAGGAAAGGCAGCCATGAGTTAAGCTAGACACTGACTGTTCCCTGAGATGACTCTCTCCCTTCCCACAGTCTGTCAGCCCAGCTGCCAGGGTGGGCCTCTCCCCCTCAAGCCATTTCCATGTATTCCTGTGCAAATACCCTCACTACTCACCATTTTCACAAGGTCAAAGCAGAAGTAATTATGCAGTCTATGTTCTACCAATGAGCTCTGCCCCCTCTTAGTAGAAGTAATTATGAAGACTCAAAACCACCCTGCTCGGGCAGCTTCTCGGCCTGCGTTTCTTCTCTGGTACTCCTACCTCCTGCTTTTCTCGCCTCCTTCTTCCTTGGACATACCAAGCATGCACACACTGCTGGGGTCTTCACACACATCATCCTCTGCCTAGGATGAGTCTCTCTCACCTCCTCCTTTTCATGGTGAACTCCCTCAGTTTGTGTATGTCATTGCTGAAACGCTTCAATTATTTCTCAGTGACAGTTTTGTATCCTAACGTTCCCACCTGCCCATGACCTAGTCTCAATCACTCTCTCCAACTTCTTCCATTTTCCACAACAGGTAATCACTAATATATTCCCTCATCTGTTATGTCCTACACAATCTCTGCAGGGGCAGAGCTGTTGGTTTGTTCATCCATGAAGCTTGTTCAACACTGCTCCACAGCTCCTCAGTAAAGATGGATCAGGATGCAAGGTTAATGATGGTGCTGGGGTTACAGGGGTGTTCGGGAGAAGATGGGGCCTTACTTTAAAGTACTCAATGGAGGTGTGTGGAGCAAATGAATGAGTAAATGGAGAGAGAGAGAGAGCTAAATCAAGGTGGGCTTTATAAAACTCTGGGAAGAATCAGGGACAAAATTCTAGGCTTCCTGTGATGATATACCAGGGGGACAGGTGCCCCCGGCTCAGAAAGAAGCTACAGGGATCCATGGAGAACACTGGCACTTAAGGAACCACACGATGACCTCTGACAGGGAGAATGCTGATAAGAGAGAACGCAGACCTTCCTTCTAGGATGGTATAGTGGGGCCATACATGAAAAGAAGGGTCTGGTGCCAAATGATGCTGAGAAGCCAAATTAACGACCAACCAGCCCCCAGGGAATTAATTCATCACCACAGAGGTGTTCTTGGCACTAGCAATGTGACTAGAGAGGTGGGGTGGAGAGATCCTGGAGGAGTGGAGAGGTAGGAGGTGAAGAAGCAGAGGGAAGGACCGAAGACATTTTTTAAAAGCTTGGTGGAGAGGATGAGGCTGAGGAGAGACCAGGGATAGAAGTGGGTGAGACGCGATGGAGGGGGGAAGTGGGGGAGCAGGAGGAACTAACACGTTGTGTGACAGGTGTGAAATTCAACTCCCATGGTGGCTCCCTGACAGACAGAGGTGAGTCCGCATGCCTGAGACCACCCACAGGAATGGCCATGGGCATACACAGCTACCCACATGAATCTCAAGGGAACTTGGATGAGGGAAAACTGTCTCAGAGGCTGCTTAGGACAGGAATCCATCTGCATGATCTCCTGGGCCCAGGAGCTAGAGAGTCAGCAAGGGCAGTAGATGGCAGGGGATAGAGGGGCTGGGATGGGCGGACGAGAGGAAACACAAGGGAATCTGGGGGAGTGTGGGATTGAGCTGGATCTTTTCGTGTGTGTGTGTGTGTGTGTGTGTGTGTGTGGTGTGTGTGTGTGTGTGTGTGTGTGTGTGTGGTGTGTGTGTGGTGTGTGTGTGGTGTGTGTGTGGTGTGTGTGGTGTGTGTATGTGGTGTGTGTGGTGTGTGTGTGTGTGTGTGTGGTGTGTGTGTGTGTGTGGTGTGGTGGTGTGTGTGTGTGTGGTGTGTGTGTATGTGTGTGTGTGTGTGTGTGTGTGTGTGTGTGGTGTGTGTGGTGTGTGTGGTGTGTGTGTGGTGTGTGGTGTGGTGGTGTGGTGTGGTGTGTGTGTGGTGTGTGTGTGTGGTGTGTGTGTGTGTGTGTGTGTGTGTGTGTGTGTGTGTGTGTGTGGTGTGTGTGTGTGTGTGTGGTGTGTGTGGTGTGTGTGTGGTGTGTGTGTGTGTTGGTGTGTGTGTGGTGTGTGTGTGGTGTATGTGTGTGGTGTGTGTGTGTGGTGTGTGTGTGTGTGTGTGTGTGTGAGTGTGTGTGTGTGTGTGGTGTGTGTGTGTGTGTGGTGTGTGTGTGTGTGTGTGTGTGTGTGGTGTGTGTGGTATGTGTGGTGTGTGTGTGTGTGTGTGTGTGTTGTGTGGTGTGTGTGTGGTGTGTGTGTGTGGTGTGTGTGTGGTGTGTGTGTGGGGGTGTGTGTGGTGTGGGTGTGGTGTGTGTGTGTGTGTGTGTGTGTGTGTGGTGTGTGTGTGGTGTGTGTGGGTGTGGTGTGTGTGTGTGTGGTGTGTGTGTGTGTGTGTGGTATGTGTGGTGTGTGTGTGTGTGTGGTGTGGTGTGTGTGTGTGTGGTGTGTGTGTGTGTGTGTGTGTGTGTGTGTGTGTGTGTGTGTGTGTGTGTGTTGGGGAGAGTATATGTGTGCACATGTAAATTCAGAAGTCAGAGGACAACTTCGGGCCGTTCCTTAGGAGCTTGCTGATTAGGCTACATTGTCTAGGAAAGCGCTCCACAAAGCTTCTCATCTCGGCCCCCCAGTGCTGTGATTACAAGCATGCACCTCCATGTTGTATCTTAAATTACGGATCCTGGGATGGAGCTCCAGTTCCTCAGGCTTGCACAGCAAGTACTTTACTGACATCACTGGCTCCCGGGATCTCCTCGCCAACCCTCTCCCTGCCACCTTGTCACCTGTTGGAGATAGAATCTCTTATAGTTCAGGCTGTCCTTGAACTTGCTATGTGGATGAGGATGACCTTGAACCCCTGATCCTCCAGCTCTCACGTACTGAGATGATATATTCTATATCGTCATGATGGACACCAGACTCCGTGGAAGCAAAGGCAAAGGAGTAAGCTTTATTGAATATAAGCTTCGATACCCATTTATAAAAAAGTGGCTGAGGATGAACATCTGCCTGTGAGGTCACCAAGAGTATGGCATGCCACTGCAGGTCATCTTAGAATGGTGTCCTGATGGTTCTCAGGGAATATAGACAAGTTAGTGCCAGAAAAGCTTCACGTGCTGGCCCCACCTCCAGCTGGCTTGCGCCCTCACTCCAGACAGCTTTCGTATCTACAACATCGGCCACCTTGGTACTCTTTAGCTGGACCCCAGAGTCCCTTCATTGGGGGTCCTATGTTCCTTTTTCATCTAATCCCCCATGGGTCTCCTCTGTCAGCGCTCCTTTCCAGTCTCTTCCACAAGAGGAACCCCCTTGCTCTGAGCACACCTTGCCCCTCGGTGGTGTGTTTTCCAGCTTTCTCTACTGTCCTTAGCAATGAGAACATCCCTGCAACTCCTCCCTGCCTTCCTGAAACTAATTTAACCATTACTCCTGCCCCAGTGTGTCAGCTCCTCTGTGAACTCTGGAAAGGTCTGCCCCAAATGCCCAGCACTCACTGCCCCCCCACCGGGATCCCCCATTCTCTTTACAAATGAAAATGTACCCGTCTAGTTGGATCATAAATTCAGTTTGAAACTGGGCCTTCATCTTCTGTTTCTTTATTTCCTCAAGGGCTCAATTTAATGCCTTTCAAGTAGCTAGCATTCAGTTAAAATTTAATTACTGAACAAAGCCTAGATTAAAAAAATACAGCCTTAGCCAGACATGGCTGGTGCCTCACACCTATGATTCCAGCACTCAAGAGGCGGAGGGAAAGGAGATCAAATCGGGGCCAGCCTGGGCTACATAGATCTTATCTCAAAAAACAAATCAAATCAGTCAGTATTCCAGTATGGGTCGGGGAGAGGCTCATGAGACTCTCACCTAGCTGAGGAAATATAGGCAGCTGATAGATAAGAGGGACGGCCAGTTCTCTTCAGGGGTGTGGATCCTGCCAGGCTGCCTGTGCTCCAGAGCATGGCCAGCTCCACACACAGAAAGAAACACAGGGGGAGCAAAAACTGAGCAATTAGTTTCTGAAAAGAAATGAAGAGGGAGGAAGAGATTAGGAAAAAGAGAAAGATGATAGTGACATGATATTGAAGGCAGTGTGGTGGGGCAATCTGGGAGGAGCTGGAGGGAACTGTGAGGGTGGATATGATCAGAATATGCTGCTGAGGGTCTGGAGAAATGACTCATGGTTAGCAGCACTAGCTACTCTTCCAGATTCCCAGCACCCACACGGCAGTTCACAGCAGTCTGTAACTTCAGTTCCAGGGGATCTAACACACCCTTCTGGCCTCTGTAGGTGTACATGTACATGAACATGGTACACATTTGTATATGTAGGCAAACACTTATACACATGCACATACACCAAAAAAAAGATTAAATTTTTAAAAAACATTGTATACATGTATGAAATTCATGAAGAATAAATATATTTTAAAATAGCATTTTTAAAATAATAAAAACAAAACTTTCTGGCAGAGAAGTGTGTTCCTAAGCAAACATGATTCAAAGTATTTCAGAGAAATGCAGAGAAGTCTGATGTTAAATTATAAATACATGAACGAATAAAAGCTGCCACAGTCAATTTTGTCCTGAGCATGACTATTCTGACCATGTTCAGAGATCATGACAATCTAGTCTATTAGCTTTCTAATTAGTGACCAACATTTCAGAATAAATACCATCACCTCCAAACTCAGTTATAAGTGGCATTTGTTTGCTACTAATATAATTGGGGAAGTCTTGCCCATGTGTGCACTTGTTAGTAATTCGACAGGAGAAGTGATTGGGATGATAAATGGCAATTTAGCAGTTGTTAGAGGTTCCCGGGGCGTGTGGAGAAGTTAGGAACACGGACAGGGAAGCCATACCACTTGGATTTAACCCCAGCTGACATGTACTAGCATGTGATGTGGTTGACATACATGACCCCATGTGCCTCTCTTTCTCCCTCCTTTCCAAAATAGGAAACAATACCATGTCTACTGTTTAGAGCTCATGTCATGACTGTGTGTGTGTGTGTGTGTGTGTGTGTGTGTGTGTGTGTGTGCGTGCAGGTCCGTGTGTGTCTGTGTGTCTATGTATCTATGTTTATGTCTATGTGTCTCTGTGTGTCTGTGTATGTCTATCTGTGTGTCTTTCTGTGTATCTGTGTGTGTGCATTTGTATGTGTGTACATTTGAGTGTCTGTGTATGTCTGTGTGTATATGTCTGTGTGTCTGTGTGTCTATGTATCTGTGTATGTCTATGTGTCTGTGTGTGTTTCTTGTGACAACATATGTGTGTAGCTGCATTCACATGTTTGCCTGTGTGACTGAAGGTCAGAGGACAATGTTCTGTCATTCCCTAGAAAATCTCATCCATTTTTTTTTTTGTCATTTATTTTTTGAGACAGTTTATCATTGCCCTAGAGCTTTCCCAAGTAAGCTTGGGTGGCTGGCCAGTGAGTCCCGGGATTTAACTGTTTCAACCTCCACTGGCTGATAGTTCAAGATCATGCACCACATCCAGCTTTTGTATGTGGATCAAATTCAGATCCTGATACCTGGTAAGAGCTTTGTGAAATGAGTTAACTCCCAATGCTATGGTGAAGGGATCAAACGTGCTGTACACATGGCCTGGGCCTGAGGGTGAGACTTAGCACACAGTACCCACTCCCTAGAGCACTTGGCCTGGGCCTGAGGGTGAGACTTAGCACATAGCACCCACTCCCTAGAGCACTTGGCCTGGGCCTGAGGGTGAGACTTAGCACACAGCACCCACTCCCTAGAGCACTTGGCCTGAGCCTGAGTGACACTGGTGGCAAGTCTAAGCTTTACTTGAGACTGAACCTGAGCCTGTGTTTTAATCCTAGACCACAACGGGCACCACACAGCAGTCAGACTTAACAAGTCATGATTTCTAGTGTGAGACAGCTTGGGAAAGCGTCTACGAGATTGTTAGGTAAATACTCTTTAGTGTTTGGCATCCCAGTTGATTTCCACCAGTGAGACAAAGATAACCTAAGAGACAGAGGAAGTACGTTCTGTGAGAGCAGAGTCCATATAATCCAGGCAATCAAACAGGATGGGCTTCCTCCCTGTGTGTCCTGACCTCGCTAGGCAAGCCCTGGGACAGCCTTCGACAAGAGCCCACAGGGAGAGACAATCTGTCCACAAGCTGATGGGACATGGAGGCCAGGGAGGGAAGTGGCCACATCTGTGGCATCTGACTCCCCCTTTAGAGAGATGAAAGTGTGGACACCCCATTATATTCAGTCATACCGATATGGGAAACATACCTGGGATATTAACACTGCCCCCCCCCGTGTGTGTGTGTGTGTGTGTGTGTGTGTGTGTGTGTGTAAATGAGGACATGTGCATGCCATATGGGGAAGTCAAAGAAGAACTTCAAATGTCTGCCCTCATCTTCCTCCTTGCTTGAGATGGGGGCATCTCAGCATACCCCAGGCTAGACGGCCTGTAGCTTCCACACATCTTGTCTCTACCTCACCTTCCTTAGGAACACCAGGACTTCAGATGTGTGCCACAGTGCCCAGCTTCACATGGGCTCTGGGCTTCCGAACTCAGCTCCTCACCTCTGCACAGCAAACTCCTTCCCTACTGAGCCATCTCCCAGGCCCTGTTCCTGGGACTTCCTGTGTGTTTTCTTTTTACCTTTTCATTGACGTCCGTAGCTTTCAAAACCACCTCTTCCATTACGAGCCTACAGGCTTCTTCAACAAATTTTTCTCCTGCTTTCACATCAGTTTGGGGTCCATTAAGTACAACCCCATCCACAAGGACCGGGTTCTTCTTACTAGGGGTCATCTCCTTCTGGACGGTGTCTCCTAGGAGGGTACAAACAGAATGAGCTTGAGAGCGCACACCACAAAACACAGACAAAGAAACACAGGAAACAGACTCCACAAATGGCATACGTTCGTGTGTGTGTGCGTGTGTGTGTGTGTGTGTGTGTGTGTGTGTGTGTGTGTGCGTGCGTGCGTGTTTAAGTTCTCTGATATGCCTACATTGTATGTGGAGCTTATTTCCCCTCAGACCCCTGCCCTTCCTCGCTTGCCCCTCGCCATTCCTGTCAGTCTTCTTTGTCACGTGTATGTCTTCTTTTCACAGATGAGGGTACCATGTGGGGTATTGATGCTCACAGTTGCTCACACAAGGAAGTTCCCCAAAGTTCATGATTTACAGGATAGGTGGAGCCATCTTACTGTGTGTGCTCCTTCATATTGGGCTGTGTTGGTCCACGGAGTCGAGAGCTGATCCATCAGTACTATGTCAAGTCTGATTCCAAAAGGTTGTCACTGTGTACAGTGCCTATGCTGAATGGAGAAGTTCAAATACAAGGCTGTCTGTAGCAGATGGACATCTCACAGAACACTACCTCTCAAAGATGGTGAGACACTTAGTAACATCCCCATGGGGTACAAATGATTGGCACAAGATCCTTTCCTTAGACATGCCCCTGCTCCCACCACAGCAGAATAAGAGAGAAAGGGAGTTGAATATTTGGAGAAGGGGAAATGGTACTTCAAACACCAACTATAATTAACTCTGTGCTGTAAGCATCTTCATTTGTTTTGCTTTGTTTTGCTTGCTTGATTGTCTTGAGACAGAGCTCATGTAGCCCAGGTTGGCCTCAAACTTGCTATGTAGCTGAAGGAAACTGAACTATTGATCTTGCCTCCACCTTCCAGGACTAAGAGTGGAGCTGCACACCACCACAACTGGTTGATGCTGGTGGGCCTGGAACCCAGGGCTCTGTGCATGCTATGACAACCACTCAGCCAACTGAGCTGTGTACCCAGCCCCCAGCCCTTAACATGTAAAGCATGTATTTGTTCAACCTGTCAGAACCTGCTTCAGCAAGCAGGGAACCGTGTAACGGGCACCAGCCTCCGCCTCCCTTCCTCATGTGAGCTCAGCACCCCTTGGCCCTAGGCAGCAATGCCATGCAGAGGCTTTACAGAAAAAGGCACGAAGCCACATGCATTGTTTTCCCAAGAAAGCAAGAATGTACTGTGAAACCGGAATACCAAATAGAATTTTATAAAAACCCATCTCAGATTTGATGTCTCTGAACAAGAGAAGAGGCCTGAAGGGTCATCCAGGCATCTTCAAGAAAGTAAACACTGAAATCTTCAAAGGCAGAGAGCCAGCCAGGCTAGCTGAGCTAGCCACCACCTCCATCAAGGCAGGCTCCATCAGCACACCTCTCTAAATGGAAGTGCCCACATCCTTCCAGGGCATGCGGTTCCTGGGCTGCTTTCCCAGGAGCTGAATTTCAAAGTCTTTGGGGGGAAGAAAGTTCCTTTGCTTTCCAAGAAGTGTTTCACTCACCAGATGGGAGTGCCATGGGGCCTAGGTAATGAATGTCCTGTGATTCATCTGACTCACCCCCACCACACCCCCGACCCAAAACACATTATTAAACACATACGTAAAAAGGCCCGTGTAAATGAGGCATGGTGGTTCATGTACTTGGGAAACTGAGACAAAGAGATTTCCAGGAATTTGAATCCAGCCTAGATTAATTCATGAGTTACCAACCAGCCAGTGCTACAGAATGAAACTATGTGTAAAAGGGAAAAAAACAGGAAGGAGTTTTAGGGTTACCATTGCCATGATGAAACACCGTAACAAAAGTAACTCGGGGAGGGAAGGGTCTATTTGGCTTACTCTTCCACATCACTGTTCATCACTGAAGGAAGTCAGGAAAGGAATCTGGAGGCAGGAATGCTGTGGGATGGTCTGTATGTCAAATTGCTCTGATTGGTCAATAATTAAAATATTGACTGGCCAGTGGCTAGGCAAGAAGTATAGGCGGGACTAACAGAGAGGAGAAAAGAAAGAACAGGAAGGCAGAAAGAGTCACTGCCAACTGCTGCCATGACCAGCAGCATGTGAAGACGCCGGTAAGCCACGAGCCACACAGCAAGGTATAGATTTATAGAAATGGATCAATTTAAGCTATAAGAACAGTTAGCAAGAAGCCTGCCACGGCCATACAGTTTGTAAACAATATAAGTCTCTGTGTTTACTTGGTTGGGTCTGAGTGGCTGTGGGACTGGCGGGTGAGAGAGATTTGTCCTGGCTGTGGGCCAAGCAGGGAAACTCTAGCCACACAGGAGCTAGTGCAGAGGCCATGGAGGGGTGCTGCTTACTGGCTTGCTCCTCAAGGCCTACTCATCCTGCTTTCTTACAGAACCCAGGGCCAATAACCCAGGGATGGCACCACCCACAATGGACTAGACCTTCCCCCATAGATCACTAATTAAGAAAATGCCTTACAGTCTTGCCTACAGCCTGATCTTATGGAGGCATTTTCTCAGTTGAGGCTCCCTCTTCTTCAATGACTCTTGACACTGCATGAGTACTCCTCATCATACAGTTTGTTAAATGTAACCATATTTTCCCTGCCAATTATTGTTTAAGACAGGGTTTCTCTGTATAATCCTGGCTGTCCTAGAACTCGTTCTTTAGACCAGGCTGGCCTTGTCACAGAGATCTGCCTGCCTCTGCCTCCCAAGTGCTGGGATTAAGGTTAAAGAGGTGCACTGCCACTTAAGATTTATTTGTTTTTATTTTATGCATATGGGTATCTTGTCTGCATATATGCCTGTGCATGCAGTGCCCAAGGAAGCCAGAGGAGGGTGTCAGGTCCCCTGGAACTGGAGTTACAAACAGGTGTGAGTCACCTTGTGGTACTAAGTGAACCCAGGTCCTCTGCAAGCGCAGCAATTGCTCTGACGCACAGAGCCATCTCTCCAGCCCCCATCCTTATTAAGGAAAGAAGAATAACACAAACATGTCTTCATTCATCTTCATTTTGCATCTGAAGACTTAATTTAAACAACCTTACATCAGAAGCATCATGCTGTCCCCAAGGGCCCCTTCCTACCCTCACAGCCCCATCTCCCAGGAAAGACGTTGATAAAGTGCCCGGCGGAAAGGCTTGCGCCACCCTGTCTTCTGTGCCTTCAACCTTTCACAAGTGCTGGTCAAGCCCAGCCTGAAAGCAGGACCTGAACTGGCTCAGACCATATAGCTGGACTCGTGACTGTGGCTCAGTCAGCCTGGAAATCCGTATCTCGGGGGGCTGGCTGCTTACCCAATATAGCCTTCCCGAGAAATCACTCTGTGCACCCAACCCAGACATCAAAGCATATTTACTACAAGCTTGGATTTGATTGCATTCTCTTTCCCTAGACATACACCCTCTCTCCTGTTGATAATCCCTGGGTTCAGTTAACTGTGGAAATTTACAGAAACAATTTCTAAAAGGCAGTTTCAGCCCTGGGCCTCTCTGAGTAACTCACATTCTAAATCCACCTAAATATGCTCACACGGTCTATTTTCAAAATTCCCTAGAATGTATGTGTTTTTGAATATTTTCTATGCTTCCTTCTTGGATGCTCAAACAATATCCTCATTTATTTATTTAGTATGCCTCAGATGGTTTTCTCCCAAAAATTCAATGTTCTAGTAAAATTCTGTGGCCAGATAAACCTTTTAGTGCCATTACTGACAGAGGTAACAGATGACTTGGTCTTGGACAGATATCTGGAGTGGGGGGGGGGTGCCGCAGTTCCCGGCTCCACCTCCATTACCCATGGAAGTGGCTGGTTCCTGATCCTTCCAAGCCCTCCATTTACCCTCCACTTGAACGTGTGTGGTGAAAACTGGTGAGGGAACACTGAGGAAACCCCAGTGGGGAAATGTTTTACATGGAAATGCCTTGCAAGGGAAGGAACTTTCCCCTCAGGGGAAAAAAAAGTTTTCTAGGTTTTAAAAATAAAGTGGGAAAGAGGGCAATTATTCCGGGAACTGTGGATGTGTCAGAAGGTAGTGCTATTATTAAACACATAGAAAAGTGAGCTTTTTTTCAACCTCATTAGTGGGATTTCTGGCCTTTATTGCCCAGGGATAAAGAGTAGTTCTTCAGCTCTCCTAGGTTCTCTCTCTCTCTCTCTCTCTCTCTCTCTCTCTCTCTCTCTCTCTCTCTCTCTCTCATAAAAAAATGTCAAACACCCACTCACAAGCAGAATAACAGTGCAGTTCAAATCATGGTTGTCTTCACGCTGATCTGTTCAAAAGTCCTTGTCCTTCACAGAATTGATTAGGAACCTTATCAAGAACAGGCTGGAGAGCATGGATGCTCTGTGACTGCATCTTAACTCTGCTGATGGTTGGGACAATGTGCTTCTCCTGCATGGGTTCAGGACAGAAACACCCCTGGCATCTCTGATAGGCTAAGCTGGATCTGAGGCAAATGCCCATTGGGGACCTTCTTCCTCTCTGCCATGGTTAATCCGATTAATAACGAACTTCAAGTCAGAGAGATGGTCACAAAGAGCACACCCAGGAACAGAGGGTGCTCAGCATCCCAGTCCTTCCACTTAAGTCCTGACTGTCATCGAGGGCTTGGATCTCCGCAGGTGCCCGCCAGCCTAGCCCAGCTCTAAGGCTGTTCTCCAGACAGCAGCAGCAGCATCCCTGTGAGGAGACAGGTGACAGCATGGGCTAAGTGATTCATGACTCCTCACTGGATCAAAGCCGGTGAGAGTGCTCTTATGTCCTCCTTGGCCCCACATGACCCTTGTCTCTGTTACCTCATTGGCTTCAGACTTCACATCTCACTATTGTTTTCCAAGCTCACCCTGTTCCATTAAACCCTTCAGTGTCCTTAACATCTTCCCTTGAATGTCAGTTTTTCAGGGAGGTGTTCCTTGACCCCAGATGCCATAGCAACCACCAGTCCCTGGCTGCCCTTTTCTTCCTTGACTCAAGTAGTGATGGCTGTGTTACTTAATAAAGCTGTGGATCCAGGCTGTTGAGTGGCACCCTTCTCTTCCAGTTCTTTCCCCTTCAGTGCTTGAACTGCTCCAAACCATTCTCAATCATGGACTGACATCCACATCCCTCTCACATCTGCATGTCTACCAGCCCCTCAACTGTGTGTCTTCCAGTGCCCCCACAAAAGCTCAGCGTTTGCTTTGCTCAGAGCTCTCCTTGCTCAAAGAAAAAAAAAATGATAAATCCAACTTAAGTCCTGCTTCAGATAGAGATGGCCTGTCCTTTCACAGAGGATCAAATGCACCAATACATCCAAAGCCTTAAAACAGCCACAGGTACACATTGGGCACTCTACAAACATTGGTGGATACCAGCTGTCACAATAAATATGAGCCAATGGAAGGATGTGACAGGGGATATTTAAATGTACAAACACACAAGAGAAATTTGCCTGTGTTATTAGGTTGTGACAGGGGCAGGAAGGTTCTCTCAAAGGGTAAGAAAGTGGTTGGTGAGGTGCCCAAATGCAGAGGATGCCCATGTGAAGGAGGCAGAATTTCTGCACAAGGCTCGGGATCCAAGATGGCAGAGGAGTTTTTCCACCCACTTAGGATAGACATCTGTGCAAGAGCGTCATCTTGTCACTTCATGTGGTTGTCAGTAGAGAGGCTTTACTTCCTGTTCTAGATCACAAACTCCCACGGGAGAGAGCCATGTGTGATTCTTCTGAGTATTCCAGGAACAGAGTTCAGACACTGGCTTCCAACAATGCTCAGGGACTAAATTATCTTCGAGATAAATGTTGAACTGAATCATCAGCTTGGGCTGACTACATTCTCTTGGAGGCCATCTTATCTATTTCAGACAAGCCCCAAATCCCCTCCACAACCCAATAGCCTAGATAGTGAGAGAGTTGAGTCCCCATTTCACTCAGTCCTTCCAAGCTCTCTGATCCTGGTACAATTATAATACAACCTCTCTATGCCTCAGTTTCCCCATTTATAAAATGGGAGAGCCTCTGATAAAAGGGATGGCACTGCCAATAGAAACCATCTGGAACCGTTGGTGAAGGTTCACTTGGGTACCTGAATTCCTGCCTGTGTGTGGGGGGAGCACAGAAAATCGGGGCTTTTCGCAAGCACTCCCAACTTGTATCTAATTTTAAGAATATACACATTGCTTTGGAAATCACAATTCTGGGTGACCTTGAACTCCTCTCAAACCCTTGGTTGTCCAGTTTCTATCATCTTTTGGTGGTTATGCACTATTCCAGCAGATGTCTATCAGTATCAGTCTTCTGTCCATGACACTTGCCAGGTTAGTCTACAAAGGCATCAGCTGGACCTTCCTCTTAAATACCCCAAAGTCTCAGCAGGGAGGGGAGTGCAGAAAAACTCTAATATGCAATGGGTATAGTGAATCTCACATGCTGGGTCTTCATCTGAGGGTCTCATAGGTTATGCAGACTTAACTGCAATAGAAACTCTGGTCAGTTACTTAGTCAGAAACTCGGATCAGTTACAGATGAGGGAACTAAGATACAGAAGGTTCCCGGGGCTTAATTGATTTACTCAATGTTATAGAACTTGTAATAGGGAAACTGAGATAAATGCTACCCTGGAGTTCAATGAAAGGGCAGTATGATTCTGTTCTGCCCTCAGTCTGCAAGGCAGTGTGAAGGAGTTAAGAAAGACAACAAGAGGGATTAGACTTAAGACTTGTCCCCAGTGTTCCCAGTTATTGAGAGCCTCTGAGGGCTGAACGAGTACTGTAAACAGTTGCCCAGTGCCACATGCCAAGAGAAAGATTCCAATACAATATTCTGCATGTAAATAGCATAGGCATTTGGGAGTCAGGGTCAGAGTTACAGAGGTTGTTGTATGTGGAAAGAATTTTAAATGAGAATATTTGTCTTGTTTTTAAATACCTGCTGTAATAAATAATACTTTTAAAGCCTCAGTACATATTAAGTTATTGACTATGCAGACAATTACAATAACGGAGCCATTTAAGAGTGGCTTCAGATGCAGGCTTGTGTCATTTCCATAGGAACTGTGCAGTGAATACTGAGATGAAGCAAGTCTGAATCCCCTTCCACTGGACATTGATCCATCAGTTCTCAAGGACAGTTCTTATTTTGCCAGTTATAACATTCACTTTCCCACTAGTTCCTGACAGTCTATTATCTTCGATGGGGCCAGTTTGGTTTGACTTTGTACAATAAGCCATGGTGCAACACTCCAAGCGTGGCGGTGGTGCCCCCACTGCCAATCAGTGGATGTCCATTTTCTTCCTCTGCTGCATGAACTTGTTGAAAAGGTTTCAATTCATATCCAATGTGTGCCAAAGCTAGAGCTATGAAAGTAGGTAGACCCTAGCCCAAGTTCTAATGCTATTCCTGGGCATATCTAACCTCCAGGGGACTCGTATTTCTTACTGGGAAATGGGGGAGGCAGCTGGCCAAGCGCCTGGAGCATCTAAAGGAGAGGAATGCATGCAAGGTGTTGAGGGAGAGTCAGGAAACAGTAAGGAGCTCAGTAAATGGTAAGCACCAACATAGAAAAGTCTAGATTCTCTGTCTCTTCAGTATGTGTCTCTTTGTCTGTGTCTCCCTCCCCCCACCCTACCCCATCTCTCTGCATTCACCATTGGCTCAGATGGAGGTTATTATTAACAGCCATCGGTTTTTTGTTGTTGTTTTGGCTCTTTGTGTAAAAGCTGTCAATGGGAAAGCCTCCCATCTAAGAATCTTATTTGTTAAGTTACTGTTTACATCCAAAGATCAGAAAGACAGAGGAACAATGGATGAAGCAGGAATTCATGTTCCTTGGTTCAGGACTAAAACGCTCTCTAGAAAACTCACACAAAGAAGAGCCAGAGGGGTCAGGGTCTCCAGAGTATGATAAGCCCATCCAAAAAAGGCTGAGGACCAAGGTAGGGGCTGAGGTAGTAATAATTAAAAAATTAAGGAGAGCCTGCTGTGCACCGAGAACTCAACCCAGTGCCTAGGGACATAGAAGCAAGCCATACATGGTCTCTCTCCTCAGTACTGCTAAGCCTCCAAAGAGAATATTTGGGTAGCAAGGCAAAGGAAAATTGAGATTAAAAAAAAAAAACTGAACATGTACTTCTAGAATGTTTTCTATCGGGAACCTCTGCTAATCATGACTAGACGCCTAATTTTCACCAATGTTCTTGGTGCTGTTTGCACACCTTTTAAATTCCATGCCTGTTTTCACTATTTCTGCTGTCGATGAGAGGGTCACTGTGGACAGCCTGTAGGAAGAAGCCTAAAAGATAACAGTACAACTAGGCTTCTGCCCCATAACTTTGAGCCTTGGGGACCCGTGTCGGGTGCAATGTCTGGAGAGGGCTGGAGTGGAGAGGGAATGCTTTTACAGTGTCATTGCCGATACAAATAGATTCATAAATGACAAAACTATGTGCCCCACTTTAATCAGCAGGAAGTGGGCTGAGCAAGGGAGAAGAAAAGACCAAGACAGCGTGAGTCAAATTGTACTGATTGGTTAATTACAGTGATTCTTATAGGTATGGTTAAATTTCCCTTAGCTGAAATCCATAATGAATAGATACTTTTCAAATGTGATAAAGTGGTTATAGAATGTTCCCTGGTCTTCTATAATGTGCACTATCTTGGGGCAGGCAGCATGGGAAACTTGGGTATCAGTGAGACACACTGGCAGAGACCTGAAAACCCAGGGAAGGTGTGTTTATGAATACTTAAAATCTCACCCAGAAGAACTAGTGTGGTGTCTGAGGTCAGTCAATCTAGAAAAGAGCACTGTGACCACCCTTGAAAAGTAGAGGGTTCTAGGTAAGGTGGCATTCAGGACTATTTAGATATCTAGTTGCCTCCTTCATGAACAAGCCAGGTTCATCAAGACCACCCAACTTCAGGAGGACAAGGCCTGGGTCAGCCATGGAAAGAGCCAGCTGTCAATTAATAATGGTCAGGGAGGTACACTGCCCCATCTTTTGGTTAAGACAGGATCTCATGTGTCCCAAGGACTCGTCAGGACACGTTAGGTATTCAACACCGTATGTCATAGTCAAAGCTGTGCAATGAACGAGAGGACAGAGGAGGCAATGTGGGTGGATCAACAGGTGAAGACCTGAGTTCAGTCCCCAGGACTCACAGAATGAAAACACCAGGCAGCACACTGCGTGTTTGTAACCCCAGCAATGGGGGTTGGGACGTGGAGTGGGTGGAGATAAGTGGAGCCCTGGAATTAGCTGGCCAGACTCCCTAACCTACTAGGTGAGCTCTAGGCCAGTGAAAGACCAGATCTCAAAAACACAAGATGGATGGTACCTAATGAATTGTATACATACACACACATAAACACACACACACACACACACACACACACGCACACGCACACGCACGCGCACGCACACGCACACGCACATGCACACGCACACACACACACACATGCACACACACATACACACACATAAACACACACACACACACACATTAAAAAAAGACTGACAAATTTGCATTTACTTGACAAAAAAGCCAACAGAGAAACAATTAAGATCATCATGGACTCTTAGAGATGTGTTAGAGGAAATTCCTTGACTTGTCAAAACAAGGATGAGGAGGTATTTTAGATACAGTTAGGGAAAGACATTGCTGAAGAGTTGTCTGAATTAAGATAAGAAAGAGAAAAAGGCTCCAGACATGAAAGGCCACAGAAAGAAAAAATAACACAAACCATCGACATATTGGCCTCTGCAAGAAACAGAAAGAGAGGGTCAGGGCCCCAGTGTAACGACCAGCAGTAGTGGAAAGAAAGTGAGACTTGGCAGCCTGGAGTCAGAGTAGAGAGGCTGCCTTGTGTTCTAAAGTCAAGCGGGAAGCCACTTAGAACTTCCGGCAGGTTCAGAGGAGTGCTGAAGAAAGATGTAGGTGCGAGGGAGGGTTCGGGTAAGGGAATAAAGGTCTAATGTAAGGATCCAAGCTAGCGCTGATCCCAGCCAGGAAGGTGGGATCACAACCAAAGAGCAGACTGGCTGGCAAGTCTGTGCTCACGTGTACTTTTTCCTGCAGTCACGTTAGTGGAATGAACCCTACAGGTTCTTGGAGTGGACTGTTTTTCTATCTCCCACTGAACATAAGCTCTTACAGTGAACTTTAGGTGAAATGCTGACAGAGTAAGTCAGAACAAAGATCCATGCACACATGAGTACTTCGCCTTATAGCAGAGGACTGGTGGCTAGAAAATATTTCTGGGTGGTGACATGTTCCCATCACCCACGGTTTTATTTAATGGAATCCCATTGTTAGCATCCGAGATGCTAGTTCAATGACTCAGACTCAAATAACACTCAAACATCAAGTCATCTCCTTCAACAACTAAGCTAGGCCCCATCTTCAAGAGGACAAACACATGAAAATAGCTAGCTGTCCCTTGCCCATGGTCAAGGATAAATGCTGACCATCACACGTTTCTTTCTTTCTTTTTTTTTTTTTTTTTTTTTTTAAACACAGGCCTGTACCTAAGGCTGCTCCCAAACTTGCTATCATATAGTGAGCTCCACAAGACTGATCTTCACATCCCATTACATTCACCTCTTCATGATCCATCAGGCTGGTTCCATGCTCTAACTGGGCACAGCAGCAGCAGGGCATGATGGCACATTTCTGGGAGCTCACTCTGACTTTCCTCTGATGTTCGTTAGCACTGTCTCCCCAGGAGTACAGAGCTTTCTGGCACTGTCTGTCCCCTTGCTGTATGATGCTCTGACTCTTTGCCTTCCCATCCACATATATTCTGGGGGCTCTATATTTCCTTTTATCCTATAATTTTCTGAGATTTAAGCCTGAGTGGAATGAATGCTATTTTAGTTAGAGTTACGGTTGCTGTGATAAAACACCATGACCAGAAGCTACTTGGGGAAGGAAAGGTTTATTTCACTCACCGTTGCATGTACCTGTTCATCAACAGCAGGGAGAGCAGAATCCTGGAGGCAGGAGTTGTTGCAGAGGCCATGGAAGAGTGCTGCTTACTGGCTTGTTCCCATGGCTTGTTCAGCCTGGTTTCTTATAGAACCCAGGACCACCTGCCCAGGAATGGCTCCACCCACAATGGGCTGGGCTCTCCCCCATCAATCACTAATTAAGAAAATGCCCTACAGCTGGATATTATAGAAGCATTCTCTCAATTGAGGTTTCCTCCTCTTAGATAATTCTAGCTTGTGTCAAGTAGACATGCAACTAGCCAGGTGTACTGGGTGGTTTTGTGTAACAACTTGACATAAGCTAGAGTCACCAGAGGAAGGAGCCTCAGCTGAGGAAATGCCTCCTTGAGATGCAATTGTAAGGCATTTTTTTCTCTTAGTGATCCATGGAGGATGGCCCAACCATGGGTTCTGTAAGAAAGCAGGCTGAACAAGCCAGGAGAAGCAAGCCAGAAAGCAGCTCCCCTCCTTGGCCTCTGCATCAGCTTCTGCCTCTAGGATCCTGCCCTGTTTTGAGTTCCTGTCCTGACTTCCTTCAGTGATAAACAGCAATGCTGAAGCATAAGCCTAATAAACCCTTTCCTCCAGAGACTGCTTTTGTGTTGTGGTGTTTCATCGCAGAAATAGAAACCTTAGCTAAGCCACCAGGACAAATGCTTATTTGGTTTCTGACTTACTTTTTCTATCACTGTGATAAGATAGAAGAGTTTATTTGGAAATTACAGTTTCAGAGTCCATGGCCATTGTGGGGCTGTGGAGCATGGTCCCAGGCAGGCAGACATGATGCTGCACCATTATTGAGAGCTCACATCTTGATCCACAAACACAGAGAGAGAGAGAGAGAGAGAGAGAGAGAGAGAGAGAGAGAGAGAGAGAGAGAGAGAGAGAGAGAACTGGGAACAGCATGGGCTTTTGAAACCTCCAAGCCCTGGTGCCACACCTCCTCCAACAAGGACACACCTCATAATCTTTCCTGAACAGTTCTATCAACTGGAGACCAAGCATTCACATAGACGAGCCTGTGGGGCCATACTCATTCAAACCACCACAGTTCTTGGCAGCATTTTAGAAAGGTTCTATCTATTTATAACTGTGGGGTGGGCATGTATGATATGTGTGCATGAGCCATGGTGTGTATGTGGAGATCACAGGATGACTTTGTAGAGTTGGGTCTTTCCTTCCACTTTCCCATGGGTTCCTAGGCTCCAGCTCAGGTCACCAGGTTACTCCTGAAGCCATCTTGGTACCCAGAACTTCTGCCTTACCTGGCTTTGGCAGCAATCTGACAAACCAAGGCTCCTCCGCTTGGGACATCCGAGTCCCAACAGTCATGCTCCCCTTGGCTCCTCTATAACCACATTATTTACATCTCTCCATGTCTGTGAGCTTTCCTGGGTCTAGCCTCCACAACTCCCCCTTTGAGTAAGCAAGAGCCAAGTTCGTGTTCTGTGGAACTAGAGAGCTGTGACTAATATCCAGAGAAACTTGGGATCTGCGGCCAGTTCCAACTAAGGAAAGTTAAAGTCAAATCGTTACGCCCCGTGGACTCTTGGGATAATCAGCATTTCTCTCTATTTTTATTGTTCTCTGAAAGGAGGAGGCTGCCCGGTTACCGCCAAACAGTCTCTGCACTACAATTTCGGTTTGTTTTTGTTGCTCTTTGTTTTGTTTGGATCAGTTTGGGTTTGCTTATTTCTCTTTTTAACATCCCACTTACATACAATTCCATATACTGGATATCAGTGAGAACTGTAAAATCATAGTAAAAAGCCCAGAAAAACATAGCCAGACAGAAATGTAATGCAAGCCATGGTTTCAAGCCATCTGGGTAACTTTATTCATTGAGTATGTTTAATAGTTCTAGTTACACATAAAACAGACAAAATTGTTCCTGCATTTAAAAAACAAAAGCAGTTAACATCGAGTGATTATTTACAATAAGCTGGATATGAAGCAATGTTCGCATGGCTTGCATTGAGTCTTTATTATGGGGACTCCTTGTTACCTCCATTTCCCAGCCAAGAAAACTGCAGCCAGAGAAATGAAAGGAACTGACCAAATCATGTAGCTAGTAAGTGGTGAGGCCAGAATGGCAAGTCAGGCAGCCTAACACCATGTACCTTGATTCTGGGGACTGCGAGGATGGCTCACCAGGTAAAAGCCCTTGCTACCCAGACCTGATGAGCTGAGTTCATTCCTAGAGCCATATAAAAATCCAGATGGGCATCTGTAACACCAGCACTCCTACAGTGAGATGGGAGAAGGAAACGAGAATTAGCTGGAGGTCCGTGAGCCAGCTAGCTAAGCCATGCTGGAGCAGAAAGGAGAGAGACCTAGCCTCAATGTGGAAGGAGAGAAAGGACTCCTGAAAGCTGTCCTCTAACTGCCACATGTTGGCTGTGTACATTACATGGCCTTACACACAGGCATGCACACATACAAACTAAATAAATGAATTTAAAAAGGACCACATTCTACTGCCCTGCTCACAAAAGATACTCAGAAAGATACTTCCTGTGTCTCATCAACCACACTAAACTATTTGGACACGTATTTTGTACTCTTAAAGCCATAAGCAATTACCTTGGAAGTATGTATTAAATTGCAACGTGCTGCAATTTAATATCTAGTTTTAAAACCAATTTGCTCAAGTGTTGACTTCAGGATTTAAAATGTATTCCATTTAACCAGCAATTTAAATGAAAATTTAAATAAATGCTATAAATGGGTGCCTCATTTGCATGATCTGTTGATTAACTCTGATGTGATATCATCTGTGCCCAGGATTATGCTTCCTGTTGACGGCTCTGATGTGTCATCTTGGAGGTGAGACTTACTCTTAGCTTTTCCATACCTCAGTACACATGTTGGAGTAGTCACACGTGGCCATCCTCTCATGTGGGAAGTAGGACTTACTAAAACGCTTTTATGGCATTCTTGAGTACGGCTTTTTTAAAAACACATCGAAAAGCTGTTTGGAATGGCGATGTGACCTCTCCTTTAACAGCCTACATCGTCAAAACTGCCTTTTACGGAGGGGACTCTGCTAAGACATTCCTGAACAAGAGATTCTGATGTGAGGCTGAAGATGAATTCCTGAGAACTGAGGAGAGTCTGCCTAAGGTCTGCCTCACCTCTGCAGAAATTTCAAGCACTGAAAAAATGTTCAGGTGTCACCACACTGGTGTAGATGATGCTAGTGATGGTACTCCTGTCTGGCACATTGTACCCACATGCCTTTCAGTTCCCTGATGTTGAGAAGTTAAGTATTCCTAAAATACTCCATAGCAGGTCGCCATGACAC
Source organism: Peromyscus leucopus (assembly GCF_004664715.2). Lineage (NCBI taxonomy): Eukaryota > Metazoa > Chordata > Mammalia > Rodentia > Cricetidae > Peromyscus > Peromyscus leucopus. Next base: position 104,114,608 of record NC_051069.1, on the reverse strand, counting down.
TGTCCTGGGTTATATCCATCAATGCGAACCCACTTCTATATAAGTTTGGATCCATCTAGAATATACCCCAACGATTTCTTTGGTTATATGTGGGAACCTGGGACCTTTGAAATTTACAGGCACTAGTGAATCATTTAGTGAATGTCCCCATTTTTTATTTGATACTAAAAGTTTAATAGCACAGATTGTTAAGTGAATCCATTGAAGACTATCCATGCTCTGCTCTTCTTAAGTATCTTTCCCTTAAACACAGAATCTTACTCTGTAGCCCAGGCTGTTCTAAAATTCACTGTTTACCTCAGGCTAGGCTCAAACTCACAGCAGCATACCCACCTTAGCCTCCCTGTTGCTGGGATGGTAAGCATGAGCCACCACAACTGGGATAGCCTATTTTGAATGTATCACATCATTGTTTGTATCGTACTGAATATATTGCATCACTCAGGTAGAGCTATGTCAGGACTGTGGCACATCCTGTATAAAGCCATCCACTTCCACAGCACAATACTGTGAAAAGCAAACAAAATTCATGTTGGGCAAGCTAAGTAGAGAATAGTCATATATATATATATATATATAATATTTTTATACTTTACTATTAGTACTTGTATATGAATGATTCTATCTATAGTATTATACTCTATACAGTATACCTTAGTTACCTATAGTTTCATGAATAATGATCCCAATTGCAGTAGCTTAAATCAACAAGAGTGTTTTTCCTTGAGGTTTAGCGGGCTCATATGGCATCTTCTAAGCTCACTGGCACACCATATCCAACCGACACACTGTCTCAGAGCCAAGTTCAGCAGAGGTGACTGAGCTTGCTATGGCTCTTCTCATTATTCAAGAGGTTGACCAGGCTTGCTCACAGATTGATGGCAGGGTTAAAGACAGAAAAGGGAAAAGCCACCCAGCCACTCACAGCCTCAGATTGGATGTCACACAGCATCACTTTGTTCTATTCTGCTCTGACAACAAGCCACAAGCTCAACCAGATTGGAGGAAAAAGCTCACCTCTCCACAGAGAGCAATGTTATATCACAAGGTGGTATGTATTCAAGGAAGGGAGAAAGTCACATTTGCAGTCTATCAACATTCTCATACCTACCTGCTCATTCCCACATCAGCATCTCCCAAATCCTAGTCCATGCCACATTCAGGCCTGAAGTCAAGAACTTTGTGACCTAAATCTGGTCTGCAGTTAGATAAGCCTACTCCACCAAGGCTGATCTTGGCCCAAGTTCCCATAGACAAAAACATAAGCTGTCAGATGCTATAAGCAACATTCATTAGTGATCTGAGACAGAAAGACACAGGACCCACTTGCAGGTAAACACAGGAGGCCCAGGACAATTGAAGGCCTATGGCAGTTCTGAGATCTAGCAGGGCTTGTGTGTGTTACTCCCATTGAATGCAATCTCACTTGGCTATCCTAGGTGGTTTCCTGGCCCATTGCTCTCCGGTGCTCTGGCAGAAATCAAGGCAGCACCCTGGCTTCTCTCACCACCTTGGAGCCCAGATGCAGAGATGGGCAGGCACAGGCACACCAGCAAGTGGGCCTGGCCTCTCTCCCTTCTGTATAGATGGTTGGCTGTGAACCCCAGACTTCCCTTGATGAGTGAGGCAAACTTGTCCCCCGCCCAAAAAAACCTGTGATACAAAATAAGCCCTTCATTCCTGAAAGCGCTTCTTTTCAGGCGTTTGACCATGGCAATGGGGAGAGTAACCAATGCCAGCTCCGGATAGGCTAATTCTGGCTGATACCAAAAGGGCTGGGTTAGCCAGGATTCAGTTCCTTGTGTTCACAACGAACCCCAGCTTCAAAGAGTGTTTGCTGTGCGCTCATTCACACTTACACCCTTGCTGCATGGCTTGCTTCCGGAAAAACCACTTCTGGCCAAGAGTTCCTGCGTTTTGAATGCCAATTGTTTTAGTTTGATCTCTGTTGCTGGGTAGGGAAGAGAGTTGGTTTAAGCTCACAATTTCAGGTTGTGGCCTTTGGTTGTGGGGAAGTCAAGGCAGGCACAGTGGAGAGCACAGAGAAATGGATGCATGCATACTTGGTACCCAGCTTTCTCTGCTCTTATACAGTCCAGAGCCCTAAGCAGGGAAGGATAAGGCCTGTTTTCAAGCCTGGTTTTCCCACATCAATGAAGGCGGTTAAGACAATACCCTGAGTCTCATGCCACAAGAGTGAGCTCACCCCTGACACTGCCTGGAGCACTGAGGCCTAGAGGGCCAGAGACCTAGGATGGAGCCAAACACCATTGGAAGGGAAAACAGTCAATGTCATGATGCCCAACTATATTCTACTATACTCTTTGACTGGTGCCTAGCCCAATAGTCATCGGAGAGGCTTCATCCAGCAACTGATGGAAACAGATGCTGAGCACCACAGGCAAACATTAGGCTGAGTTCGGGGAATCCTACTGAAGAGGTGGGGGAGGATTGTAGGAGCTAGAAGGGGTCAAGGACACCACAAGAAAACCCACAGAATCAACTATTCTGGGCTCATAGGGCTCACAGAGTCTGAACCAACAACCAGGGAGCCTGCATGGGACTGACCTAGGCCTTCTGCATATGTGACAGTTGTGTAGCTTAGTCTATTTGTGGGGTTCCTAACAGGGGGAGCAGGGGCTGTCTCCAATTCTTTTGCCGGCTTCCGGGATCCTACTCCTCATACTGGGTTGCCTTGCCAGCCTTAATACAAGGGAGGTGCTTAGTCTTACTATAACATGATATGCCTTGTTTTGTGGGTATCCATGGGAAGCCTGCCCTTTTGTGAATAGACACAGAGGAGGAGTGGATGGGGATGAGAAGGCAGAGGAGAGATGGGAGAGGAACTGGGAGGAGAGGAGGGAGGAAAACTGCAGTCAGGATGTAAGATAGATAGATAGATAGATAGATAGATAGATAGATAGATAGATGATAGATAGATGATAGATAGATAGATAGATAGATAGATAGATAGATAGATAGATAGATAGATAGATAGATAGATAGATATAAAAAGACAATTCCCCACCAACGGTATCACAGGCCAGTCTGCTGTAGGTGATTTTTCACTTTGACTTTCTTCCCAGGTCATTCTAGATTATGAAAGTGAACAGTTAAAACTCATCGTCACACCATGAACCACACAGACACTGTGACACAATTTCGGACACCTTAGGAATTTGGGTAACATATCAATTCTGCAAATCCAGAAACAAGGATCGGAGAGGTTGGTTAACCTGCCTAGAGAGCACACAGCTCAGATAACGGATTCAGGACCACTGTTTAGACTATGACTCATTACAGTGCAGCTTCCCTTCCCACTAAGCCCGGTGGCCTCTCTCCACAGGGAGGGGAGACTCACCCACAGAACGCCAGAAGAACAATTAGGTGTGAACTGACGTGCTGTATTGAACACTTCTGGGCAAAGCCGTCATCATCTTTCCACCGGACAATTACTTTCTGAAATTCTCTTTGTTGTGCCATCAACTTGAAAAATAAGGACACTAGCTAGCATTACAAAACTCAATTTTTCATAGATTTTCTTTCTCCTCCATCACTACTTCATACAAATTAGGCACTGAAATAAAACTGGGTAATGGTGTAATAGAGCGTTCCATGGTGAAAGTGCACACGAAGGAGGTATGCTGCCTGCATGGTTGTTTTTTTTTTTTTTTTTTTTGGTTCAAGTCACATCTGAAAGAACATCTATAGCATAAAAAATCAATTAAGTCTGAGCTGATTCTAAAAGTCAATACACAATATGCGGCGATAACAAAGCACAAACCCACAGTGCTGAGCTGGAAAGACCTTGCTTGTTGAGAACTATGAACAGAGTCCTTCAAGTTACATTTCACAGGCAAAAATAACAATGCGGAAATCCAAGATTTCCCAATACTATGGTTAAGTCACCAATATGTTCTAGTGTTCTTTTGGAGACAGCGTCTCATGTAGCTCAGGCTGTAACTGAGGTTGACCTTTGAACTCTTCTGATGGTTCTGCCTCTCCTTCCTGAGTGCTTGGGACCACAAGCATGATTTCTGGGGGTGCTGGAATTGAGTCTAGTGCTAGGTAAGCATCCCACCAACTGAGCAACATCCCCAGTCCACAGAATGCATTTCAATACCTAACAATGGCTTTGCTAACCCCAGGTGACTTAGAGAGTTGCCATACTTAGCATTGAGAAGCTTCCAAATGCTGAACTGCTTAGCCTTGCCCCTAGAGACTTAAAGCACTAACAGACAGATGCAAACATAAAGATCTGGGGCCAGCAAGGTAACCCAGCATGTACAGGTGCTTGCTGCCAACGCTGAGGACTGAGCTCCATCCCGAGAGGACCCAGAGAACAGCAGCAGAGAACTGGCTCTCCTAACCTTTTGGCCCTGTACACATGCACCACGGCATGTGCACATGAAAGAAAGAAGAAAGAGAATACACGTGATTTTAGCAGCATTTTTAGGTGTGTTTCTTATGTTTGTTTAATCACGTGTCCTAACAATATGCACATAAAGAATATTCTGGCATGAGGGTGTTGAGAATGCTTGAATTTCCCTGGTAAAGATATTTCTAACTAAACACTTCTCTGCGTTATGTATCACTGGTCAAACAATGGCCTTATGGGTAAAGTTCAAGTAAAATTTTAGTTGTGTAACAAAATTATAGCATTTTAGGGTTTTATGTTTTAAGATGGGATCGGTCTTGGGATTGGGGATTTAGCTCCGTGGTAGAGTGCTTGCCTAGCAAGTGCAAGGCTCTGGGTTCAGTCCTCAGCTCTGAAAATAAAAGAGACAAAAATAACAAAGATGGAGTCTTACGATGTAGACCACACTGGTTTCATACTCAGGACAGTCTTTCTGCCTCAGCCTCCTGAGCACTGAGGTTATAGGTGTGAGGCACCACATGAGGCTGTGAAGAACACCGTCATCCAAGCATTATGTTCATTGCCATCTCAATCATAGCAACTGTGACCATTAAGAGGAGACCTTCAACATAGTTGAGTTCGTTGGCCTTCCCCCGTAGAAGGTGGGGCCAGGGAGGGTCATTGGGATGTCAGACGAAATTCAGTCATATGTAGCTCTGCCCTAGATGTAAGGCCAGAGTGTGTAGACGGTGGAAGGTTAACCAGAGGGGTTAACTGTGTCAGCCTGTGTGAGTCCTTGAGCATAACAGCTGTTACCATCTTATCCAGAGCGCTAATGGAGACAGCTCCACAAAATGCTGCAAGTCTGCCCTGTGTTGGGTTAACTTTTCCTGGGATACCTGGGCAAACATCAATAACAGACCAGTACAACGATCCCATTCCAGTCTAGCCTGTTGATTCAGTGGGCTTATTGGCTTGATTAATATGTAAAACAAAAGTGAGGGGCTGCTTCTAGGAATGTGAATGAGGGGTCACTGATGAGAGCACTGATGAACCCCAAACAGCTGTGTCACTGAAAAAGCCCACCGGGCAGAGATGATGACTTCCCCACAGCTGCACAGGTAGGGCTCTCCCCTTCAGTTTCATTTTCTGATTCTCTGTCACCTCGTGGGACTGTCATTCTGATGACACCACATGTGGCTTGGACAAAACTGCACAGAGCTGAGAGGGAAGAGAAGGAGAGGTGAAGTAGCAGGAATCTCAGGTTTCTCTCTAATGACAATTTACCCTCCCTTCTTCAATGGGGAAGGTCCACCAGCCTGATCTTTAAAAACCTTGGTGGGCTTACATGACAACCCCCTGACTCCCCAGTAGAGTTGACCACCATTTATCCTTGCCTCCATCCTCCTCAGAGAAGGGCTTGGAAGGTTCAAGGGTATGTGACTCATCTGAGTCACCTTGAGAACTTCAAGGTGACCCTCCCTCTCCATCCAGCCTCAGAGGCCATCACCTCAGCATTGACAGGGCTATCAGGTGACCTCCTCCATGAGGAGGTGGTCCACAACTCTGTATTAGCTACTTTTCTTAGTACTGTGACAAAATTGCTAACCACAGCAACAGAAGGAAGGAAGGAAGGAAGGAAGGAAGGAAGGAAGGAAGGGAGGGAGGGAGGGAGGGAGGGAGGAGGGAGGAAGGAAGGAAGGAAGGAAGGGCATATTTGGGCACACAGTTTGACGTTATCCCCCATGGTGGAGAAGGCACGGCATCAGGAGTGTGGGGCAGCTGGTCACACTGCATCCAGGCAGGAAACAGAAATGAATGCCAATGCTCAGCTTTTTCTCCTTCTTGTACAGTCCCAAACTGTATAGCCCAGGGAATGGTGCCACTACATCCAAGGTGGGTCTTCCCACCTCAATTAACCCAATCTAGAAACCCCTTCACAAATACACCCAGATTTCCATGCTGATTCTAAATCTCATCAATTTGACAGTGAAGATGAACGCTGTGTGTCCGTAGGACACCATACCATAGAAACCAAATGAGAGTGACTTGATCTCAGGTAATGGGATATAGAATGGAGGGCCTCTCTCTCTCTCTCTCCCTCTCTCCCTCTCTCCCTCTCTCCCTCTCTCCCTCTCTCCCTCTCTCCCTCTCTCTCTCTCTTTCTCTCTCTCTCCCCCTCCTTTCCCTGCTTTGTCACTTTATTCTACAAGTGAAGATGTTCTGTGACTTATTGACACCTATTCCCCCCTCTTGTCCTTGGCCCCACAGATAACCTTTCAAGACACAGTAGACTCTCTTTGCACTCTTGACCAATTGTGGTTTTGCCCTTTAGGCCTGGTGTGTCATGGTGAAGGGAAAATAGAATTATTTAGAAAGTTCTGCCTCAAGGCAGCTGCCTGCCTCATGAAGCTATCATCTTGCTCGAAAGGCCCATTTTGACTGCTGCAGTCTACAGTACTCGCCTTTCTCTTTGTTTTCTACCTACAAAAGACCATATTCTCTCAGAGGCCGAGAGGTGAGTTGCATGCAGAGAGCTGCAGGGACCCAGAGAGGGTGCAGAAGAAGCATGTCATAAGTCTGAATGTGTCCTACGCATGGAAATGCTATCAAATTGGATCATAGTGGGATTCAACCACTCTGCAAATAAACTAAGAACTGAATTATAGTCCCCAGTAAGTGAAGTTCATAGGTGTAAGCTGTGTCTCCACAGAGCCTTTCAACTCACTCACAGTGAGCAGAGGACATGCATCATAGTGAGCCACCCCATTCCTGCCTCTCGGTGGTACTGCTGATGGATAGAGGGGAAGTGAAGACTGCCAAGGAGAGGCTGGAGAGATGGCTCAGAGGTTGAGAATACTTACTGTTCTAGAAGACCCCAGTCTGGCTCCTATAACCTCATAGGGCTGCTCACAACTACCTGTTATCTCAGCTCCAGAGGACTAGACATCTACACTCATGTGCACACACCTACACACAGACACATATGGATACATGCATTCCTGTGCACACACTTACACACAGACAAAATGGACACCTACACTCATGTGCACACACCTTCACACAGACACATACATACATAAAAACAAATCCTTAAAAATGAAAAGGCGGCGCGATAGAAAATCTTGGTACCATCCTTCCCCCAAGGCAGAAATTGGGTGCACGTCCAGTGCCATGTTACAAGCAGAATGCTGGCATTTCCCCTCAACCTGGTCATAAAATGTTATCAGTTACTTCAAATCAAGAGCTGTAATTATATATGCAAACATTTACATAAAATGTTGCTTCATTTTAATGTGCTTTCTATGGACCTCTCTTATCTGATAAAAATATAAATTAACTGTCTAGAATATAGAAAAGAATGGAGAAGGACACAAGGCAATGGCAGAGCAGCAGATGTGGATCACCATTAATTCTTCCTCAGCTGGACTTGTGAGCAACAGCCTGACACTGTGTCCAATCCCAGCCTTCCGGGGGCTGAACCACCAGAACAAGAGATGGTAATTCACGTTTGAACAACACACAGCCAAGGAGTGTGCCAAGTAGTGTCATCTTGTTCATAAAAAGGAACATCATGCTGAACTCCTAGGAGAGGGCTCCTTGATTCCTTTCCCAGGGAAATCTGCTTTAGCAACTGTGGGAGGCAGAGCCTGAAAACAGGTGGCATCAGAGGCAGGACGATCCTGGGTTCCTTCAAGCCACCAGAGGTGAAAGACCTTCCCAGCTACTCCTGGAGAGGTGCCACCTCCGCCATCCTGTCAGGAAAAAAAAAATATTCTCCTTGGTTTTGTTTGTTTGTTTATTTGTTTGTTTTTCTGCTGTGTTCTTTCTGGGTATGGCCTCAGTTCTGAGCAGGAAGAATCCTCCAAATTAGCCCTTTTTCTCTATCAAGGTAAGGCACATGCCCTTAATCCCAGTACTCCACCTGGGAGGTAGAGGCAGGCAGCGGTGGATCTCTGTGAGTTCAAGGCTAGCCTGGTCAACAGAGAAAGTTGCAGGACAGCCAGGGCTGCCACAGTAGAGAAATCCTGTCTCAGGGGGAAAAAGAAATGACAAAACTCAAAAGTCTCCTACGTCATAGAGTGCATTTGTTATTTGCTTGATTGAGAGGATTTAGTCAAATGAAGCCATGTTTAAAACCTGCTCCCCAAAGGATGCATGCTTAGTTATTCATCCAACTCAATACTGTAAACATTTGCACAATGAACAGAGGAGGAAGCACTTGTCTGAGGTGGTGAAGATTTGGGGATGGGTAGCTAGGAACTTTGGAGTAAGCCCGAAAGACGTAGACACAGCTGCTCCAAGAGTTCCTAAGTGTCTTAATTAAGTTTTTATTGCTGTGAAGAGACACCATGACCATGGCAATTCTTATTAATGAAAACATTTAATTGAGGGGGCTCGCTTACAGTTTCAAAGGTTTAGTCTATTATCATCATGATGAAGAACATGGTGATGTGAAGGAAGATGTGCTACTAGAGCTGAGAGCACTACATCTTGACTTAGAAGCAACAGGAAGTTGAATGACATCACACTGAGAAAAGCTTGAGCAAAAGAGTCTTCAAAGCCCGACCCCACAGTGACATACTTCCTCCAACAAGGCCACACCTCCTATTAGTGCCACTCCCTTTGGGGGCCATTTTCTTTCAAACCATCACATTCTATTCCCTGGCCTCCAAAGGCTTATAACCATATCATAATGCAAAAATGCATTCAGTCCAACTTCGAAAGTCCCCATAGTTAATTATAGTCTCAAACTTATTTCAAAATCCCAAGACTCTTCTGAGATGATTGGCAATCTCTGAACTGTAACCACCTGTAAAAATCAAAATAAAAAAGCAGATCACATACTTCCAAAATATTATGGCATAGGATATACATTACCATTCCTAAACTCAGGGAGCATAGTGAAGGGAGCATAGTGAAGAAATACTGGACCAAAACAAGACCAAAACCAGCCAGGCAAACTCTAAACTCTGCACCTGCATGTCTGATATCAAAACACTCTTCCAATCCCCAACTCCTTTCATTTTTGTTGACTGTAACACACTTCTTTCTTCTGGGCTGGTTCTATTCACTGTTTGCATCTCTCCTTGGCAGGTATCCCACAATTCTGGCATCTCCAGTATTTTGGGTTCTCCAAGGCAATTCAGGCTTCAGCTTCAAAGATTAAAAAAAATGACCCCTCTAGGCCTCCATTCAGGCACACCCTGACACATGCCTGGCCTCAGACTGGTCCTTAGTCACTGAGGAAGGTTCTATAACTCCTTTCTTCTGTCCTTAACTCTAAAGCCAGAATCACATGGCCAAAACTGTCAGGTTCTGCTGCTTGCTGAGGCTGGAACATGGTCCTCTCATTCAGTTACATCTCCACCAATTTTCTGTCTTTCACTGACTAAACTCAGTTTTCCTGAAACTTGCTCTTTAGATCAGGCTGGCCTCAAACTCAGAGATCTGCCAGCCTCTGCTTTCCCATTTCTGGGATTAAAGATGTGCCCCACCACACATAGCTCTAAGCTTTTCTTTAGTTCCCTTTCACAAGTTGGAAACTTAGCTGGGTGGGATATTTTCCTGAGGCCATCACTCTATTTATTCCATTTCTTAATCTTTTTATCTGCTTGAACACAGGATTTAGTTCCATTTCACCACCTGGTCCTCTTTTTCCCCTCAAAATTTACATTTTGTAATTTACTCTGCTCAGCTTGCTCCTCTTCATTGTAAATCTTCATTAGAGTTACCACTAATATCCACATGACAGAGTCTATACTAGGCTTTTTTGAAATTTCTTATGCCAATGGAATTAATCCAAAACTCTTCACTTTAGCCTCAGGCAGACTCTGGGCAAGGGCAAAGGGCAGCCACTCTCTTTATCAAAAATATCACAAGAATGATTTCTAGGCAACATACTAAAATTCTTCTCTGAAACCTCTTAAGCCAGCTCCTGACATTTCAAATCATTATCAGCACCGTTGTCTAACATGCTCCTTCTAGTATGCCCCATTAAACAGTGCATAAAGCATTCCACTGCTTTCCTAACCCAAAGTACCAAAGTCCATACTACTCCAAACAAAAACATGGTCAGTCCTATCACAGCAACACCTTAGTCTCTGGAGTCAACTTCTGTCTTAGTTAAGGTTTACTGTTGCTGTGAAAAGACACTGTGATTATGAAGTCACCTTCATGCATTCATTCAATCTACAGCCTCTGAGCTCCCTGGAGCTACACTGTGTGGAAAAGACCATTCTCTATATGATTTCCTTATCCATTCTCCACATCCATGAGGTAGGCATGTCCCTGGAGCCTCCCACTGTACTGGTGAAGTTCAGCCAGAAACCTTACCTCATTCTCTGCTCATAGCACCAGTACTGCCCTAACAGCCCCTTACTGTTTTCCTAACAGCCATATGACCAGTGACAAGTGACCAGGGGCCAGTCAGTGAGATGGTTCAGCAGATAATGGCACTTTACAACCAATTCTGATGGTCTGAGTTTTATATCCAGGATGCACATGGTGGAAGGAGAAAACTGACCCCTGAAAGTCATTCTCGGACCTCCATCTGTGGCTCCACATTTCATGTGCACATACTCACATGCTTATGGATGCATGCACACACACAACAAATAAATAAATAAATGTGTGGAAAGAAAGAATGAAAGGTGGCCAAGGTGACCACTTGTCAAAAAGCTAAATACTTGCAGTCACTGGATTTCTAGGAATTGCTCACTTTAGGCAGCCTTTCAACTCTATCTTATAACTTAAAACATTGTTAATCTTTCTCCAGAATGGCAGGACTCCCTTCCCAGATTGCTGTCTAAGTTTTTAATTAATTTTCACCCAGTTGTTTCCCTCTGTCTTGTTTATAATAACGGATGCTGAAAGGGCATCAATGTTTAGTCCTGAGAATTAATTAGAACACATTTCAGAATCCAATGGAAGGCCATTGTTTTGAACAATAGAAATGACATTCATGCCTATGAGAGAAGGTATAACCAGGGCAGATGAATACAGCTGGTGAGACTGGCTTGAAATGAATGAGAAAAACATCCCACACAGAATAAAACCCTCAGCCCCAAACCTTCCCCTCCAAACATTTTTAATTTTTTTTTTTTTGGCACTAATGGTAGGAACTCACTTCAGGAAATACAAATCAGTAGAAGGAACTAAGGGACATCCACGTTCCACCTAATCATAGCCATGATGCTGAGTCTCCAGGCAGATCTCCTTTCCAACTGCAGTTGCATGTATGTAAGTGGGTTATTCCTTCTCAACAGACTGCACTTATCAAACCTACTATTTTGCAATCTACTATAATTTAAATATCTCAACATTTGCATTTTTCAACAGAGTCCCTAGTGCTAAATATTTAATGCCTGCCAACATTTTACTATTACTATTGAGTGGGAGAAAAGATAATCACTTTAAATTTTAATGAAAAAGTTCAAAAACAAACTATAAGAAATATTTGAGAACTTTTGAGCAAGATCCACAAAAGCCTAAAATATCAAAACTCTGCAAAATTACCCCATAATATATCCCATTAGTACTATTTAAAATAATCAGCAAATGGAAACATGCATTTTAACTATCTTGTTCTAAAGCTTAATGAAATTAATGGAAAAAATGAGGAGCTGAATATGAGACATTTAATAAGATGCTTGATTGTCTCATAATAAGCCTGATGGAGGGGATGATTTTTGTGCCAGTTTCTAGAACTTCAGAATAAGTTTTAGGAGTGTATTACGGGGAGGGGGGCGGGAGTCAGGGAGAAGGCAAGAGGATCCACGTGCAGAAAAATCAGGACAGTGAACACATTTCTATACGCAGAAAGGTGAGCTGACGGCTGATGTTTTCTTACTGTGAATGCCAGGATCCAGGGGTCTGCAGGAGACAGACAGGACATCTCCCATAAACAACTACAAGGGGTACAGGAGTTAAAATTCTATGATAGAAGGGCTTCTCAGAGAGGTGAGGGGAAAGGGAGAGGGAGACAGACAGACAGAGACAGAGACAGAACACTGAAGCCCCCAGATGCAGCTGTTCAGAGAGCCAGCTGAAGTTGCTGATGTAGCCTGCTGCAGACTTCTGCCATGAGAGATGCCTACTTGCTATAATTCAAGAAGCAACCACCCTGGAGGCCCGGCCCTTGTAGCTATGCTCTATAGAGAAGAGATGAGGGAAAAGAAGCTGGGGAGATGCTTCAGTGGGGAAACATGCTCACTGTGCAAGCATAAAGACAGGAATTCAAATCTCCAGCACTGTATGAAATGCTTCACCAAGCATTAGGGACAGGGTGAGGAGGTGTGGATGGGTAGAGACAGGGTCACTGTAGATTAGTGGCTGTGGATCTAGCTCCAGATTCAGTAAGAAACTCTATCTCAAGGGGATAAGGGGGAGAGTGATAGATGTCTGTAGTATTTCTGATCCAAGGTCAAAGCCAAGAGCTCCTAGTAGGCAGAAGAAGTCAGGTACTGGTTATCATGAATGATAGCATTGCTATGGTCCATTGCAGCTCCCCTGATAAACAGAGCCCACCAAGCCTCTGCATCTAATCATGAGAATCTTAGCAAAAGCAGTTAGAGAGAGTGAGTGTGTACGGAGAACAGGCCACTGGTAGGTGTCTATATTTCTCTTAATCTTTCCCAGAAGTCTGAGGCCAGACTCGTTACGTCCAGGATGCTGGACCCAGGTCTAGCTGCTCTGCCCAAGGAGAACTGAGGAGAACTGGTCCTCAGCTGTGGCTGCCTTGAAACTCTCAGGCGCATGCCCCAAACAGACAGGGAACAGTTACAAATGCCTGCATTCCTGAACTGTCATAAAATGTCCACAGCACAAAGGAGAGACTGTGCAGGGCAGTGGGAGGACAAGGGCCCCTTAACTGTGACGCCAGCAAAGCCGTGTGTTCAAGACGACAAGAGGTTGGAAAATTAGTGTTCTTAGTCACTGGCTTTGACTGTTTGTCTTATTTACTTCTTTTTCAATTACTCATCTCTTTTAAAATCAGGTACCCTAGTTCTTGTTTGTTTGTTTTGCGTTGTTTTGGGGTTTTTTTCTTTTAACTTTGTGTTTGTTTGACACGGGGTCTTATATAGCCCATGCTGGCCTTGAACTCCTTACATGGCTGAAAATGACCTTGAATCCTGGATTCTCTTGCTTCCTCTCCTAAGTGCTGGGTTTACGGGCTGGAGCCAACTCACCAGCCTGCTGTGCTATTTTGTGTCACTGGGAAGTCGGAGATGAAATGTTCAAAAATAATTAGAGGGTCAAGTTCAGCAAAGTCAGCTGAGAGGATCGCCTGAGTGCTCAGTGGCTGGTGCTGTGATTCACCGTCACAGTGTGTGCATATGGCACCCAGCTGCTTCCTTACAAGAGCAGAGCACAGCCAGCTCCTAAGACTCCGCAAGACAAAGGATCTTGAGGCATTCCCACCAGAAGATTAACTCTCTTGGTCCTTTGCCACAGATCTTCCTAAGTCTTCATGATTTGTAATCATTCCCCGCAAATTAGATGCATTCCAATAGTTCATACTCTACCATAGCTTGGTTAAGTCACTGAACTGTATGTGAACTTGGGTTTTCAAAATCACGTCTATTGTTTGATGTGTAAAGACTTAGACGTTTTTCCTGTTGTGAATAACTTCAAGCAGAAAAAAAAAGGAAATACATGTTCAAATCTTAAATGTAACAACAAATGGGGATAAATAATGCCCAAGGAACTATGCATATTACCTGAAGCCATCTACTGCTGCCTCTCCTTTTCCTCATGAAACAGGGTCTCACATAACTCAGGCCAACCTTAAACTCACACTGCAGCTTAAGATAACCTTGAACTTCTGATCCTCCCCACTCTAGCTAGAATTATAGTTATGGGCCACCACACCTTGTTTTTTGTGGTGCTGGGGATCAAACCCAGGGCTTCACATGTGCCAGGCAAGTGCTCGACCAGCTGAGCTGCAGCCTCAGACCCCATCGCTATCCTACTCATTCATTTCACCAAGCAAGTGTTCTTTGAATGTACATTCCTCTATGCACCTGCATTTTGCTAGGTGCTGGGAGTGCAATCCATATAACTGATCCATATCCTCAGGCTTCAGGAAGGATCACAGAGGAAAGAAAAGGGGAGACACAGTTAGAAACACTTTGAAGAGATCTATCTATGACCAGGGTGATGCAGCACTTACTTAATTACTCACATCCGCTCAGAGCAGCAACTGAGCAGCATCAGCAGTAACTCCCCTATGCCGGAGTTACACAGATCAAGTTGTTCCTGTAAAATCATCTTCCCAACAGTCGTTCTTTGAGTTCATTCTTCTGCTGTGCTCCAATGTATGAAGAAACTTCTCAGCCCCACTGAAAACCCAGACAACAAAGACCTCTAGTGGTTTCCAAGTGTGTACTGACATGGACAGCACTCACCAGAGTGTCCAGAAGCATGGGGGAGCATCTGCAGAGTCCAGCACAGGAGCACTGAGAGGACAGGAGCACTGAAGAGTGCCCAGGAGCATGGAGGAGCACTGAAGAGTGCCCAGGAGCATGGAGGAGCACTGCAGAGTGCCCAGGAGCACAGAGCACTGCAGAGGACAGGAGCACTGAAGAGTGCCCAGGAGCACAGGGGAGCACTACAGAGTGTCCAGAAACATGGGGGAGCACTGAAGAGTGCCCAGGAGCACAGGGGAGCACTACAGAGTGTCCAGAAACATGGGGGAGCACTACAGAGTGCCCTGGAGCATGGCTGGGGGCGGGGGGGGGGCACGACTGAGCAATTACCAACATGAGTTGGTTCTCCTAACTCTCAACAGTTACTTCCTTGACTTCACCTGCAGCTTCTGAACATTAGATGTCTCCATGTGCAAAGCCTACTACTGCCACACCCTCTCCGTGTTTTTCCTGATTGTCACAATAATCTTCAGTAGTAGCTAATTTTATTCCTCTTTGCCAATTAAGAAACTGAGTTTAAGCTAGGAGATGGCTCAGTCAGCAAGGTGCTGGAAATACAAGTGGGAATTTGATCCCCAGAACCTATGTAAAACAGTATCAGAAATGGGGAGGTGGAGACAGGAAAATCCCTGGGACTTTCTGGCCAGTCTAGCCAATTGGCAAGTTCCAGGCAATATCCAACTCTGTGTCAAAATAAGGTAGAGAGCAGCAAAGAGAAAAGGCATCCAAAGTTGACCTCTGACCTCCACATGCCTGCATCCACACAGGCACACACTTGCACAGAGAAACTGAGGCTCACAGGTCTTAAGCCATATATCCAGAGACACGGAATCAGAACAGACTGTGGGCCAGAGAATTCTCTATGTCTTCTTCTCTTCCCTCTATTCCTTCAGTTACCCTGGAGAGGAGTTATGGCCTCCGGAGCCTGCCTCCTCACAGAACACTTCCCTAAACTTGAACCCATCTACCATGATCAAGAGAAGTAATATCTGTGAGCCACCCTGAGAGGACTATTACAGAGATGTCCTGCCCCTCAGCACCAACTTGTCTGCCTTGCTCAGCAACCAGAAGTTTCTCCCACAGGAGCAACATCCACTGCCTACCCTGTCTCCACACATTGCCTCCCGCTCCAAAACTGCCACTCCCATGAAATGAGTCTCATCCCAGGGTCCTCTCTGGTACCCTTCCTGTGGTCCTTGAGAGGCAGGCAAGGGATGCCTCTCCAGGTGATCTGCTCACTTTAGTGCCCTGCAGAGTCAGAAGTTAGCTGCTAGGATATGAATGTTGAACTAGAACCCTGGGGTGGACACCCAGAGTAACCACGTGCACTCATAATAGCTTCCTTCCTACCAACTTACTAATGGACTTAGAGAAGATGATCCTGACAGCTTGGCAGAGCAAGGGCAGAATCATTTGCCACATGGTGGCTTTTGCCCAGGTTGGGTTTCATTCAAAGGAGGTCCAACCCACACCCCACAGGACACATGCACACCAGGATAGCTATGAATGCATCCCAAAACAAAATGGATTGCAAAGTTACTTAAAATATTGATAGTGCTTTTGGCAAAAATTAGAAACTGGACTTAATAGTGCTCCCAGCAACGTTGCTATGAATGTAGCCCAGCATCACCAAAATGTGGACTACCCCTGAGCCAAGACTGGAGAGGTGGCTCAGTAGTTAAGAGCACTGGCTGCTCCTCCAGAAACATGGGATGATTCCCAGGACCACATGGCACTTTAAAACCAACCACCTGAAATCTCAAGACAAGGGATCTGACTCTCTTCCGTCCTCTGGAGGCACCAGGCATACATGTAAGCAAAACACTCAAAAACAGCAATTAAAATAAAATTTAAAGGGGAAGACACACAAAGTGAAGGAATCTCTCTCTCTCTCTCTCTCTCTCTCTCTCACACACACACACACACACACACACACACACACACACACACACACACACAGGGGGGGGACTGTACTGAAGTCTTGTTATCAAGGTTTAAATTTCATTCCAATATCTCTGTCTACAGGCCTTAGCCCAACACAGGCAAGTGGCATTTCGCAAAATAGAAAACATTGCCACCGATCACTCTCAGACAGGAGTCAGATTTCCATTGCAAACATATTTTCAACAATAATCAAATGTAATCACACAGCACTCTATGGGTGGTGTTGTTACTATTTCAATAGGGAGAACTATAATTTGAGTAAAAACCATCTTTTATTGCTAATAAAAATGCAATGGAGTTGAATATAATTAATACCCCAACTTTTCCTGGATGTGAGACATCTAGACCATAGTATCTATCAAAATGTGAAGAAGAGGTAAGAAATCATTATCTGCACTAGGATTCCTTACGGCCTTTTGCCATGACGGACAGATCTGTAACATACCGTGAGCAAGAGAGTTGAAGACAACATGAACACCATTCAGTGTATTTATCAAATGTCACTCTGCACTATTGCCTCATAAATACTTAAGGATGTGAGAAGTCTGACAGGCAGATCTTATACCTGTTAAAGATGCCGTAACAAGCTTATTGTGTAACCCGGGGCCATTAACCACGTTTCATCATTTTATCAGCTGCTCTGGGACAGTCAGACAGACTGAGAGTTAAGCCTGCTGGTCTCTCGGGAATTCAGATTTAAAATTAAAGGGGCTAAGGATGTGGTGATAGATGCTTGCCTAGCATGCACAAAGTCCCGAGTTTGATCTCCAGCATCACATGAAACTATGGTGGCGCTGCAGATTCATAATCTGAGGACTCGGGAGGCAGAAGGTGAAGAATAAGAATTTCAAGGTCATCCTTAGCTACCTAAGAATTTGTGGTCAGCCTGAGCTACCCAAAAGATGAAGATGGAGAGTTACCTCTTAGTTGGCAAAATGCTTGCCTTGCAAGAGTGAGGAGGACCCGAGTTCACTCCCCAGAACCTATATAAAACATAGTATATAGATAGACATATGTAAAACACTATATACATGGGTGTGATGGCACATGCTGTGATCCCAGAGCTCGGGAGCTGGAAACTAGAGAGTCTCTTGGGTTTGCGGGCCAACTGAGTCTATTTGGAGTATTGTAAGATAATGTGAAAGAGGATGTCTCAAAAAACAAGGTGGATAGCTCCACAGGAGCAAACGACACCCTCAAGACCAATTTCTGGCCTCCCCATCCACACTCATGTATATGTACATCTGGATATAAGTGCACCTGCATGTGCACACACCTGTTAATATGTTTGAGTACTCGAGAGATTGCACATGCACATGTGCATACACACACACACACACACACACACACACACACACACCAAATCATTTGTAAAGTGTATGGAGGCAGTTGTGTTAGGCACTCACCTTGGAGCAGCAAACGGCAGTGGATGAATTAAACAAGGTTTCTCTCTGCATAAGAGTCCTTGCCTGGCTAACTACTGAACAAAATACCTAACTCTGAAAGTGGCTGGTCCTCCGGATCCCCTGGCACGGTTACCTGACTACACAAAGAACAGAAGCCCAAGGGGCGTTTTTCAACTCCAATGAGGTCTCATTAAGCCCTGCTCAGTGCCTTCCCAAAGGGTCTCATACAAAGAGGAGTTACTCCTGCAGGAGGACTCCTAAAAGGTCAACAACTAACCAGTGAGTGAGAATCTGAACAACAGTGACCTTTCAAAGGGGAGACAGATGCCTGGGGAGGCACAACATTAGGGGGTCTAGCCTGAAGTCTTTCACGAATTAGAACATGCTTATATCTCTGTAGGTCAGTGTTGACAGGCTAGGGGCATTTTATCACATGTGCAAAGCAGTCTCAGATCCTCCCCTGGAAAAAGTTAGGAAATACTATTGTAAAGATATAGAACCAGGAGATACTGAGTTACAGACTTCTCTACCGGCTCATCTTTAAACAACTAAGACTGCAGTTTTATGGTCCCAAGCACATGGGGTTGTGTGTGGGCTGCTGGTCTGTTTTTAGAGTGGAGGATGGAGGTAGCACACTGGTGCTGAGCACTCCTTGTCCCAAAGCAGAAGCTGCACTGTCAGACTTTCTGGGAAAGCGCTGGCACCCTGTCGGAGTTCATGCAGCACGGTGAGCGCCATGCGGATGCCTTCAGTAGCTCAGTATTCCATGCCCCACCCCCAAAAGTGTCCCTCTGAGTTCCCTGAACTTTAAAAAGTTAACTCTAGAATCAACAGAAAAGATCTAGAAAAACGCAAAAAAAAAAAAAAATCGACGAAGGTCTGGACTTCTAACGGACTGCTTAAGGAGGAGGAAATCGCCTGTTTGCTGTCTTCTGGGTCAGCGGGGACCCTGAAGCCCAGAGAGATGCATGCGGTAGTTACCTTGGCTGGCGCCCTGGCAGTCGCAGGCGTGGCTCATCGCTGCTCCTGGCTTCTCTGCTGGGGCTGCAGTGGGGACTTGCTCTGGATCGCGCAGGTGGAGACAGAGACAGCTAGGGACCAGGACAAGCCTGCCACTGCTCTGCCCTGCCACCCAGGCTGCAGTGCCTGCCTCCTGGGACAGCCTGAGGCTCTCTAAGAAGACATAGCTTGAGCCAGGGCCAGCGTCCCTCCGCCCCTTCTGGAAGGTGGGGACTAGGTGCCAGGGACTTGTTACTGGGGCAGGCAGAGAAACCCATCAGCCTCAGGGGAAGGGAGGGGCAGCAAGGCAGTGGGTCAGGTCCTGGTGGCCCCTCCCACTGTCCACCCCGACTTCTTTGTCTTCTTTCCCTTCCTCCCACCCCATTCCCCTGTTTTTGTTTGTTAGTTTGTTTGCTTGCTTGCTTTGAGTCAGAGTCTGACTTGGCCTGGCCCTGGAACTCACTATGCAGCTCAGGCTGGCCTTAAACTCTCAGCAATCCTCCTGCCGCAGCCTCCAACTGACTGCAGGAGTATAATAGCAACAGCTCTCTGGTGTAAATGCCTTGCAGTGTCTGATCTGGACACACAAGTCCCAAGGTAAATATGATACTGCTTGTTCTTGGTGCATTCTGGGAACCTATTTTAAGGCAGCTGCAGATCCCATTCTTTCAGGACTGTCCTGACATTTAAGAGTTGTACAAGTGAACCGTTTTTTCCTTCCCTGACTTCAACCTTTTGCTGCTACAATGTCCCGAGTGTGGGACAGGCACAGTGGCCAGCAGTGTGTTCCAGATAGGGACTGTCTTCGCTGCCTCTCTCCTCGCTGGGACAACAAACTGACAGAAGCAACAGAGAGGAGGCAGGGTTTACTTAGGCTCACGGTTCCAGGAGGGCACAGGTCTGTCCTGGATGGGGAGGGAGAGGACAGCAGGAGCGTGAGGCAGCTGGTCACACTGTGTGCAGAGTCAGGAAGAGAAAAGGAACGGAACGAAGGCTGCTGCTCAACTAGCTTTCTCCTTCTTATTCAGTCCAAGCCGCAGCCCCCGGGATGGCGCTGCCCACATTCAGGGTGGGTCTTTCCTCCTGGGTTAAACATCTCTGGAAATACCCTCAGACACACCTGGAAATATGTTACCTAGTTGATACTACATCTAGTCAGGCAGACATGGAGATGAGCCATCACAGAAGTGAAGGGACAAAGTGACAGTGTCTTCCTTAGGGTTCCTATTGCTGTGAAGAGACTGTGACCACAGCAACTCTGATAAAGGAAAACATTTAACTGGGGTGGCTTATAGTTCAGAGGTTCAGTCCATTATCATCATGGCAGGAAGCAAGGCAGTGTGCAGGCAGACATGGTGCTAGAGAAGAAGCTGAGAGTTCTACATCTTGACTCACAAGCAACAAGAAGTGGACTGTCACACTAGTGTGGCTTGAGCATAGAGGAGACCTCAAAGCCCACCCCACAGTGACACACTTCCTCCAACAAGGCCACACCTCCCAATAGTGCCACTCCCTTTGGGGGCCATTTTCTTTCAAACCACTAGACAGATTAGAAAGATGTAATATTCACTCTGTCTTTAGATGAAATTTTGCTCTACAGTGTCTGCCTCTAAGCTCTTGGGGTTTCATCTTTGCCTTGTTCCGTCTGTGGATTTAATTTTAATCAGTGGTTACTTTTATTTTCATTTCTTAGTCATTCCTCCAACAAGCATTTTGTTTAAAGTTGAATTCTCCTTGAAGCTTTTTAACTCAGACTGTGGGTGTGATAGGAAGCATCAGCTAATGTCACTTCAAGGCCTTCTGTGGCAGCTAGCTACATGTGGAGCTATACTGGTAATTCAGTCTCAAATGGGCGAAGACAAAAGTCTGCTTCAACTGGGAGCCCAGTGTCGTTCCCTATGAAATGTCACATCCTCCATCCTCCAGCAAGTGCTGCTACTGTCGAGGAGTGCAATCGTGTACACCCAGGAAGGCTGACGGCATCTAATACACCACGTCCACATGGTGAGGGAAATGTTAAAGTAAGGTTTTAGGGAGATTCTGTGTGTTTCTCGGATGGTCGCCCCTCTATGGTTATATTGAGTTTCACTATAAAGAAAGGACTCAGTTTGCTAATAGAGGCATACATAAGAATTTCTGAAGTTAAAATTGGTAACTCCATTGAAAAAACTACTGAGGAGGGCCTGAGGTGTAGCTCAGGTTGCTAGGTTATTAGCTAATGTGCAAGAAACATTGGGTTTGATCCAGCAGCCAACACAGCTTAAACTTGGGGATGAGAGGCAGGTGGATCAGAAGCTCAAGGTTGTCCTAGATTATACAGAGAGTTGGGGACCAGTCTGGACAACATGAGACCCTGTCTGCATATTACATCACATGGAAAAAAACAAATGCCACTCATTAGTCAGGTCACTTGAGAGAAGATATTGATATATTAAAGGGATTGGCACTGAACATGATTCCTGGAGCCAGCAGGCAATGGAGACAATTGTTTATTCAAATGATGCTTAGGCATTCATTTGCTTAAAAAAAGAAAGAAAATAAAAACACTTAAAAACTGTTTAATATTTATTTTTCTTAATTATGTGTGTGCATGTGTGGGAGGGGTTATGAGCATGTGAGTTCAGGTGCCTGTGGAGGATGGGGTGTCAGATCTCCTGGAGTTGGAGTTACAGGTAGTTGTAAACCACTTGCTGAGACTATAACTGAGCTTCTCTTGAAGAGAAGTGCATGCTTTTAACCTCTAAGCCATGTTTCCAGTCCCTAAAAACAAAACAAAATCCACTTTTATTATATGTATGGAGCTCCAGAATAAGACCTCCCACCCCCACCCATTGAGTGTCTTTTCCTGGGATATGAGCAAATGTTCGTTCACCCCAGGAAGGTCACTGGTGACAGAGTAAAGAAATGATTCCCAACAAGAATCATGTAGAAAGTCTTTCTGTATGCTGTGAATATGTGTTGCTCTTAACTGCCAGTCATTCTACAAGACACAGAAAGCAACTGATAAATTTTGCCCAAATAGAACAGTCTGTGGTGGTATTTTATCTGTATACCCCACTATAGCTTATCTGAGGATCAGAGGAAAAAGCCAGCCACTATATTAAACATAGAAGTCAGGCAATGGTAGCACACATCTTTAATCCTAGCAGAGATACAGGCAGAATTGGGAGGAGTCATGGCAGATACCATCCAGGTGCCCAAGAAACAAGATGCTAGCAGACCAGTAATGCCATTCAGAAGTGGCTGCAAGAGTTAAGGCAAGAGTCAGGTGAGGACCTTAAGTAAGGGAACTACAGTGTTTCATG
Source organism: Peromyscus leucopus (assembly GCF_004664715.2). NCBI lineage: Eukaryota > Metazoa > Chordata > Mammalia > Rodentia > Cricetidae > Peromyscus > Peromyscus leucopus. Next base: position 104,092,167 of record NC_051069.1, on the reverse strand, counting down.
TTCATCACAGCTCTGGAACTCAAAGCATCCTAAGCACATATGTAGAAAGAAGGAAGAGCCTACTGAAAAGAGAGGTTGAAAATTCAGAAAAGAGAATTCTCTGTGTCTTGCCCAAGTAAAGCAGTTCAATCTCAGTGGAGCTATGAGAGAGATTAGCTTTAAAGGATAGCTCAGAGAAGCCTCGTATTTCTCTGGATTGATCTCTCAGAGCAAGATGCATGCATCCCCATACTCCTTATTTTCCAGTGGAATCTAGAAGTCTCCCTAGAACCAGTCAAGGCAGCATCTTTGAGCAATGTAATCCAGCACTCTAGGGCAACCATGTGACAGAGATGTGAAGTAACATGAAAAAAAAACAAAAAACAAAAAAAACAAAAAACTGACTTCTGGGCCAAATGTCCTGGGCTTAACTTCCATATGTGCCACTAACAAGGTGGCTGGGGTAAAAAAGGCTTAGGAAACCCATGCACTGTCTTTCTGCCCCAGTTTTTCTCTGAAAAAAAAAAATGGAGATGAAAGTATATGCCTCCATGGTATATTGGTGAGAGATAACTTTTGAGACACTGATCCATCATCTGGGGTCTATTTATGACATTGCTGCTACTTCCTTTATTAGCTCCAAAACTAACATTACAAAAACTGAAAACACAGGCTGTAAAAATGGCTCAGCAGTTAAGAGTGCATATTGCTCTTCTGAAGTTCCCAGCGTCCACATCGGGTACCTCAAACCACCTGTAGCTCCAGCTCCAGGGAACCCATCTCTTGCTTCCATGAATACCTATACTCATACACACAAACCCAAACACACACACACACACACACACACACACACACACACACACCTAAATTTTTAAGTATAATTTTTAAATGAAAGAAAGAAACCTTAGATGGGGTCAGCAGACTAAATATTTTCTTCCAATGGCGCAGTGGTTTTACAGTTTCACTTTCAGCACATAGCACAGAGGATGGTTAAAAATTAATTGGTAAAATTAGACAATCCTAAGCATCTGTATTGGGTATCACATATATGAGTCTCATGTACTGATCTGTGATTTTTCTGTGCAATTTTTTATTAACTTGCAATGAGCATTGGCATCCAATTGTATTTGTATTTTTGTTTCATGATGTTTCCAAAGCATTATGTTGCCAACACCATGACCAGAATCAACTAAGGGGAGAAAAGGGTTTATTTCAGCTTAGAGGTTACAGTTCATTATCGAGAAATGTCAGGGAAGTGATGGAAGGCAGGCCATAAAACTCAATTTAAGGGCTAAAATGAAATTTTTAATCTTGGACTGAAGAGATGACTAAATTAGCAAAGTGCTTGCTATGTGGTCTTGAGGAATGAGTTTGAATTCCTGTCACCCTGGTCAAAAGCCTGGTGTGACAGCACACACTTGTAATCTCAAGGCTGTGAAGGTGGAGACAAATGCCCTGTTGGAGCTTGCTGGCCAGTCCAGTTAGATGAGTCAGTGAGCTTCAGGTCAAGTGGAACACCCTTTCTCAGGAAATAAGGTAACAAGTGATTGAAGGAGTTCTCCAACATCAATTTCTAGTCTACACACACACACACACACACACACACACACACACACGCACGCACGCACGCACGCACGCACGCGTGTGCGCGAGCACACACACGCACAATGCTCACACATGCTCACACAAGTGGCCTTCCTGTCAGGACCCTGACTGGTCAGCTTGTCAACTTTATAGCCTCCATAACCATATATGTACTTAAGAAGAGGCCCATCAAAACTCTCCCAACCATATCTTTATTGGTGATTTCATCCCATAGCTGTGTGCTAAGCAAAGCCTAGTCAGTTGTAACTGGCAGATTGAATGATGTGCTACTCATCAAGACATGTAATGTTGCTGAGTGGTGAAAATCTGAAAAGTAATATTATTAATTGATAAGAACTTTTATTTGACATTACCTTGAAGTCATACCTTGAGGTAATAGGAAACCAAGGCCCCCTACACTATGGCAGATAGGGAAGCACCCCGTGACCTCTTCACCCCAATCTTGGGGCTCACATATTTGGTGTTCCATCCAAAGAGCAGTTTCTGTACGTTAAAAGTGAAGGAAGTGTTTATCTAAATGATGGAGATGGGCGACATAGTCTTAACTGGCCAGTAAGGCAGTGAAGCTATTCATCCACTGCTCAGCCGTAGCCTCGTGTAACAACTACACACTTGAGATGTGCCTGCAATGCTAGGTGCCAGCAAGGTACTATGAGAATATGCAAAATATGTCACTAATGTTTTAAATATACTTGTTGAAGTAATAGGCTTTTTTTACATACTGGATTAAGTGCAATGTGACTGGTATTTTTTTTTTTTAATCAATAGTAAATTACAGAAGACTGTGTTGTGCCCTCTGGGCCTTTTGAATGAGAAGCTAGACTTCTTGTCACGCATCCATGTCCTCTTCCCCCCTGGAAATGGGATTTTATGTCAGAGGCATGCCTCATCTACTCTGCCTGCCCCCTAAGAGTCCTTCTCCATCTTTCTGTAGTTTGCTCACTGCTCCACACACTACTGAATGTGGATGCTGTCTCTAGCTCTCAGTTTATCTCTGTTAACATTTGAATGAGGGTCTGTCTGGGATGGAGAATCGATGGTCTCCAGAGGTTCTCCTTGGGGTCACCCTGAACTTTCTTGGCTCTATGACAAGAAGTGGAGGCTCCTAAAAACATGGGAGACTCTCCTGGGATCTTTTGACCTTGTAGGCTGTCCTTCACCTGATGCCATTGGTCCAGGGACATTGGCAGCCTATACTTTTGTGACTATCTCTTGTGGCTGCTTAGGTCCCCTGACTATATTTCTATAATGAGTCCCTTTGTAAATCCTTAAATTGTCCTCATTTAAATGCTCTGTCTGTTTGCTTTCTGGTACTCAAAGGAGAAGATTGCAAAAGGATCACCACCATCCCACACAGGGCAGAACCAGTATAAGTGGTTAATTCCAATTGTTCTAAACCATCCTTGTAATCTCAATATTTATAGGTAATCACTAGGTTGCCCTAGAACTTAGAAACTCTGATAAATATGAGAGGAAATCTGGTGAAGGATTTCCCACTTTTGCTGCTGATGTTTGGTTGGTCTGGAGGTAAAAGTAAGAGGATCAGAAATTCAACTTCATCCTCAGTTTCATAGTGAGTTCAAGACCAGCCAGGGCTACATGAGACCCTGTCTGTAAAGCAAATCAAAACAAAAGAACTACATATATTAGCTGAATATAGCAGTTTATGCCTGTAATCCTACGAGTGGGGAGGCCAAGGCTGAAAGGTAGTACCATGAGTCTGAAGCTAGCCTGGGCTACATAGTGGAACCTGACCCCCCAAAAAAAAGGAAAAAGAAAGAATGAAAGAGAAAGAATGAACAAAAGGAAGTTAGCAAGAAGAGAAAAGAAAAAGGAAATATATATATATATATATATGGAAATTTATATAATTTCATATATACAAGTGAGTCTAGCATTTTCCCTAGGAAAGAAGCAATAACTAATTGGCATTTTAGATGTTTTGAGTTATAAAAATATTGGCTCTTATCATAACATGAAATTGAGAAACCCAAGATGATACTGGGACATATTATTCCTGCGGGGAAATTAAACAATAAGAATCTACTCCCTTTGGAAGTGAGGGATGCAGTCAACAAAGGGACAAAATAGATTGCATTCAAAACTGTCACTGGTGGGGCTGGAGAGATGGTTCAGAGGTTAAGAGCACTGGCTGCTTTTCCAGAGGACCTGGGTTCAATTCCCAGCACCCACATGGCAGCTCACAACTGTCTGTAGCTCCAGTTCTAGGGAATCTGACACTCTCACACCAATGCACATAAAATAAAGTTAAATAAATTTTTTAAAATGTCAATGGGATTTTTAGAGACACCTGCAGAAACTCTGAGCAGCAACTGGATCCAGGAGAATTATAGAAAAGAAGCCATGAGTGATAAATTAGAAGATTCCATGCCATCCAAGAAGTGTTTTTGGTGATGTCCAAGGATCCTGTAGCTTTGTTTTCTTATGATATGGGGACACACATAAAAAGCCTTGATGTTTTGGTGATACTATCTCACTACCTCACTCCATTATTTATCAAAATCATGGTTTTATTCTATTTTGAAAGCTTAAGTCCCATAGGTTTTGTTAAATGTGGTGAGCATACATCCCAAAGTCATGGTAAACTTCCTAGAACTGACAGGGAACAGAAGGTTGCAAGAATGGCACTGCAATGAATACCCTGCTGTGGAATAATGTTCTTGTACACTGTAAAGATTTGTCACTGGAATTGCCTCGATAGTCCCCTCACAGGGTCTGGGAAGAATCTACAACTAGCTGATAATTAATCTTTGATGAAAGAAATGAATCTATGTACATGAAACTCCTTCATCCATACACTTTATTATTCTGTGTCAGTTCTCTCTCTACAAGCTACTATTCTGCTCTCCTTTTTAGCCTTTCTTGCCTGATTTTTCTCTATATTTATCTGCTGTTCCCTGTAGGTTCTATCTTAATTCCTTCATCTTAGTTCTGCCCCTTCTGGGTTCTCATCCATCTAGTTTTTTTTTCCCTAGTTTTATCTGCTCCTCTCCCATCTCCTTTTCTCTCATCTTGTTCTTCCTTGACTTGTTCTTCCCCATCTGGCTCTTCCTCATCTACTATCCCATTCTTCTAGTACTTTCTTCTAACCTTCAATCTAGTTCTTCCCCATCTCAATTTGTTCCTCTCCAGTTCTTACCCATCTAGTTCTTCCATTCTCTTTTCTCTTCTCCATCCTCCTGTGCCCTGGGAGTTCTGGTATATATACACTTACAAGTAGTAATCCCTTGGCAGTGCAAAGCCAGGTTTCCAGGGTCAAATGGAGGGGTGATAAGAATCACATAGAGGCAGTAATTGTTAATTATCATTTGCAACCCAAAAGGGAAGTGACTAATGGGGAAATGAACTAACTAAAGGCTAAATTCAGGTAATATCTAAGAAGAGGGATCTTATGTGTACAACTATAATCTTAAACGTGATTGGTAGAAAATGTTAAGAAGCTATAAGTTGCTGGGTCTATTTTCCTGTGGCTATCTGTCCAAGCTATCTGCCGTTTTTTTTCTGCAGGGTGTGGGAAGGTGTGTTTGGTCGCTAAGCAACCTGTGTACAGCTAAATGCCTCTGGTGATAGTTAAAGGGAGATCTGGAACTAGAGGTAAGATTTGGGAAAGGAGGTAGTTACACTTAATTGGCACATCCACCAAGCATTCTCAAATGGGTAGTCTGGATGTTTAAGTCTGTTCTTAGAGAGTACAGAGGTATCTCTGATAAGGTACTTTCCTCCATCTGGGGATGGTCCTGGTCGGATGCTGCCAATGACAATAATTACAGGGAGATTTGAACTAGGGTTCTGGCTGTGCATAGCTGTCAGCACAGGTTATGTAAATATTCCTTTAGTAGAGGGGATATGGTGCCCAATAAATGATGGAAAAGCTACAATAGCACACAAGAAACTCATAGCAGAAAATGGCTGATAATCAAAAGCCAAATATCACCAAGGCTCCTTGAGCCTCAGCTTGACCTCTGGAAGGCCCTTGGCTTCTTCCAGGTATCAGCTTTGTCATAATCAACTGAAATCCTACTTTGCATATCTTTGTGGCTTGTAGCAGAATTGGTTTAATAAAACACTGATTGGCCACAGCCAGGCAGGAAGTATAGGTGGGGCAACCAGACTAGGAGAATTCTGAGAGGAGAAGGGCAGAGTCAAGAGTTGCCAGCCAGATGCAGAGGAAGCAAGATGAGAATATTGTGCTGAGAAAGGCTCTGTTTGCTGGCAGCAAGCAGAGGCTCAGCTCCTTTAAGAGACGGCTTCCTGACTCAGCATTAGTGGCAAAAACCACGTGGCTCTTTTAAGAGGCCCTGCTACCAACACTCAAATGGAGTTTATGAGCAGCAGCTGGCACACTACTCAGTGGCAGCATGGACCCAAGAACTTCTCAGAGTTGGAGTGATAAACATGTTTTTCAGAGCTGGTAGTAAACGTGCCTCTAACATGAGACTAGCTTCTCAAGGAAACAAAGATTGGGGCAGAGCCAGCTGCCAAAGCCACAGCTTTAGTTCTAGCCACACCTGCTTAGCAGCGTAAATGCTCATGTGATCAGAAAAAGATAGAGATATGCAGTAAAGACAGATTTAAAAAAAAAAACTCTAAGCAGGTTATAATGTGTTTAAAAATACACATGGGCTTGGGAGAGAAAAAAATATGTATAGACAGTAATAAAAAAAGAAATATATAGTTTTTAAAATAATAGTAAAGTCCTTAAAAAAGGGAGTAAAGTAATATTTTTAAAAAGCCATGTAAAGATGGAAAATACACAGAGAACCTGGATACAGTATGTTATTATGTTGTCTTTGAATTATTTGACAGCTGAGGAAGGAGAAACAGCTGCTAAGAGACATTTGATTATAAATGTTGCTGGATTCATCTAACCTATTTATTTTGAAAATGCCTTGACTTCAAAATTTAAGTCAAAAGATATGTTACTTTGGAGAAGAGGTTATGCTTTTATTTCCACAGGAAATGAGAGGCTGTGGATTCATTGTGTTAAGAAAAATCAGATTTGATCAAGGAAGAGCCCCTGAAAAATCTTCAAAAGGAACAAATGATCCAGATGATCCAATGTTTCAGAGCACCTCTGTTGTAGTTTCTTCTGAGTTCTGCATCTAGAAAGGCTTTAAGGCTGCTGGGTGAGATGATCCAGCCTCACAGACTACTCCAGTCAAGACTTAACCATTATCCTAAATTTTCTTAGGATCCCCATAAGATTAACAGCATCCCTAGTCAACAAGAAGTAGCCTAGAAAACTATGCCCATATTCCCTCCCAAAATGGATATGGATGTTTGTATTTGTTTAGGGGGTCTGGTTACAAATTTTTATTGGTGATAGTCAATCTCTTTCTAAAAGAAGAAAGGGGGATATGATATAGAAATGATGGGGGAAATAAAGGTAGATTATTAAATCTTCTTTAATCCAAAAAACAACTGTTAATCTTACATATTTTACATCAGTATGGATTTTATATTATTGATACAAATTTAAAGTTAATTTTGTTATACTGTATGTATATTTCTACTCTTGTTTAGGGTATTATGTTTATGCAGCTCATTTAAAAATGTAGTATATAATTAAGAAATATGGATTAATAGTCATCTATAATATCAAACTTACAGTCATGTTAGGTATGTTTTCAAAGTCATACAGATATGTATTTCAGGTAGATAAGCAATCTTCAAACACTTCAAAGACCTATAGAATATGACATTGAAAATGTTTTAAAAACTTACATTTTTCAACAGTGAAACATGTCTGTTCCTGGCAGTACCAGTTACTTCAAAGAGGATGATGGGCATTGAAGAAACTCAATATGGAGTGTGTTCTATTTATGGCAAAAGCTAGCCATGTGGACAAAAAAAGTGCCCTTGCCTCAGCTGCTGACAGTATGCTGTACAAATTAGACAAGCAGGACACAAAAGAGACTGCAGAACTTTGCCAAGACAAAGTGGGACAGTCCTTTAAAAATCCTGCTTCACACTTAAGTCTGTCAGATATGCTAGGCCTGTAGGCCAAAGATGGATGCCCCAACATTGCAGAGGAACTTTGGGTGACTGTCCAGGAAGCCTGATATTCCTGACATTAGGTAACATTACGTCCTTCTGGAGTCTTTGTTGGAGTTGAAGACTAAATAGTTATAATTCTAGTTTTCTTTAGTTATTATAGAAAGTAAATTAGATATAAAACTTTAGACTCACCAAGATAAGATAGATAATTAAGTATTTTCCCTAACTTTGTCAAATGCAAAAGGGATGGATATTGTTACTGGAATTCTTACTTAATAACTGTTTTTGTTTTACTATATTAAGATTAAAACTTTTCTTTTTAATTAGACAAAAAAAGGGGAGATGCTGTGGGATAATGAATGCTCTTATACACTGTAAAGATTTGACACTCAAATTGGTTTAATAAAATGTTGATTTGCCAGTAGCCAGGCAGGAAGTATAGGTAGGACAACCAGACTAGGAGAATTCTGGGAAGAGGAAGACAGTCAGAAGTTGTCAGCCAGATGTAGAGGAAGCAAAATGAGAATGCTGCACTAAGAAAAGTTACCAAGCCACATGGCTAAACACAGATAAGAATTATGGGTTAATTTAAATTAAGATCTAGTTAGTAATAAGCCTGAGCTACTAGTGAGCATTTATAAATAATATTAAGTCTCCAAGTCAATTATATGGAAAGCAGCTGCTGGATATTTGGGAACAGGCAGGTAGGAGAGAAACTTCTGCCTACAATACCCAGCAACCACTGATGAATAATCATTTGTGAAACATTTTTAAATCCTACTTGGAGTTCTAAACACCATGTTTCCTGGTTCATCTATTCCATAAACAATGCCACAAAGTAAGATTGTAGCTTTTCCTTTATTTATGATGTCACCAAGACAAATAAAACTTATTAGCAAAACTTAAAAGCTCAAGATCCATAGATGGTTAGACACATGTAGATTCTAAACCCTAGTCTTCCTGATTCTACAGTCCACCCAGAAACAACCTGTTTGCAAGCAAAGACATGCTAGGTTATCTAAGTGATGTTTCTGTCAGATTTCAGATGTAGACTCAAGCCAAAAAGATACTAGTGCAGCATCTTTGTGCCATAGGGACCTTGGAGGAGGTGGGAACCTTGTTTCACAATGAATTTTTTCCTCTAATTAAATTACAGATGATTTATGTTTGTGTCAAATTCTTGATGAATCTAGATTTTCAAGAAGTCATGCCATGACTTATAATTAAATGTAACCCAAGTGTATGTGGGAGTGGTGGTGTTATTATTCTTTAATTTGTTATAAATAAATGCTGTGGTTTCCTTCCCAAACTTTAAGAGAAAATCAGAATGTAGTGCTTTTCAGATCTAGAAGTTCTAATCAATTAGAAGTGTCCCCTTGGGAATAGAACCTTGGGGGAAAGGTAAGTATGCTTGTTACTACTGTACAGAGGCAAAGCCTAGCAACTTTGGACAGAGTTGAGGTGCCTGAAATCTGAAGCCCATCTTTAAAGTTTTTAAAGGAATGCATACATATATTAGTTATTTTTGACTAGGGATCTAGATGGTAGAGTGCTCATTGGGATAAATGAAGCCCTGGTTCTCTCTCCAACACCCATAAACAGGATGCAGTGGTCCATGCCTATCATCTCAGCACTATGGAAGTGGAAGCAGAAGGATTAGAAATTCAAGATCATCAGACTACATGATGAATTGGAGTTCAGCTTGAGCTACAAAGGACCCTGTCTCAAAAGAGGAGGCACAGGTGAGGTGAAGGAAGGAACCAAACTAGGGGTTGTGGTGGAGAAGGGAAGGAAGGGACCAAACCAGGAGGCGTGAAGATGAGAGGAAGGAAGGGACCAAACTAGGGGCCTGGGGAGGCCTTCAAATAATAGATGAATGTCTCAAACATAGTTCTGTGAGCTGGCATTTCAGGTTGGATCGGCTGACTGTTTCTTCTGGCCTATTCAAGTCTCACTATGAGTCTATCAATCGACTGATGAATTAACTTGGATGGCTTGATGATAGATGGGCTAACTGGCACAGTCTTTAAAGTAGAGTCCAGCTTTTAGAAAATTGAGACATGACATTGTCATCTACAAAATTCATGTTGAATTTTAAAAAAAGAAATACTATATTTCAAATAGGTTTCTAGTTTTTATGTTAGGCCACATTCATAACTACCCTGGGTTGCATAGACAGAACTTTCAGGCATCCATATTTAGCTTCCTTCCTGTTTTTTCTTCAATGAATAACCTGGATAAATATGTTTTTTTTTATATTTAAGTCATTGTGGGCAGTAGCTACTGCTCTGGACAATGGAAAGTAGGCTCAAAGGAACTTAGTTACACTAAATAATAAGTTAAGATATGCTAACAGTCCTGTATTTAGTTAAAGGGTATAATGTATTACTTAAAAGAATCTTCTTTGGATCCTGATTTTAAAAAACCAGCTGGAAAAGAAATATTTGAGATGTTTTCAGAAAATTGAATATAGGCAGAGCATTAGATAACATTAATAAAACATCGATTATTTGTGTATAATAACATCTTATTCATTTTGAGACAGTCTCACTATATAGCCCCAAGGGCCTGAAACTTACAGAGATCCACTTGCCTCTGTCCCTGCCTCTGCCTCCACAGTGCTGGGATTAAAGGCATGTGCCACTATGCTTGGCTTTTTTTAAAGTTACTTTTTAAAATGGTTTTTACATTTTGTAATACATGAATTGTTACTTATTGTTGTGACTAATGCTTGGCAGAAAGCATGTTAAGGAAGCAAGGATTAATTTTGGCTAATGGTTTGAGGGTAAAATCCATCACTACTGAGAGAAAGCATGGCAAGGTAGCAGGATTATGAAGCAGCTGCTCACAGTCCATCTGCTGTGGGATGCAGAGGATGGATGCTGGTGCTCAGTGGAGTCTTCCTTTCTTTTCACTTTAGTTTCAGCACCCCATCCATGAGATTGTTCCATCTGCATTCAAGATGGGTCTTCCATTCTCAGCTAAAACTCTCTGCAACCACCCTCAAAGACACACCCAGAGATATGTTTCCATGGTGATTCCAAAGCCAATCAAGTGGACAATGAAGAGTAACTGTGTTATGAATAGTCTATGAAATTTGCCTTAAAACAGTACAAAAATGAAAGGTAGACAGATGGAATACACACACTCAAAGTGACAACTATTGTGTCATGGGGACATCGGGGAGACTGAGATCCTGTCATGAGACTTTGCTATGGCCAGTGTATGTGAGTCCTCTTAAAGCTTCTATATTGAAACCCAAGTCTCAAGGTGATGATATTAAAAGGTGGTGCCAAAGGGAGGTGACTGGGTCACAGACACAATCTTCATGTGAATGAGAAGCTCCTTTGGAAGAGGACTGGCAGAGATCTTTTCCCTTCCTCCACGTGAGGGTACAACAAAACAGTATCACGTTTACAGCAGAGAGCAAGTTCTCTTAGACACCAAGTCTTCTGGAATGTTGGTCTTGGATTTCCCAATCCTTACGATAGATGTAATCCGTTTTTATTGAATGTAAATTGACTAGTGTAAGATATTTTGCTATGGAGGCTTTGAATGGATCAAGCTCTGTAGGTTGTCCTCAGGTTGTCATAAATAAAGCTTTGCTTTCTCCTAAGTGTGCAAGGAACACTGCATCTAGGTGGCATCTACCAGCAGAAGTGGTTGAGCTATGACATTTTGCGCTCCACTGAGCTCTTCTCCAGAGGCACCGACTACTTTCTGTCTTGTCTGCTTTGCTCTCATGGAAGGCCAAGGTTGGGAAACACATCTGGCCAGTATGGACACGCTCTCTGACAGACGGCTACCTGCTTTCACTTCCCACAGGGAATACACACACAGTGAGGACATCAGAGAAGAGGAGTATTTGTACAGTTCTCTCAACTAGAATGCAGACATCGAGTGACAGCAGGTACAGTGTGGCACTGCAGTGTATAACAGACTTCAGGAAACCAATACAACAGCTGACACCGTTTTCTTTTTTATGACAGCATTTTTCTCGAAGAACTGTGATAGTTACTCTCCCTTCTTTCCCCAACATCTGCATGCAAATCCGTGTACACACACACACACACACACACACACACACACACACACACACATACACACGAAAACTTTCTTAAGGACAAGAACTGCGGCTGTATGAAGTGAACAAACCAAAGGCAGGTGAGGATAATGAGCTAAGAAAGTTAATAAATCAAGAGTAGAGAAACCTAAAGGAAGGTGATGAATTTCCTGAAAATTAAGGCTGAGAAATACTCAGTAGTTGAGTCAACACTTAGTCTACATACCTAATTACCGAGACTTATGGAAGGGACCCGGAAACTCAGAACTTAGCAAACAATCAAGGGGTGCGCTTCATACATGGGTCTAAAAGTTAATGGGTAGGGGCTGGAGATGTGACTCAATGGTTAAGAGAGGCCTGGCTGCTCTCCTAGAGACCTGCAATCAGTTCCCTGCACCTACATGGAGCCTAACTACCATCTAGAGCTCCAGCTCCAGGAGATCTGACTCCCTCTGGCTTCCTCAGGTGACAGGCACACATATGATGCACAGACACACACACAGGCAAAACACTTATAAGGAAAAAAAGAACAAAGAAACAAATAGATAAAATTAAATCATTAGTAGGCTAGCAGGTATGGTCAACAGAGCAGAAAGTTCATCCCATCCAGTGAAGAGGAGGCTGAGGTCATGGAAGACACAGTGACAAAGTTCCAGCTAATTAATTAGGGCACAAATGTGGATGCTGACCTCTGACTGATGATCACTAGCCTCCTCCACACTCATACACACTTTATTTCTTATCAGACAAAGAAAAGCTGAGAGTCTGGAGAAGAAGTACCTGCAGAATCTTCACAGTTCTGGAAAGCTAGCTGGCTTTAGCTCTTAGCTGGTTTGGTATTCCATGTGAATTTTTGATGGTATCTATAAGAACTTTATAAATGTAAATTGGATTCCTAGAATCAGATTGTTAGGGGGTAACAAACTGTCTCTACAATCATTATAAATGTGGAGATGAGGGCAGGTTCTCTAGGGCACATGGGAAAGACAGCAAGCTGGATCATTACCTAGTGGGTAAGACACATCTCACCTCCCAGTCTTGAGTAACAGTGACTGTCCAGATGTGGCTCCAGCCTTGTGAACACTGATGCCAGGAGGATTCTCTCATGCTCTCTGAGAAACATGTTCCTCCCAGCCCAGGTTCCTAAGTGGGGTCTTCTGCATTAGCCTTATACTTGACACTGTGCTTCTCAGGGGCTACCAAGTCTTTCTAGGGAAGAGTCATAGAAGCAAGAAGATCCAGTGATGGGCTTTCAAGGCAATGCTGGTGTGTTTTCATGGATAGTGTCATTGGATGAGGCCTGGCTCCCCTTAAGGCTCTAAGTTTCTCATGGCCCAGGTCCATGCTAGTGTTTGTCTGCTCACTCCTACTCACAAGACCTGGCAGCAACAAGACATGAAGTGTCTTCAAACCAAGGGCTACTCTTAAGTATTTAACCTACTTCATCTTTCAATGAGATTTGAAAGTGTACATGTAACCAACCTGGTAGGAGTGAAGGGATTCTAAAGAGACACTGCTTCCCTCCAGTTCGCTACCAGCTTCCTGATACAATGGTGTCTATGCTGGCCAGAGTGGGAGCTCATCTTTGGGAAGAGTTCACCTTATCAGATCACCTTGCTGGAGACTGGGGCACAGGTGATGATGGTGGCTGGGACCAAATCTCGGCAAATCAGGGTTGTGCATGTGCTCTTACCCTCCATTTACACCTGAACTTCACATCTGGATGCTGAGGACAGACTCGGGGTGGGAGTTGTCACTGGACCTCTTTGTTCCTCATCTGCATGTGACTGGATGAATAAATCACTCTTTTTTTTCACTATTACTTTTGTCTGATTTGTCTTGAGGATGAAAAGCCAAGCTTGTGAGGCCTGCCAGTGTCCAGGCTCCGACCCTATCAGTGCCTATAACAGTGCTCATTATTATCCACTTACTGAAAGTCACTTCCTTTACTCTGAAAGATAGCGCATTCTCATATTCTCTCCCTACATGTTTGATTCTACCATAGTCTTTATCTTAGGTTGTTATTTAACAATCATTGATCTGTTATCTAATACATACCATGCCATTATCTTAGGTGCTGAGGACAGAGGAGTGAATGAGACACCTAGTGATCTCACAAAGCTTACGTTCTAGCAAGGAAGCAATGAATATGTAGCTAAGTTAGTAAGTGACGTGATAGTGGGAAGCAAAATGAGTCACAGGCAGATAAACCCATAGCACCTTCCTAGTTCAGCTCCTGAGTAATGTTAAGCTGTCATTCCCAAACTCCACCCAAGATGGCTGACTGTCATAAGCAGCAAGAAGGGGGAAAAACAGTCAGAGATTGGTGTTAAGGGTAAGGACATACATGAAGGGAAGCCAAGCTGAGTTAAACCTTCTACATCTGGGAAATTCCATAGAGAGCCTGTCTGTTCTCAGGCAGTAGTTCATGAGGAATTTACATTATTGCCTGGAACCAGAGTCATATAAGAAAAGATGCTTTGGTCTCTTCAAAATCTGTTGACAAATACAGCTTGCCTGGAGAACAGAGGGCAGAGCTAGCCACCATAGAGGCCAAGTGGTGGTGGCTCACACCTTCAATCCCAGCACTTGGGAGCCTCACCACTTTGATTCTAAAAATTGGGAGGTTCGTGCCTTTAATCCAGCATGCTTGAGAGGTGGAAACAGGAATATAAGGGGGATAGAGACAGGATCTCAGCCCCCTTTTGGTCTGCGGATTCAGAGAGGTAAGAAATGACTATGGCTGCTCCTCTGCTTCTCTGATCTTTCAGCTTTATTGTTAGAATACAAACAAAATACCACACAATAGAAATCCATCTCCACCTGCAAGGTTTTCATGGGTGGTTCTTTTTGCACTGTAAGTGACTACTACAAAGACTCATAACTGGTTAATCTGCTGAGAATAATCAACTAATGAATGCTCAGCCATAATTGAGACATCTGTATGACTCTTTTCAGGGCTCAGGGACCAGCCAGGAAGAGGGTGTTGAAAGAATCTAAGAGTTGGGAAAAGAAGGAGCATTGGGAATCAGGGTGGCATGGCCATTGCAGTTATGAGTTTATACCAGCAGTCTTCTAAGGTCTTCTAAGATTGGCTCTGCCAACATTCTGTCATGGATGAGGGAGGAGCTCACAAAGGCCCAACCTATCTTGAGTAGCTATTAGCAGTTAATGATTGACTGAGGAGAGAAAGGGAGATTTTCTTCAGTGGTTATAGCCATTAATAAGTTATCCATGTTTCTGTCAGGTGCCCCTCACTCAAGTTCATGTAAGCAATCCCTAATTAAATTCCTTGGGTCAACACACACACACACACACACACACACACACACACACACACAAATGAAAAATACATAAAAGTAGAACACAGATTGCTTGAGAAGGGGAGGGAATAAACAGAAGTGGGAGAACAGTAAAGGGAAATAAGGAATGAATGTGATCAAAATATCAAAATGTATTATATATATATATATATATATATATATTATATATATGCTGCGAGAATATCAGAATGAAACCCATGATTTTATGAAAATTATATATGCTAATAAAAAACAAAAATAAAGTATTATCATAGACAGAAATCACAGGTTACCCACAGAACAACTGGAGCTATGCAAATATCATCTCCCAGCCTGACAGTGATCCATCACACGTGTTAGGATGACTTGGACCATATGGCATTCTCCTGTTCACTCCCAGACTCCTTGTCCATCATCTCCTGTTTTGTTTTGAACCACAGAAGAGTGACTCCTGCAAACTGCACTCGCTGGGGTCTTTCCCATCGTTCTCCTTGCCCGGTTTGCTTGGTGGGAGGCCCTGGCAGCAGAGCAGTATGGGTGAAAGGCAAAGCATTTGCCCATCTTCCCTGCCTTAGGTCATGTCTCCGTGATAGCTGAGCGGCTCAGCCTCTGTTCACCAGATCCACTCACGGTTCGGCTCCCCACCAGGCTCCCTGGCCCCTCCACACTGCCTCCCCTCTCCTCCCACCTCTCCAAAGGCTGACATTGTTGACTCCCCCTCCAGCTGTTTCTCCAGTTATGTGGGTACTTTATCAGGTGCGCCTCCTCAATTTCTATTAAATTACTCCGAATAGATTCTGTTTTCTGGATGAACCCTGACTGGCACTCATGCCCTGAGCAAATCCCCAAATGTGATGGAACTGATTTACTTCACAATCCACCCCAACAGTCACCCACAAAACAAAGATGAATCCAATTCCAAAACCTAAAATTACAATGTTTGTATCTTGATTAAAGTCTCAAAGAGGCTGTGAACAGATGAGAACACTCTGGTTAACATGTGACAACTCACCCTAAAGCTGTCATAAATGATACTGAGCCCCGAGCTGCTCCTTCAAAAACCCATGTTGAGTCTCCTAACTCCTCTGAATGTAGCTAACACAAGAAAGCATTCAGGGCCAGCCCGGTGGCTCAGAGGATAAAGGTGCTCGCTGCCATGCCTGATGATTTGAGTTTGATCACAGGACCCACGTGGTAGAAAGAGAGAACTTACTTCTCCAAACTGTCTTCCAACTTCCAAGCATGCATTTTGGTGGACACACACAAACACGCTTATTTTAAAAAGTGAGAAAACACTTTTAAGGTTAAGTTCAGTGACACAGCAATAAAATCTACTGTTTTTATTGAGATTCATCAGTGTTAAAGACTAGCACCATATTTCCTATTGGATATTGAAATCCTCAGTGGATCAATTTAATCAATTAATCTAACAACAAGCAACAAACTACCAAATAATTTAATTTCTTCTTTAATATAAGAAAGGGAAAGAAAGAATAGAAAATGCTGGAACAGAGCAATAATAACTAAAGAAGGTAGATTTGGATTCCAAGTTATCAATAACTACATTAAATGTAAGTAGGCTAAATATTCTGGATAATTGTTTGGATTTTTGGACTGTATAAACAAGTGAAGTCTTACTATGTGCTACTTATAAAAAACACAACCATGGGGACAGAGTGAATCTCACAAAGCATGTCAAGAACTTGTCTAACATCTGCAAAACTTTATTGAGCTCAGTTGCTGATGGCCTAAGTTAACAGACTGACATATCCTACCCAAGGATTTACAAATAACAAGTTAAAGATGTTGATAAGCACTCCACAGAGAGCTCCCACAGTTTCTGACACTGGCGGACCATTTGGAAGCCACCCTCAAGTCATGTTTGATTTGATAGACAGAGTGTGTACTATGGAGATGTGTCAATGCTAAATCCACAGACTGGAAGACTGGAAAGTCTTACAAAGCACACTGTGGAGGAAAAGCAGACCGCTTCGAATGGGAAAGTGATGCTTCAGAGAAGGAAGGGAACATGTGGGAAAAACAACAGTAAGAACAGCTACCTATTCACACAGACCAACATGCAGGTCACTGTCCTGTTCACACAGACCAACATGCAGGTCACTGTCCTGTTCACACAGACCAACATGCAGGTCACTGTCCTGTTCACACAGACCAGCATGCAGGTCACTGTCCTGTTCACACAGACCAACATGCAGGTCACTGCCCTGACAGTAGAGGGCGCCTGCAGCTGAGAAACCCAGGTGAGAATGCTTCTCTGCTTGCTCCCTGCTGATCCCATTAAAGCCACTTTAAAAACAGAACCCAGACAGCATCTGTGTTAAGCCATTGTGACAAAAATAAGAAAAGAGAAATGAAGGAACTGAACTATTCCCAATACAGTGAAAATACTAATGAAAAGGGGAAGGGAGAGGAACAGGAAAAGTGTAATGCGTTTCAATATGAATGTATGTTATTAATGAATGTTTGAAATGTGCATAAAAACCTCAAATAAGAAATACAGAATCAAACAGACAGAA
Organism: Peromyscus leucopus; assembly: GCF_004664715.2. Lineage (NCBI taxonomy): Eukaryota > Metazoa > Chordata > Mammalia > Rodentia > Cricetidae > Peromyscus > Peromyscus leucopus. The sequence continues at coordinate 104,074,663 of NC_051069.1, read as the reverse complement.
AGCAGGAAGAGGTGAAGCTGATTATCAACATCAGAAAATAGTCTTGAATCATTTAAAAAAAATGTCAAATTAAATCTCTAAGTCCCCAAGTAAAAATCAACTTGATTAAAAATAAATAAAGGGACACTGAAGAGATGAAGAAAGTCTGTTATGAGAAAGAGAGAAACAAAGGAGCCTAGACTCCCTAGAATAGGCAGAATTAGAAGAAAAAGGAAACAGGAAGAAAAAGGAAATGGCGAAAGAGTCAGCATGTTAAGATGGGATCCACAGAAACAGACAAAAGGGAAAATACTCTATACCACACGCACTGGGAAGGGGCTACACACCAGAATTGTCAGTGCCAACCTCGAACTGTAACACAGGAATTGTCGTTCCCAACCTCTAATCTACTGGACTCACAGGAACAAAAACCACTGGACTCCAAAGACTACAAGAAATAATCACGTGCCTCTCAGTGAAAGACCCAGTCAAATTTAGAAATGACAGAATATCAGGCTTGCAGCAGAAATTTCTAGAAAAGTAATGGGGACAATCCCTCTTAGGAGCAACATGTTCTTGAAACCTAAGAAAGTGTCGACCAAAGGTCATTTTTAAAAATCCAGTCAAAATTATTGAACCAAAGTGATTGAAAAACATTGAAACAGACAATAACAGAAAGAGTATATATCTGTAAGTCTTCAACAATTTACCAGAGGAGGACCAAGACATTGCTGAGAAAATAATCTGTCTGTCATTCAGTCCTTCAGTCCATCTGTCCATCTGTCTGCCCATCCATCTGTCTGTCTGCCTGTCTCTCTGTGTGACTATCCATCTACCCATTTCTCTCTATATGTTGTGTTTCCATCCACACGGCGAAAAGAGAGAACTGATTTTTACAAGTTGTCCTCTGACCTCACACAAATGCCATGGTATGCCTGCCTGCACTATCCCCCCACCAGAAAGAGAGAGAGAGAGAGAGAGAGAGAGAGAGAGAGAGAGAGAGAGAGAGAGATGGTACGTTTTACAAAGAAAGAAATAGAATGTTCATGTGGCCCACATACTTCTTAAATTTTGTTCCCTAACCATTGAAAACACGCCTTCTCAAGCACATGTGGAAAAAACTGATGTTAGCTTATCAATTCAGCTCAACACATTCCACAAAGTAAAAATAATGAGAGGAGCATTCTCTGGTGGCACTACAATAAAACTAGAATCCACAACAATAATAACAAAAACAAGCAGTGATTTCAAACAAGAAATGAAAAATTCCTATAAACTGCTCTTACAATGTAAATAAAAATTAAGACATTCTAAATAAAATAATAATGAAAATGCTAGCAGGATAGTCCAGGCAAATTGAGAGGGACAGTAAAAGTGACAATGATGAGGGCTGGTATCTGGGTAGTACATGACAATGTCTAAGTGTTTGTTTTCACTACATGCATACGTGCTGTAAAGATATTGACATATAAATGTACAGGTGTGATCCAGTACTCATGATGACACTTTCCATAAAAAACAGCTACAGACTGATTGCTTAAAACAACAGAAATCTGTTTCCCTACAGTTCTAGAGGCTGGAACAGGTTTATTCTCAGGGCTATACATATTCCATGACAACATGGGCAGTGGGGCGAATGTTGTAGAAACAGCAATGCACCTGCATTACTGCATTACTGGGTCTACTGTGGGTCAGACCCAGAGGGGTTCTGGATTCAAAGGACATGCAGACTTTAGATTCCAATGGATGCCATCAGAATGACTTTCAAACAGTAGCAACACGCCACACCCCACCAGGTAGGAATATCCCCTGCCAAGAATATTCCCCTTTAAAAAATACCTTCCCAGTAAGTTGAGGTTCAGGGGAGACAAAAAGCACATGCTTCTGCTTAGCAGGGGTGGAGCTGAGGTCCAAAACCCACCTGCCCTAGCTCCAGGCCAGTCTTCATTCTACTTAGCCATTTAGAACCAAAAGCGAGTTTTGCGCAGACCCAAGTATCCAGACCCACTGGGTTGGCTAGAGCCTCATGTGTCTTGCTGGGACCCAGCTGCTGGGCTTGCACTATTTACAGCATATAATAGGCCACTGATAAAAGGCTAATGATGCACAGTTTGCAAGAATAACGACCCTCCAGGAGCACAGTGGAGTCTAGAGCCAGTGCCTCTAAATTTATCTGAGGGATCATGAGAGATTGCCAAAACAGAGAGGAATGCCAGGCTGCTTCTACTTCATTAAACCCATTACCCAAGAAAAGACATTTCCAACAGAGGAAAGGGGACAAGAGGCAGGTAATGTGGGCAGTTATATCACCACAGCTGTTCTCTGTAGTACCAACAAATGTGGGCAAGTTCTGAGTACGTTTAGTTAGTATGTTTTGGAGAATAAGAAGGGGGAAGTGAGATAAGTGATGGGGCATGAAATTAGCAATTATTTTAAAAATTAAAAGGCTTGGGGCTGAAGAGATGGCTCTGTGGTTAAGAGCACTGGCTAGCTACTCTTGCAGAGAACCAGCACCAGCACCCACATAGTGGCTCACAAACCCCTGTAATGCCAGTTCCAGGAGATCTGATGTCCTCTTCTGGCTCCCTTGGGTACTGCACATGGTACACATACATACATTCAGGCAAACACTCATTCACATAAAATAAAAATCAATCTTTTTAATAAAAAGAATTAAGTTGAGGTACTTCTTCATGGGTTTTATCAAAGGAGTTCATTCTGAGAATCCAATTATGCCTCTGAACATGTACACAGGAAAAGTTTAGCTAGCATAATTAAAACAGCATCATCAGTCAACATCCTTTCCAGACGAATTTGTGAGAAAGTGAGCAGGTTTCTGTTTGGACCACAGTGGAGAACCATCAGCATGGCAGGACATAGCATTTGAATCCTCGCACAGCTTACAGGAGAGATATTCTGCCCACTTTCAAGTCCTGGCAGGAGAGACATGAATAATAACATTTTATTTCCCCTTGGAAAAATATAATTGATTGTTGCTGTGGGATGGTCTTTCTGTACACTGTGAATATGTGGTGCTACTATTGGTTAATAAAATAAAGCTGCCTATGAAAGGGCAGGATAAGAGCCAGATGGGAAATCCAAGAGAGATACAGGGAGAAGAGGGCAGAGTCAGAGAGAGATGATCCAGCTGCTCAAGGAGGAACAGCAGACTGGTAACACCACAGCCATGCAACAAAATATAGATTAATAGAAATGGGTTAATTTAAGATGGAAGAGCTAGCTAGCAAGAAGCCTAAGCCATAGACCAAACAATTCATAATTAATATTAAGCCTCTGAGTGATTATTTATAAACTGCTACAGGCCAGGCAGGACACAGGAAAACTTCTGGCTACAGATTGTGGTTAGGTCAGCATGAGAAAAGTCGGACTGAAATTCAACAGGTCTCATTCACTCTTGACCATAAGTGCATGAGCAACTGACTAGTATTATCTGGGTCTCTGACAGGGGACTGGGGTCAGGGCTTGCAGGAAAAATAGTTGTTCCAGTCCTGCTTGATGAGATAATGCTATGGAATCCTTCTGAACTTTTGCCTTCCTTAAGACAGTTCTTTAAATACCTACCTCTGCCTTCATTGCTCCTACTACCGTGTGTGTGTGCGCGCGCGCACACGCACATGTGCGCATGTGCACACACATGCACAGGCACACACACACGGGGGCTGGAAATCAATGTCAGGTGTCTTTCTCTTTAGCTCCTTACTTATTTTTTAAGATGTGGTCTCTCGCTGAGCCTAGATGGAGCTCACTGATGGACTACATTGGGTTTACCTGTGGGCCTGTCTTCAAGCTGGGGAGGGGTTCTTTTAACTAAGTTAATTGATATGGCAAGACCGAACCAGTGTGGGCGGCACCATTCCTTAGGCAAGGAGTCCTGAACTAGCTAAGAGTGAATAAAGAAGCTGAGAAAAAGGAAGTGGGTAAGTGGACATGCATGCATGGACTTCTCTTTGTTCCTAGCTGTGGATGTGATGTGACTAGGTGTTCTAAGTTCTTGTCTTGACTTCCCCACAATGATGGCCTACTCCTTGGAATTGTGAACTAAATAAGCCTTTCTTCTCCTAAGTCAGTTTGTCAGGATATTTTATCATAGCAACAGAAATTAAATTGGGACAGTGTAGCTAGAGTTTTCCTGCCTTGCCCACAGTCAGGACAAATCTTTGTCACCCGCCAGTCCCACAGCCGCGCAGACCCAACCAAGTAAACACAGAGATTTATATTGCTTACAAACTGTATGGCCATGGCAGGCTTCTTGCTAACTGTTCTTACAGCTTAAATTAATCCATTTCAATAAATCTATACCTTGCCACGTGGCTCATGGCTTACCGGCATCTTCACATGCTTCTTGTCATGGCAGCAGCTGGCAGTGACTCCTGCCTTCCTGTTCTTTCTTTTCTCCTCTTTGTTAGTCCCGCCTATACTTCCTGCAAGGGGACTGGGGACAGGGCTTGCAGGAAAAATAGTTGTTCCAGTCCTGCTTGATGAATATGCTATGGATCCTCTGACTTTTGCCTTCCTTAAGACAGTTCTTTAAATACCTACCTCTGCCTTCATTGCTCCTACTACCATGTGTGTTGTTTCCCCTTGGAAAAATATAATTGATTGTTGCTGTGGGATGGTCTTTCTGAACACTGTGATATGTGGTGCTACTATTGGTTAATAAAATAAAGCTGCCTATGGAAGGGCAGGCCAATCAGTGTTTTATTTATTGACTAATCAGAGCAACACATTTGCCATACAGAACATCCCACAACAGGACAGCAACTTAAGAAGAAATGAATAGCAGTGAGGTCAGGGCCATTACTCTGCCTATATCCCTGTAAGTCTTTTCACATGCTTGCTAGTTATTTTTCCATATGTGCTCTTTCTACCAAGGACAATGGTGTATTTTCACTTCTATATCTCATTTTCTGAGAACCATTCTTACCTATTAGAGTTCCCATTGCCTGAGCAGAGAGCTGTGGAGGTTCTGGAAGGACAAGCCATCCCAGGGTGGTCCCAACTCCCTTGTGCAAGCAATGCTTTCAAGCACAGAACAGCCATGAGCCAGTCTCCTCCACCACCACCACATTTTTTCAACTCAGCCTGTGCCTGGCTTCTTCCCCTCCCTGCTCACTTTCCAAACACTCATCAGTCTCTATAGATAGAACTTTCTTAAGAAGTCATTTGTACATTTCTCAGAAATGAATTTTAAGAATATGAGGTATTAAACATTTGTTGGGTTCATGGGACTGAATTGAACCTAGCAAGTCATTTAAGATGTGTTGATACATAAAGGCTGCACTTGATTTGAATATTTCCCATCCAGACTCTAGAATGGTGATTCTGGAAAGTGGTATTTCCCTGCAGCTCATGAACTCTGAGAAACTCGATGGTAATCCCTTGCTTGAATGCATAATTTCTCTAGCACTCATTCATAAACTGTCAATGAAATTCCATATTCTTAATGTGATGGTATTGTTCAAACAGTTAGGAATTGTGTTGGTGTTCTTTATTTTATCCTTTCATAAGCATTAGTTGTTACAGTTTTAGAAGCACTAAACCACTACTGAAACACTAAAGTATAGGTTGCCTTTCTACAAGACATGCATATAGAGACAGAGGTCAGCTTCCAGTGTTCACAGAATATCACACACCATTGTTTGGTTTGTTGTTGTTGATATTGCTGTTATTTTGCTGTTGAGGCTGGCTTGGAACTTGTCATAGAGGCTAATTTGTTGGCCAGGCATCCCCAGTGTTTGGATTACAAGTGTGTGCCGTCACACCTGGTGATTTTTGTGTGGGTTGGGTCCTGCTGACAAAGCAAGCACTTTACTGACTTGAGTTCTAATCTCCCCAGCTCCTCCTTGCTTTCCTGAGGAAGAATAAACAGTGAATGCTGAGTGTTCAGTGTCTCTACCCTCCCTGTGACAACGACCTTACCAACACGGTGGCCCCCTGCGCAATGTTCCCTTTCAGCCTGCTCTGTGACAAGTAGGGTAGACCTTCCAGAGGTTTCTTTGACTGCCAGCACCATGTCATACCTTGTCAGCAGGGGGCACTGGAGGGACACCGGATCAGGGGAAGGGATCACTGTTGCCAGTTCTGCTCAGCTCTCCTGATACTCCTGTGTCCTGTACTGTGGCTGGCCTTCTACAGTAGCACCCCTGCTATGTTCTCAGGGTTGAACACCCTTCTCAAACTCATGTGGGAATGTAGTGAGCACTGTGACAGTATCAGGAAGTGTTTAGGTTGGGGGTCTGAACCCTCACGTTCATACTGCTGTTTGGGGATTAGCTTCCTCATGCTGTCCTTCTACCTTCCACGACAGTCACACTATGCTGCAGAGACTTCCTGTCCATCTGCACAGGAGTCCAGGGCAGAGAGCAGCTCCTTATAAATGAGGAACGTGCATCCCCAGGATTAAGTGTCGGGAGCCACCCCATATGCACTGAAGAACAACAGGACAATGTCATCACTGAGCCAGCTCTCACCTCTTCCTCTGGCTTCCAGCAGCCACATATGTGTATCTTCCCAGAATTCCCTTCTCTCCTCCTGTCCATTGCCTCCCCTGCTGCACCTTAAGGCCCACGCTTCACTCCGGTGACGGGGCTGAGTAAACTCAACCTTCCACGTTCAGTTTCAGCACCGACTCTTCTTGACGAGGCTCCTCTGTGTTCTTCCCCTGTAGCCCCAGACTGTAGTGGCCGATGCCGTGCATCTCCCCTCAGGGACTGAAGCCATCTGAGGTCCAGGGCCTCTGCACCCCAGGGCCAATGGCTGTACTCGACAGTGGTCCATGATAAATACCTCAGAGATAAACAGGAAGACAAGGGAAAGATGAGAGGAAAGAGGACGGGATGAGGGAAGGATCAAGGAAAAAGAAGGAAATGTCCTTTCTGTCCCTTCTGCCATCTTATGGCGTTTGGTCATTTAATTAAATCTCAGAGCCATTGTCCTAGACAGTGACCTCTCGGAACCTACATCAAGAGGGACCTTCTCCCCCAGGGCCACCACACAGTAGAAAAGGTATCAAGCAATGGCTGAGTGTATCGAGCTCCTGTCACAGGCTGGGCCCTACTGGATCATCCTCTGAGTATTTCATCACTAATCACCAGAATTACCCAAGGCATGGACTCTGCTCCTGTTTCTGCCTAAAGAACCAGAAGCTGAGAGGTGCCAAGGACCTGCCTAGGTAGAAGCAGTATTAGGATTCTGAGTTGGTGTTTTCACACTCAAGCCAAACATAAATCCCTGCATATTAACTTATTGCTTCTCTAATGACATTATGCAATTTTTTCTTTAACATCCAAAAGGATAGGCACCATAGAAAGTGAATTCTGAAGAGAAAAATCTACACCTCTCATTAATAAAAGGCACATAAAACTTTACCTAGGAGGATGGGTTCTGTGGATATTGCTCTGTATAAATAAACACTGATTGGCCAATAGCCTAACAGGTAGTATAGGCAGGACTAACAGAGAGGAGAATTGAGGAAACAGGAAGGGAAGGGAGAGATTGCCTGGAACCACCGCCAGGACAAGGAAGATGTAAGGTACTGATAAGCCACCAGCCACGTGGCAAAGTATAGATTAATAGAAACGGTCTAAATATAAGAGTTAGAACTAGACAATAATAGGCCTGAGCTAATGGCCAAGCAGTTTAAATAATCTAAGAGTCTGTGTTTGTTTTATAAGTGGGCTCCGGGACTGGCGGGACTTGGTGGGAGCTGGAGAGAAATTCTCCAGCTACAGGTGGGGTTCAGTCAGTAAGATACCTGGAACTGAAACACAAGGACCAGCATTCAGCCCCTCAGGTCCCCCCTAAAAAGCCAGCAGCAATGTGGATCCGCAAGCCCAGCACTTAGAGGACAGGGCAGGAGGACCCTGGAGCTTACTGGCCAACCAGCTGTCTTAGTTAGGGATCTATTGCTGTGAAGAGACACCATGACCATGGCAACTATTATAAAGGAAAACATTTAATGGGGCTAGCTTACAGCTTCAGAGGTTTAGTCCATTATCATCATGGCAAGAAGCAAGGCAGTGTGTGGACAGACATGGTGCTGGAGAGGCAGCTGAAAGTGCTCCATCTTGATCCACAGGCAGCAGATGGAGACTGTGTCACACTCGGTGTAACTTGAGCATATGAGACCTCAAAGCCTGCCCCCACAGTGACACACCTCCTCCAACAAGGCCACATCTCCCAACAGTGCCAGTCCCTGTGGGCCAAGCATTCAAACACATGAGTCCATGGGGGGCCATACCTACTCAACCACCACACCAGCCCAACCAAATTGGTTAGCTTCAAGCTCAGTGAGTGACCCTGTTCAACTCACTTCCTATGCTCTTGTCTGAGGATACATTCCTTCCTTGTTTCTTCCACACATTCACCCATATGGTGGGGAGGAAGTGTGCCTGATATCTAGCATCACCACTCAGGAGGCATCAGAGGGTGTGTGTGATGGCTCATCTTCGTTGTCAGCTTGGCAGATTTAGAGTCATCACACACACACACACACACACACACACACACACACACACACACGTCTGACATCTGGCCGTGTCTATGGAGGAGTTTTCAGAAAGACTTCACTGAGGAAGAAGACCTCCCCTGACTGTGGCAGCACCATCAAAGAGGAGACTAAGGCAGAACCGAGTAAAGAGGAAGGGAGCTGAACCACAGGGTCCATCTCTCATCCCCTGCCTACAGATGCAATGTGGCAGCCACCTCAAGCTCCTGCTGCCTTGCCTCCTCCACCATGATGGGCTGTACCCTCGAAATTCGAGCATAAATAAACCCTTCCTTATTTCTGTAAGTTACCTTTGACACAGCAGCAACAAAGGTGACTAATATGAGTGGACAACAGGAAAACAGAAGCGACCAATAGAGTAACTCTCATGGTTTTTTCATTAAATTGAAACAAAATTGAATTCTGTTAGAAGGCATCAAATGACTGTGACAGGGAAACTATTGAAAGAAAGGAAATACGAAATTAAGGGTATTGGGTAGAACCAGTTCTTCAAGAACCTGGAGAGGTTTTGTCTGGGTGACTGTGTGTGCCTTCCACTAACCAAGCCCCCCATATACAAAGCAAGACAAGCACCAGGTGGAAAATCTCAACTAAATTTGGAATCGCAGTGGGGTGAGCCCCACCAGAACCAGTTTCAAAATTAAGTGGTCTGCGTGACGGTCGCTTCAGCTCTCAGAATGCTACTTGACATGCATTTCCTCGGCCCATTTCTGTGATACCTCACTGCTTTGACAGGCATGGAACGTCAGAGGAAAACAACATGCCAGGGGAGGCAGGCTTTCTGGAGACTCCAAACCAGCAGCTCCGTGACTGCCGAAATGAAGATGGCCCCATCTCAATGCAAAAAGGATCATGTGTCTTTACCTCACTCCTGAATCTTGACTGGAGTCTCTTGAGAGAGAAGATAAGGACTTGTAGCTTTGATTCCTTGGTTTGTGTGTTCTTCACTTTGTTTCTGTACATGTGACACTTCAGATGTCTACCCTTCAGGGATTCATTCTCGGTGATTGGTCATCTGCTAGCAGACAGATCACTTCCTTAGATATGACAGGAGGCAGGACAGTACAAGAAGAATCTGCTTCTAGCCCTAGTCCTCAGCCATGACTGCGCAGAAACAAAGCACGGTTTGCAAAAATGACGGCCAAACTTCAGCCTCCCAGTGCGCATACTCTCAGCCTCCCCAGTGCGCATGCTCTCTGCACTGCAGTTCCACTTCTCTCCTTTAGGAGATAACAGTTTATGTCACCCTTTTCTGTGCAGGGACTGACCACGGGCCTTCTTCTTTTTTTAAAATATTTTTTAAATTTTATAATTTAATTTAATTTTACATATCAGCCACAGATTCCTTTGTCTCGTCGTCGTCGTCGCCCCAGTGCCTTCCCCCCAACCCACCCCCCATTCCCATCTCCTCCAGGGCAAAGACTCCCCTGGGGATTGAGTTCAACCTGGTAGATTCAGTCCAGGCAGGACCGGCCTTCTTCTACTCATATCTTTTGCCCCTTAGTCTGTCACATGGCTGAGCCCAAACCAGCGTCCTGAAGAATGGGTGACCAGACCATGTGAATCGGACCAAGTCAGGGCACTTGTCCTTGTGACCAAGTAAGTAACTAAAAGACAAGCCAGAATCAGAAAAACCATCTTATCTTGACCTGTGCCTGATGGAGTCCAGGCAAGACCGGAACCACCGAGCTACCTCACCTCACCTAAATTATCCACCCACACCCTGGAACTGTGAGTTAAGCAAATGATTATTGTTTCAAGTCACTAAGTGGGGGCGGGGGGCACAGTAGCTAACTGATACAACATTTCCAAATTAATTCTGTTATAGAAGGCAGTTCTGAAAACTCTCTCTCTCTTTGACACTGAGAGCTACAAGAGGCCAGGCAGTGTGCCAGATGAGTAATCAGAGGCTCAAGTTCCCCGGCTTTGGAGCTAAAATTGGATCCTCTGAAGAGAAAGGTCAGAACTCTCTAAAAACTAGGCCATGTTCAGACGCAAAGCATGAGGCATAAATGCAGGCATCTAAATTGATACCAATGAGTGTGCCAGATGGTACGTGGGGATCACAGGTGACAGACAGACACAGGTAGACGATGCGAGAAGAACTCAGCAGCTCCCTCTGAAACAGGCTGTGTGCACATGAGAACAGACACTGTGCTGGGCCTGCTCACCATGACCTGGCACACAGAGGAGCTGGAAGTCTTTGTTGATGGCATATATGACCTAATGACTCATGAACATGCATAATGCTGTTTGTCCCCCAGCTGCCGAATGGACAGGTGCCTTGCTTCATAGGGAGGAGATTTCTAGGTAATCCCAGAAGATTTACAAATCAGCAAACATAATATATTTTGTAAATATTAAAAAATAAGAGCACTTTATAAAGTATAGATGAAAATATATATAGTTGTTAACTTTTAAAAATGTGAATAATATTTTTAAGTATATTAAAACATGCTCTCCCTGGAGCTAGACGATGGCTCAGTAGTTAAAGTACTTGCTGTACAAACATAAGCATTTACATGTGGATCCCCAGAACCCACACAAAGCCTGATACAGTGGCATGTGTCTGTAATCTTCGAACTGCTATAGCAAGATGGGAGACAGAGACAAGAATCCTGGGAAGCTGTCCAGCCAGCTGGCCTGGCATACACAGTAGTGAAGACCAAAGAGACCTTGTCTCAAACAAGAGAAAAAGTGAGGACTAACATGTGACGTTGTCCTCTGACCTCCACATATACATCATAGCATGTGTGTGCCTGCATTCACACACACACACACACACACACACACACACACACACACCACATATACAAACAAATTATAAACTATATGTGCTAAAAACAACTATATATTTATTTTAAAACATTTAAATAAGGTGCATTAAAATACAACAACATCTGTTAAAGTTTTGTATATACTATTAAAATGAAAAAGTATCCATAAGTATGTTTTCAATTGTATATTGTATGTTACTATAGGCTTTTTATATATTTCTAGTGCATACTGTTTTAAGTATGAGAAGTATATACATGAATAATGTTTGTATTTTTATATACTGTGTTTTCTTTAAATCATCACTTTTTGATCATTTGACAAAAATAAATACATTTAATTGTCATAACCACCCCAAGATATAGACATTCATAGAAATTTATTTATTTTCTCTATAAAACACTGTGTGAGGCATAAAGGATTATATATTCTACTCAGAACTTGTAGTAAAGAACCTATAGTTCATGTTTTCAAAGAGGACAAACTGTTCTTAAACATTGCTACCATTGGGGCAAGAGAGATGGTTGAACAGTTAAGAGCACATGCTGCTGCTGCAGAGGACCCAGGTTCCATTTTCAACATCCATTTTGGCTCCCAACCATCTGTGATTTCAGCTCCAAGAGGATCCAGCGCCCTCTCCTGGCCCACATGGGGACCTGCACACACACACACACACACACACACACACACACACACACACACACTTAAAAAAAAGTAAATCTTTTTTTAAACAGTGGTATCATTACATAAAGACGGACAACCAAGCATGGTGTGTTCTGTGAAGGGAGACATGAGGACATGTGCAGAACTGTGTGTACAACATTCTTGCCACAAAATTACTATTGAATGAGAGCAGGCCCATAGACAGACCCGTCAGTTTAGAGAAAGTCAGGAACAGAGGCGCTTGCTAAACATCCCCACAAGATGTGGAGAAATTCAGAGTGCAAATATTCATGACCTGGTTTCTTCAAGAAAAAGGAAAAAGAGGGAAGAAGAGGAAGCCTCTTGAGAGGCTCATGTGACACACTGGCCAACGTGGCTTGAGGAGCTCGTTAGAGATGGACCAGAACAAAGAAAGATGTTCTTGAGGAGCTTGATAGAGATGGACCAGAACAAAGAAAGATGTTCTTGAGGAGCTCGTTAGAGATGGACCAGAATGAAGAAAGATACTTGTGAGACAACCAAAACCATCACTACTATTTGATGATGTTAAGAGATTATTAATTTTGATTATAAAATGACACTGGGGTATGTTTTAAAGATGTTTTTGGAGATCCATACTGAATGTTTACAATAAATAATATGATATCACTCAAAGTACAGATAAAGCTGGTTAGCCAGAGAGAAAAGGCTTCATGCTGGGTGGCAGGAGTGTGGAGTGATAATTCTAACTTTTCTGTGTTCTATGTACTAGAAAATTTACACATTTAAAGTTGTAAATAAACAGATGAGCAAAGGAAGGGGAAGAAAGGATAGGAAGGAAGGAAGTAGAGAAGGCAGGGACTCGGGAAGGGCAGCCTCTTGTCCAAGTCCTCTCCAAAACTGGAACTTCAGAGGATGAGCTTGGGGACAGTGAAGACGCTCAGCAGGGATGAGTACTGCTCTTTCATGGGACCTGAGTTCAGTGCCTGGCACCCACACTGATGGCTTATAACAGCCTGTAACTCTGATTTCAGGAAATCCAACACCTCCAGCCTCCACAGGCACCTGAGCTCATGTTCGTAGACATCACACACACACACACACACACACACACACACACACACACAGAGACACGCACACGCACATGCACACGCACATGCACACGCACACACAGGCACACACACATATTCATACATTCAAGTGCATATATGCGCACCTATATATCATTAAAAGTAATAAAAATAAATCTAAAAAGATGAATTTGCATTTTAATTTCAGGACCAGATGAGTTATAGAGCATATTGAGATAGTGGAAATTAAACTTGAATGAGGAGTAAGAGGGAGAGAATAAAGAAGAGGAGGAGGGAGAGAAGGAGAAGGCAGGACCATCAGCCTTTTCTCAGGATAGATTCCTCCCATCCTTCCCTTCTTCTTGTGTCTGTCTGACAGGAATGGCGGAGACACTCTAGAGGTGAGGCCTCTGGAGTCCTCAGAGCATTTGTCAAAGTCTCCTGTGACGTTTATAAAGAGGTGGACTCTGTGGCTGGGAGACAGCAGAGCAAGGCAGATTCGGGGATGACTGAACACCTGTCCTGGGGGTGCTGTGGGGGGATAGGAGCCAGCATCTGTCTGCAGTCTGCTCCCACTGGAAGGCTGAAGGGCCCTGTCAAACTCAGTGTGAGTTTTTATCAATGACAATATATAGGATGTGCCAGCCAAACTGACAGGGGATGTGAGGTGCTAGGGTCTGTGACTGAGAGCTCCTGGAAAGAAGCCGTGTCTGCAGAGGCTGTTTAGAACTGCAGTGCTGTGGAGAAACTGGAACGTTGCAGGTCCCGAGGCTAATGACCTTCTCTCAGGCAACTTCTAGCCCTCCAGAATAGCCATTCCTTGCCCACTTCTGTGTCTGAGCCAGCATCGTGTGACTAATATATTAAAAAACCTTTTGCAATCCATGAACTTAGCAGGCCATGGGCTTCCACAATCCCAAAGCTAAGAATGTCATCAGACAGCATCTGAGGCTACAGAAAAGCGTCACCCATCTTGCCAAAACCACCTGTCTGATATACCCAACAATGTATTTTAAACTTTCCTAAATTTATGACTTTCTTTTTTCTCTAAAACTATAGAACTTCATGAAACTGCTTCCTCATTGGAACATGGGATTTGGGGTAACTTAAATCTGGGTTCCTGGGCTGTGGTCACTCAAAATGACTCCAGAATAAACCACCTCTTACTCCTTTAAAGATGAGAACTGCACTTTCTGTGTCAACAGAATACCTTCCAGGGCAGAAGTACCACCTACAAAGCGACCAGATGCCACAGCCATGAGTCATGGTCAGCAGGCTGAAACCTACTGGTGGTTACCCTCAAACACTCAGAGAAAGCCAAAATGAGGGAATGGTCTGGACATTTCCAAAGCATGGGCTGCTTCCCCAAGGGCACTTGTCAGCTCTGAAAACACAAATGCCATCAGAATTAGAGGCCCAAGAAGTAGGGAAAACCAGATCCCTTGATGCTAGATGTAATAAAGAAGTCGGAGAACAGTGTGGTTGAAGAAAGAGGGAATATTTACTGAGCAGAACTCTGCACGGCCACTCTGTCCAGCTTCTTCTGTGGGACTCGCGTGTTCTTCTCCTCCATGGATGGGTTTATCTCTGGGTGACATCCAATGGAAACAAGGGAAGGTAAGAGACCTTCCTGCCTCCACTGCTTCCTCAGACACCAAGTGCCACCCACTGAAGTCTTCTCGAAGCTCCTTGTCCATACGGCTGGTCTCTGATGGGAGAAGGACACACAGCCCTGGCTCCTCCAAGCTTATGAGTCAGAGCTGGGAATCAGGCTGGAGTTGCAGCGCCAGGCAGATCCTGATCAGTGAAGAATCCAGGCCCTGAGCTTCCAGATGCCTAATGATGCTGGCTGGCTGCTGCGGTGGGCCACAGAGCCTGATGAGCCATTGACTTCAGATAGGAGTGAGAAACCAAAGAATTAAGTTCAAGTGGGGAAAAGTGGCCACAGCTTCAGAAGGGGGTGTGATTGAGAGCAAAAGGCTCCTATCTGGTTTGAATTACAGAATTTGAGGCTGAGAAATGTGATTCTGTAGAGGACAGTGTTTCACACCTGGTCACTTTTCCTTGTAAAAGCATTTCTCTGCTCTCCACATTGAAAAAGAATGGAGAAAACAGAATTCAGGCTTACAGAATTGTATTTTCCAAACTAACACCCTGATTGCTCTTGGTGGGTGTTAAGAAGCGCTGTGGAATGGAGGGTCTCTTGTCTGGTTGTGGCTCCACTCTAACAAGCTCTGGAACATTCTCTGTGTCTCTTTTTTATTTTCTCTCTGTATCCCACAACCAAGCAGCGAACAGAGCTTGGAGTTGGTATTAAAGTAGTGTTTGATGAATGAATAAATGCACTTAGGCTGGTAACATCTCGAGCTTCTCAACATAGTAATAAGGAAAAAAATAGAAAAGCGTTTTGACTAGGAAGCTGCTTCATCTATCAGAATATGGATATGTCCAAATTCCTGGATTTGCATTAAGATAAATGCACAGTACTTTTGCTTGAAATACTTACAGAAAAGCAATTAACTTAAGGGTGCCATGATGCCCTGGGGATGTAACTCATGCCATCCCTTTCTGGAAGATGAGCTCTTCATTTTAATTCAGTGGAGAGCTGAAACCCTGAGGACAGCTTTATAAAGTGATCTCCCTTGAAGCTTTTTAGATCCTTGCTTCCCCAAGTAGGGGCCCAGGGGTCAGCAGCACTGGGATAGGTGACACTGGGAGCACATTAGAATCGCAGCTCAGACCCCATGCCGCAACTGAGTCTGAGTCTACACCGAGAGCTGTGGGAGCGTAGTATTCATGAGATCCTTATTCTTGAGTAACCAACATTTGCAAAAAGTGTTAGCATGGCTCAGCAGCTTGAGTGTGTGTGTGTGTGTGTGTGTGTGTGTGTGTGTGTGTGTGTGTGTGTTCACCTGTTTGCACATGTGTATATATGGAGGCCAGAGGTTGTCATGGGATGTCTTCTTTAATTGGTCCCCACCATATCTTTTGAGAGGCAGGGTGGCTCGCTGAACATGGGGCTCCAGCTAGGCTAGTCAGCCGGTGAACTCCAAAGATCTGCCTGTCTACATCCTCTTCGCAGTCCTAGGATCATAGATGCCCACCACTGTGCCCAGCTTTTGTGTGGGTGGTAGGAATCCAAATTCAGGGCCTGATGCATGTGTGGAAAGCGTTTCACCCACGAAGCCATCCCTGGTTCTACCTGAGGTTTTCAGTGAAAAGCGCTGTTGCTTGCTATGGTCTATGGTCCCTTTCCTCTCCATCTAAGCTTGCCATGATCATGGCCTGTTCGAACACCATTGGACAGTCACACCATAAATGAACCTCCAGACACCCAGAGACTGTTTCTTTGATTATTAGGTTGATCCCCAGGAGATGCCCACTGCCTGGGAATTCAAATACAGACCTAGCTGTTTCCTTCACTTCAGCAGACTGCAATCTCCACCCTTTTGCTGCTGCTTAGTCTGCATCGGGCAGTAAGTGCTGTATCAAGGTCAATGCTAATCCACAAAACATATTAAGTGCATAGTAAGAGGCCCATCTTTAAGTGGAGGATGTTAAGGACTAGAAAGGGAATTAATTCCTCAAGGCCACTCAGCTGTTATGCAGAAGTTCAGATCCACAACCAGCCTCAGCCTCAAGGTCGGTGTTCCTCAGAGCATCCTGTTGGAATCACACAGGACCTCTGTTAAAATCCACATTTCTATGCCCCACCCCCAGATGTATGGAGTCTAAATCTTTGCTGCTAGAGCCTGGGAACCTGCATCTTAATACTGATATCAGAGCTGTTAGGTCAGAGCCTAGGTCCTGGTTCCAGTAGCAATCAGGGCTTAGACACTCACCAATAGATAATTAAAGATATTGCATAGTGAAAAGAGAGAGAGAGAAGTATTCAGTGTGGTCATACTAGAAAGAGGTCCAAGCCTGTCTTCTGTGTCCTGACGGAAGGTTTGGGTTTAAATAGCAGGCAGAATGTGGGCATAGCTGAGCAGTCCTGGTGAAGTGGGGTACCACCCATCCTTGTCTCTGTCAAGTTGCCAGAACTGTGTGAAACCTCCTCTTAAGAGACAAGTTCTGGTCGGTGTGCACACGTTTAATAGCATCAGATCAAAAAGATCTTGATTCAGCACAAACAAGATTAGAAAAGCAAAGCTACACAGAAAACTGTCTCGAAAATAAAAAAAAAAAAAAAAAAAAAGAGACAAGTTCCCCCTCGGCAAGCATCAGGTTTTAGCTTTTTCTTTTCCATAGCACAAGGTGTCTCTGGGGACATTCAAATTCCCTGGGGCCCATTGTTTCAATAGTCTCTTAGCAAAAGGGAGGAATGCAAGTGTCTCTTTAAAATGTCTTCACTCTTGCCAGGACAGGCACAGCACCCTGGAGAATTGGGTACGCCCTGCTTGAGAACAATTAAGTCCCCCTGTTTGAGTATACAGCTTCAATTCTAAGTGGACGGTGGGAGAGTGGCCACACGTGTGTCCCGTCGTCATCCCCCCCCCTCCCTGCCACCATCCCCCACCCCCGACAGTGCTGTTTTACAAACACCGCTGTGATATAATCACTCCGTTTGCTCCCTTGATTCTCAGGCTCTAGCTTGTGTGGTAAACATGGCAATCCATGTTCATGTTGTACATGGACTGATTTTCTCCCAAGATATGTCATCACCTATATGTTCTGGGACAGCTCTCTTGAGTTCTCTGTGAGCTGAGCCCATCTGAGTCACTTTCTTCCAGTCCAGCCTCCCGCAGTCTTCAGGGCCAGAAGGGACATTCAGGATGAAGGGACTCCAGCCCACTCGAGCATGTGGCAGGCCTCTGGAAGGTCTTACCCTCCTCCCCAATTCCCTCTGCCTTGCTAAACTATTAGATTACATTCCTGAAGCTAGTCCCCAAGGTCTGTTCTCCTATTTGGCCACTTCCTCTGCCTGAGGCTGACTATCAAGGTCCAGCTATCACAGTACTAAAACCCAGCAATCCAAAGCCCCCTTTGGCTCACCTAATTAACCTGCCCAATTAAAATTAAATGTCTCATCCTAACACGGGGTTTCCCCCTCTACCTTTATAAACTGCGGTTTTCCTACATGCCACTTCCATCTCCTCTCTATCCAGAGACAGTCCTTTGTCCCTCCTCCAGGACAAATACCCCTGGCCCTCTCCCTTGTCCCCTTCCCCTCCTCCCTCATTCTCTGTCTCCTATTTTTGTCTCTTATTCCCTGCCCTCTCTCCCTCTGGGACAAATAGATCTCCTTTGTGCTAAGAACTTGGTCTTGGGGGTCTTGAAGCATCTTCAAAGTTAACTATACAGGAAGCCAGTGTGCACAAGTTATTAATTCCTACAGGGTACCAGGCTGGTGTATCCTGGAAGGTCATGCCTGAGAATCCTCTTACTCTCCTGAATTCTGACTTGGCTCTGTGTTTACCCTCCAGGCCACTGGGGGGCAGTGTTTGTTCATCTGCATGGCCACAGGTTCCCAAGACTCCCGCAGCCAGAAGACAGTATGCGTCAGTGTAGGACAGAGGACCAAGTATTTAGTGATGAATGTCTTAATGCATGCTCTTGGATGGCCTAAGTGGGGAAATTAATGCAGACATCAGACTGCTGCTAAAGGAGCAGGTTTTGATAAGTTAGGAGAAGAGATAAGAAAACTGATGTGTGGGTAATTTGTGCTTCCAAGAGAAACTGAACATGAAGTTCTTCTCCAATGGTTTTGAGTACTGTGGAACATTCCCTTACAATACTTTCTTATTCTTGCAAGACTGGTGAGTCAAGAAACATCTCAAGAGACACACATTGACACCCGGCCAACTCACAGTGTCTTCCTCTGACCACAGTCACCAGTGACAGGTAGAACTTCTGAGCAACTCCTGGCTACACTGGGGCCTCAGAGGCTCCTTCCAGCCAGTTCCAGGGCTCTGCACTCCTCTGT
This sequence comes from Peromyscus leucopus, assembly GCF_004664715.2. Taxonomy (NCBI): domain Eukaryota; kingdom Metazoa; phylum Chordata; class Mammalia; order Rodentia; family Cricetidae; genus Peromyscus; species Peromyscus leucopus. The sequence continues at coordinate 104,055,744 of NC_051069.1, read as the reverse complement.
TGACTTTACATGCTCTGTCATGAAACAAGATTTGTCTCTATCTATGGGCTCTGCTTCCACTGGGGCTAAAGGCCAGTCAGTGTAGAGCATAGTGGCTGTGGTTAGCCGGGCTGACTCTCGACTCTGATGTCTCCCAACTCTATGACCTTGCCAAGTCACCAGTCTCCCTGTGTCTTGATGCCTCTTCTGTGAGCCGGAGACAATGCCAGAGCTTGTGAGACCTGGAGAAGTTGACACACATGAAATCTCCACGTTGAGTTGAGCTCTCCAACAAGCTGAGATAATGTTCAGTGTTTCAGTTTCACTAGCCATAGTTTGAGGGCTTCATAGCCCTTGGTGTGGCTAGGGGCCACCATGTTGCTCAGCACGGATACAGATGTTTACATTGCCATGGAGCTACACAGCCTGGGCAATTAGGTAGAGCCTGGAATGGACCGGGTTTTATGCTCTGAGGCACAAATGACTTCATATTCAATTATGAGATTTATAACTCTTCAGTCAGACCTTCTTCTAGGGATAAATAAACATAGTAACATCTCAGTCAATGGTTGACTGACTGAATGACTGACTGCCTCCCTCCCTCGTTCACATCTCTCTTTTTTTTCCCCTTTCCATGATAATAGTTCCTGGAAAGAACAGCACCTCACCCTGAGCCTTCTGCGAGGCTTATTAGAGCGCCAATGATTGTAGAGTGAAATGTCTCAAGTTCAATGTCAAAATATCTTGGGGTGTATTTACCCTTCAATAGCCATTTGTTGCTATGCTACATGTGTGACCTAGCATCTTTGTGTCTATTAGGCAGATCATTGGGGTGCACAAACAAAACTCTATCCTCCTCTAGCCAAAGCTCAAGACTGTGCTCAGACAGCATCAGGTGTACAGCCAAGACCCCCTGCTCTTCTGGGGACCAACTAGCAGATCTCTTAACTGATGTGTTTGAAAAACATCCTGGGTTGTTTTTTTATTGTCATTGTTCTCTTTGTTCTGTTAAAAAAAAAAAAACTTTATGAAACTATTACCATGCTGGAACATGGAATTTGGATCAACCTAAAGCTGTGTTTCTAGGCTCTGGTCACTCAGATTTCGCTCCAGAATAAACTCTCTCATCCCTTGGAGGAGAGAGATGTGTTTTTGTTGATACTTCTTCCCTCCTTCCTTCCCCCCCCCCCATGTCCCTCCCTCTTACTGTCACTCAGGACAGCATAAAGTCCCCTGGTTCCTCAACTGTTGCTGTTTTCCCAGTGATATGTCCTAAGTCTGGAGGCTCGTGTTCCAGGGCCCCTGAGTTCATATTGACATAAACACAGCCCCTGGGAAAGGCCTGGATTTTGTGAGGCAGACCTAGGAGCCTCACTTCCCACCAACTTCATCCTTTCCCTCTGTCAGAGTGAAAGATTCTGACATAGACAAATGGGATCCTAGTAAATTATTTGTGGTAGCAAATGTCACTGAATGAGAGCAGCCGAGCCCTGTTGCCATGGGCCACTGCCTGAGCCCCGGAGACACGGACTTCAGAGAACTTTCTGCTGATAACTCTCTGTAACAAGAAGGGACCACTGCTCCTTTCTGAAGGGGCCGTAATGGATATTGATTCTTATTTGGGGGAGTTTGGCTCATTAAAATACCAAACAGAATCCTGTGAGGGAATGAGTTGTATTGATTGGTTCATTTGGGGTTATGGGTTTCTTTCCTATGTAACATGTAATTGTATTTTATAGTCTCTCTAATATGCAAGGATTAAAGACGTAATTTGGCTACACACGAATTGGCTTATAAATTATGAAGCATTCTCTCCCATCAAACTCTTGGATAATTATGTTAAAAACTTAGCGAATGTTATCTTTTAGACTTTATTCTGGGGAGGGAAATGACAGGATGGGAATAAACCCCTCCCCCTCATCACTTCTTACTCGCTTAGCTCTTAAGCTCAGGGTAACAAGCGTAGGAATTCCAGGAGAAGCTGTGCCGTTTGCTGAGGTCTAGAAAAGACCTAAAAAGAAACTGACTTTTCTTCCACATTCCTTTGCTTCTAACATCTCAAAATGAGGTGCCATCAGGGGTTTGGTGCAAAGCACCCTTCTGAAAAGATTCAGGCTTAACTGAAACCCTGAAAGAAGGCATGCCAGTGAATGAGATATATTTGAGATTTTAACAAATGTATTATTTTCTCCACACAAACAGACTAAAATCTAATAACTCCTTCCTCCCTTCTTCATATAGGAGGTAGATGTTACCTGCGTGGGAGACTGTTTAGCCCTAGAATATGCTTTGGCTGATGGTGGGTCAGCAGGTATGATCCCAGCAGCAGACTGGGAGATGTTTGTGTGGTAGAACTGCTGGGATGTTTCACTTCCTTCAGGAAGGACATGCCTGGAGTAGATGGTCTGTCTCAGGAGAGCAAAATGAACTTGAAGTAGCGCCATTATGGACCAAGTGCAGCTGCCCTGTGGTTACTCATCCATCCATGAAGGCATAAGAGGTTCTAGCTCTGTGGTGTTGGGGAGTGTGCCACAGCAAACCAGTGCAGCTTCCCCAGATTCCTTGACCCATGACCTTTACCCATGACCTTCCCTCACACATACTACAGAATTGTAGGTCTGATCCTCCACCTGGAGCCCCAATCACTTTCTCCTGAAAGAGACCGTGCATCAACTCTCCATTCCCAGGTGGACCACTGTTTACTATTACAGTTAACACGAACATGCTTTCTAGTTTAAAGACTTTGGAAAACTAGCTTCTACAATATTTCTAGATCAGAATGCTTCAACTCGTCTCTGTAGATAAGGTCATTAACAGCTGCTGAAAGCCTACTATGCTCCAGCTGTCTTGTGTCTATCTTCATCATATTTAATAATGAGAATAATATTAAGATAGAAAATTAAGGCTCCTAGAGGTGAAATAGGCGTTGAGTTCTTGCCTTGACTTCCCTCAGTGATGGATTGTGGAATGAAAGTGTAAGCCAAATAAATCCTTTCCTCCCCTCAGCTGATTTTAATCAGAGTTTTATCACAGTGATAGAATAAAATGAGAACAGCCCTTATTGTTGTTAGCAAACACTACATAACCTGAGATAAAGTATCTAAGACCATGCAAGTCATAGAGAGTTAGGAAGTGTGGGCTGTTGAGGATGCTGGTCCCTCTCCACAGGGTGGTAGCAGAGGTTGCTATGAGTGGGTCAGATTCAGCTGTATTTTGAAGGTAGACACCATTACAATGTTCTGACAAATTGAAATAAGTTGTAAGAATACTGGGACATGGCAGATGTTTTAGTCACTGTTCCATTGCACCATGACCAAGTCAACTCTTATAAAAGAAAACATTTAATTGGGGGTGTCCTTACAATTTCAGAGGGTTAGTCCATTATCATCATTAAGGGGAGTTTGGCAGTGGGCTGGCAGGTGCTGGGGCATTAGCTGAGAACTTTACATCCTGGTTTGCAGGCAGGTGGAGGCGGGGGACTGGCGTGGGGCTTTTGAAATCTCAAAGCCCACCCCCTGTGACACATCTCCCCCAACAAGGCCACGCTTCCTAATCCTCCCAAATAGTTCATAAACTAGGGACTAAGCATTGCAAATATGGAAGCCCATGCAGGAATTCTCATTCAGACCACCACAGTGAATGACCACAAGGGTTCTTCCACTTGACTTTGAGCAAACAGTGTTAATACCAAATAGTATTAATAAAACAAAAATAACTTGGTCATATATTTTTAGATGGAGAAGCCAGAGCTCATATATGGCTGCCTGACATTACCCGAAGTCTTCCATCTTTGTGTTAAACTGTGTCTCCTTAACCCTGTATATCTTCTTCCATGTTGGAGAAGCGAGCATGCCACTCACTTTTACTAATTAAAACATACAGGTTGCCTTTTCCAGAAATCCAAAATAATACTGGCTGTATTAGTTACTTTCATTTTTTGCTGTGACCAAATATTTGACGAGAAGACACTTAACAGAAGGAAATTCATCTGGGTGCACAGTCTGAGGGATACAGACCGTCGTGGAGGGAAAGACATGATGGCAGGCTGTAGCACGAATCTTAAAGGGTCTTATTAATAAAAACAAACAAAGCCAGTTAATGGGGTGTGCCACCATTTTCTGGCCTCTATATCTAGTGCCTGTTCTGTTCTCTGACCCCAGATAAGTTTATTAGGGTGCACAATATTTTGGGGAACACAATATCACCACAGCAGGGAGTTCCATGGACACGAGAATGTGTGTCTGGGACTCCTCACCTCTTCCTGTCTTAGTGGAACAGGAAGTAGAGAGCAGACAGGAAGTAGGACCAAGCTATCAAACTTCAAGGACCACTCTCAGTACCCACTTTCTCCAGCAAGGTTTCACCTCCCAAAGGTTCCAGAACCTTCTAAAACAGCTCTGCCAGTGGAGGAGCAAGCTGAGGCATTTCTTTCAAACCACAGCAGTAGCAGGAATTGAAAGCATTGCAGAGGTGTCTCTTTTACACAATAGGTTGGAGATCTTCAAGCACACAGAACTGGACCGCAGGACATCATCTTGGGGTTCTGCTGATATCTTCTTGCCCCTCCATCTCTATGATGTTTTCCTATTCTGAATGGGTCAGAGCAGCCAGCTCCCATACCAGGAACCAAGGCTTAGACTAGCTAGGAGAATGAAGATGAGTCAGTCTCAAAACTGTGTACCTCTCTTCCATTCTCATCCTGTTGGCCAAAGTCTGAGTCATTCACCATCCCTAGCTTCTAGGCAGGCTGGGATGTATCTCAACTGAGCCTCCAAATGTGGAGGTAAAGATCAGTGTTACCAAAGGCTCTGCCAGGAAGGAGCAGACTGGGGATCAGTGTACAGCAAGTATTGTCGATTCTATTCTTCACAACTTGCCTTAAACCTTTCCAATGATTGCCTTCAGCAAATTGAATTTGAAAATGTGAGTACAATCTCAAGTAATGTGTGCTTGAGAAACAAGTGCCAATTACTCCCCGGAAAAAGCAAGAAAAGGCAGTGCTTCAGGGGTGTGGACAGGGGGAGCTGTAGGCCTTATCTATGCTATTGTGGTCTGTGGTCGGAGCTTCCACCTTAGCTGATGAACAGAAACACCTGTCATCCTTGGCTAGGACGAGTCCTGAGCCACCAGAGTTTTGAATTATCACAGGCTTTCAGAAGCACACCTGTCACCTACACTGTAGCTACCGGTAATTCTAATTTCCCTTTCTATGATCCCACATCCAGACAGTTCTTTCAGAGCAAAGCAGGTCTTGTCAAAACAGCTGGTACATCTCCAATCAAACTGCCAGTTTCGGGAAGATGGGGTCAAAGAAAATGAGAGCCTTTCCTCCACTACTTCCCACTTCTATTATTAAGTAAAGTAACAATGGGAGCGTGGACAGGAGGGACAAAAGAAAAATTTAAATGTAAATTTCAAATTTACATTTTGAGTTCAGATGACTAGCCCCAAACGGAACTGCAAATGCATGTGTATAATTGTCTCCACTTGGAAACCTGATAGATACTACAATGCAAAATGTCCAAGACTGAAGGTATTCAATGTTTGCTCTGAGTAGAGACCACACAGCTCAGCTGATGGACAAATATGTTCAGTCTTTGCCACATCTGCCTGACTTCTGCTGGAGTGGAATCACCCATAGAGCAGATAGAAGATGATAGATGGATAGATAATAGATAGATAGATAGATAGATAGATAGATAATAGATAGATTATATCTAGGATAGTAGGTAGATAAATACATAGATAGGTGATAGATAACCAGATGATGATAGCTAAATGATAGATAGATAGATAGATAGATAGATAGATAGATAGATGATAGATAGATAGATAGATAGGATTATAGATAATAGACAATAGGTAAGTGATAAACTCATAATGGATAACAGAGAGAAGATGAACAAATGATAATTGATCATAAGTAACTGCTGGCTAGCTGCTGTGGATATCGCTCTATATAAATAAAACACTGATGGCCAGTGACCAGACAGGAAGTATAGGCGGGACAAGGAGAGAGGAGAATTGGGGAAACAGGAAGAAGGAGAGAGAGACACTACAGTCACGGCCAGGATAAGCAGCATATAAAGACACCGGTAAGCCACCAGCCATGTGGCAAGGTATATATTTATAGAAATGGGTTAATTTAAGATATAAGAACAGTTAGCAAGAAGCCTGCCATGGCCATACAGTTTATAAGTAATATAAGCATCTGAGTGATTATTTTATACATGGATTGTGGGACTGTGGGGCTTGGTGGAACCTGGAGAGAAGCCCTCCAGCACCATGAACAGAAAACACAAATGGCGCCCCACGTTGGGCACCAGATATAGGTGAAATTATTTTGGCCACTCCACGTAGTTAAAAGGATATTTATTTAATGGCGTAACTCACAAATTAAGTGATAGGTAGGTCGCAGGGTCTGGGAAAGATGTATCACAGCCCAGCAGTGTTCTCTGGAGCTCTGCTTGGTCCACCTCCAACGTTCAGGGTCCTGGCACAGAGAGAGCGCACTGAGAGAGCGCTGGCCCATCCAGCTCTCAGGTCTCCAGGCGCCTCCCCTGGCCTCGCCTCATAGGCATGACAGTTGCCAGAGTCTCAATGGGGATTGGAACTTCCAGATCCAAGCTGGAATGGCTACCCACTACAGCTAGCTGATCAACAGATAGATTACAGGCAGATGATAACTATATAGTAGATTGTTAGATGATAGCAAATAGATACATTTTAAAGCCTTCTAAAAACTTATTTTTATGTGTGTGTGTGTGTGTGTGTGTGTGTGTGTGTGTGTGTGTGTTTCTATATGTGTGTCACTGGAGGTGGCACATGAAGGTGCCTCTAAAAAGGATGTCAGATCTCCTGGAGCTGGAGTTACAGGCAGTTGAGAATCACCTGGTGTGGGTGGTGAGACCAAACTTGGATCCTCTCCAAGAGCAGCAAGTGCTTTAAATCACAAAGTACTCTCCAGCCCCATTAACATACATATTAATAGACAACAGAAAGATAACAGATGATATATAGTTGGTAGAGTGATAGATGGATAGACAGATGAATGGAGAGGTAGAAGCTATTGAAGTTGTCAAGTACATTTTGCTAAATCAGTTCGTGCTTCTGTGTGGAAAATTCTTAAGAGCAGTGCTTCCTAGCCTGGAACATTCCTACAGGGCACCTGGGTGTTTTGGCAAATACAGAAGCAGCAGGAGTGAGAGGCCTCTGATCTGCTGGCCCAGCAAACTCCCCAGTGCTGCAGGGACCGATGGCCCAAGAACTACATTCTGAGATGCGTACTGGACTGTGGAGGTAAAAATCATCTGAAATACTCAGCATCACCAAATTGTTCTTCAAAGTAGCCAAGCCCATTCCTCACCCCAGCAGCATGCACCACTTTGAAGCTCTAAAGTTCTGTTTGCCAATAGCTATGATTTTCCATTGTCCCCATGCTGGTCTTTTGAAAGGTGTGAAATCACCTTGTTTAAATTGGTTCTTTTTCTCTGATAACGGAAAATTGACCATCATTTCATATGCTTATTATGAACTTGGTATTAGTCTACTCTATGGCTCTTATCTGCCTTCTGGACATTTTTTGTTATTGATTTGTATGATTGTTTTTTAAAGGGAAGGGTGGGCTGGATATGTAGCTACATTAGTACACCACTTGGCTAACATGCATGCAGCTCCTGGTTCAATCCCCAGTACCTATAAACCAGGCATGGTGACATGTCTATAATCTCAATGCCTGTGAGGTGGAGGTGGAAGAATCAGGAGTTCAAGGTCATCCTCGGCTACGTGCTAAGTTCAAGGACAGCCTGGGCTACAAGAGACTCTGTCTCAAAAAGAAAATATCAGTAACAGTTTTCCTTCAGAAAAGCCTTGAAAACTTGGCAGGCATTCTGGTTGCAAGCTGAAGATATTCTCAGGGGTTCATTTCATTAACGGTACCTGGTATTAATGATGTACTGCTGAGGAGTTTGAACATGCAGAGTCCATACATTATGCAAACATCACCCTGGCCAACAGCACATGGAGGATTTCCCTACCACCTGCTCTCAAGAAACAAAGCTGTGATTAATTCAAAGCCAAGGACAAGACTAATATGAGCAGTAAATAAAGTCTTGCCCTGCAGGTCAGCGGGTCCAGATGGAAGTGTTCAAGGACACAGCTACCCCATATCTATTTGCTCTGCTTCAGCATGTAGGTCAAGGCCCAGCACGTGAGGACTGTCATGTGTTTGTTGAATGAATGAGTGAGTGTGGCCACTGGGAAGGATGGACTCCTCCGTGGAAACTTCTTAGCATTGTTCTCACGGCTCTGACTTTATCTATCTCATTAAAACAACTGAAAATAAGGAAGAAGAAAATCTCATCAGATAAAGCTTTGAATAATGACTGAGTTCTACGGAAAGGGAGTGGGAGGCCATAGATACAAATTATTAGGGCTAACCCCGTACGTCTTCTGCTAAAAAATCTATTAATATATACAACTTGTGAATACCTTTCTACATTTTGTAGTGTCTTTCCAAGAAAAACAAAACAAAACTAATTATTGTACAAATTTATTCCTGCAACAGCCTGACAATTTTACCCTGCCTTAAAAACTAAACTGGCAGGAGTTGGTTTTGTAACATGCATGCTTTCCTAGGGAAGAGAGGAGAGAGTTCATGGAGATGCACCCCACAAACAACTCAGAGAATTTCCTGGGGTGCAGGGCCTTCTACCCCTTGGGGAAGCTGAACCTGCCAATGAAAACACTGAAAGTGGAGAGGAGGAAAGGAGGGGCCCTGGTCCTTTCCCTGGGATACCCTTTCATTGGGATGCCTTCTTCACATTTTTTTTAAATAAAGGATCCTGGTTCTGTTGTTTTGTTTCTCTGTTTGCTTTCTTGAGATAAGCTCTCACATTATAGCCCAGGATGGCCTGAAACTCACTGTGTAACCCAGAGCGGCTTCAGTGTCACAGCAACCTGTGGTGACCTATTGTGTGCCCTAATAAACTTTGCCTAAAGATCAGAGAACAGAACACCCTCTAGATTAAACACAAATGCCAGGCAGTGGTGGCACACACCTCTAATCCTGGCACTCGGGAGGCAGAGATCTGTCTGGTCAAATGAGGGTGTCGGATCTCTCAGAAAAGGACTTGCAGGTGTTTGTGAGCTGCTCAGTGTGGGTGCTGAGAACTGAACTCAGTCCTCTGTAAGAGCAGCACAAGCAAGTTCTTAACTGTTGAGTCATCTCAGTGCTCAGACCTACTACAGTGCTGAGATTTGAGGTGTGAGTCCCATGACCACCTAGGACCACAGGTTTGTTTTTAGTTGTGTGTGTATGTGTGTGTGTGTGTGTGTGTGTGTGTGTGTGTGTGTTCACATGCATGAAACACAAATACCCCTGGAAGTGAAAAATAATAACAAACTCTCACTGTGATATAAAATATTTCCCAAATTTTTCAGAGCGTTGGTCCTGGATGCTATAGGAAGAAAAGGACACTAGAGAAATGTAAAACAAAGTCACCTAGGTCCCACTCAGAGCCTAAAGGCCTTCCTGCTTCTGACTTCTGTTAAGTCTCCCCAGGCCTGCCCCAAAGATCAGCCCTGAAGATGCCCCCCAGCCTCCCCGAGCCACCTTCTACCAGGGCTTGTACTCCTTTCTGTTGCTAAGTCACAGTACGAAATGCTACGGTGATTTTTGTCCCAGGCTGCTTCAGGACACACTCTGGATGTAAAAGACTCAACAAGACTCCTTTTAGCTAACGGCGACCTCTCCCAGGCGCTGCTCAGCCTCTCCCATAGAGCGTTCTCAGAAGGCTAGTCTATTGGCGACCACCTTCAGAATAAACCCTTGGATGGACTAGGAAGCAACACTGGGCTGCAGAGAGGCTGAGCTGCAGCAAATCTCAGACCATCAAGCAGTGAGATGGAGTGGATGGACCCTTCCACATGGTCCTGAATTAAGAAGAATCTGCATAAGCCAGTCACTGAGTGGAGCCTGTGCCTGGTAAGTGGTGTGATGTCAATGTAGGCATGTTCCTTAGCTAAGACAAATCCCAAAGAAGGGGACAGAAAGGTGTTGGGGGCAGATGTTTCAAGAGAGACACCAAACCAGGTTAATGGGGAGTAAGGAGTTTATTTAGAAGATATTGAAGCCATGGACAGACACAGTGAGAGGCAGCAGCATGGAAGAATCCAGTTCCAGAGACAGGAAGCATGAGAGGAATCGAGGGCCACTTGACAGAGGTGATACCACATCCTCTACCTACTGGGGAGGGGACAGGTGTCATAGCCCAACCTTGAGCCAGGCTCTGATTCTGCAGCAGGAGGCAGGGAAATCGTGAAAAGCAGCATGTGTGACTAGCACCTGCTCTGATGTAAACTCACTTCCCCAGAGAGAGGTCCTGGTAGCTGGAAGTCTGTGAACTAGGGATTCACAGATAATGGGGTACCTGCTGGTGCCTGTGAGATGAGCCTGCTAGGGATTAATTTGTGGGAAAAGAAAGTATTACCGGGAGCTTGTCCTGGGGTGACCATCAGCCCTGGGATGTTCATGTCATAAAACAAGCTGGGGTCCAGGCCAGACCCAGACCCATTCAATCAGAACCCCTTGGGTACAGCCATTATTTTTGGACCTTTCTGAGGAGGTCCTGATAACTCAGCTGTCCCTCATAGTCACCTGGAGGTGTGGCTGGACCCTCAGCCCCAGAGTTCTGGCTCAGCAGCTCTAGGACAGCCTGGGAATTTATTCATTGCATCAGCTCCTGGGTGACATTGGTCCTACTGGGGACCCTTACTCTGAGAAGCAGGTATTGTGGAAAATCTTTCATTTTTAAACCAACCTTGGAGAGGTACCTCTCCCTTCTCTGCAGCAATTCGTGAAGGTTGCATTTTCCCCATCCTCTTGAGCAGTGACTAGCAGCCATCAGAGAAGACCACTTCTAACTTCGGTGGTGTCTTGTTTTTGTTTAAAATGTCTACTGGTTTTGGACTTCTTTGCACTATCGGCAGGATTCTACAGGTAACGGAAAGAATTACAAATACTTCAGAAATGAAAATCTAGTAGCTTTTATTATTCAGCCTGAGCCCCAATTTTCTGTCTCTTCACGCCTGCTCTCTTCATTTTGAGACCGGGCAGATGCGGCTGCTCAGGACTCTGGTTTATTTCATCATCATCGTCACCATCACCATCATCACCATCACCACCACCACCATCACAACAACAAAACATCTTCATCATTCTGTGTGTGTGTGTGTGTGTGTGTGTGTGTGTGTGCATGCGCGCGCGCTCAAGTATGTGTGTGATTTCTGGTGTCCTTTCTCAGGTGCTATCCACCTTGATCTTTTCTTTTTCAGATCGGGTCTCCCACTGGCCTGGAGCTTGCTAATTAGGCTAGGCTGGCTGGCCAGTGAGCCCCAGGAATCTTTCTGTGTCTCCCCAGCACAGGAATTACAAGTGTGTGCCCCACACCTAACTTTTCATATGGGTTCCAGCAATCAAACTCAGGTACCCACCCCACAAACAAACACTGTGCAGACTGAGTAATCCTCCCTGCCCCTTTTTTTTTTGTTTGTTTGTTTGTTTTAAGTTGAGTCATGCAAAGTCACTAAATAATAGAAAGATATGCCGCAGCAATTTGTCCACAGGCCCCTCTTGGGTCTTTCTAAAACCAGGGTCTTACACAGGGCTTTTAAACAACATTGCCCAACCACCCTCACCCCCACCCCGTCAATGTGACAGTTTCCAGATTTCACATGAGGACTCAGACCCTGAGTCTCACAGGGAAGCTGGTGTTCGAAGTGAAAATTAGCTTTCCCTTTTTAGAGAGCTGAAAGAAGGGGGAAAATGAAACTCTTTTTTTTTCTACCAGTGAAAGAAAAATATTCAGACACTTTTTTAGCTTGGCCAAGATTAATAACTCATAATCAGAAGATATTGGCTTCTGTTGGAGTGAATATCAAGATTTATTGACCTGTGGAGTAAATATTAACGGAGGTGAAACGAAGGTTAATGACAAACCTCGAGGGATAATGCATCTTCATATTGGCTGAAGTAAAGAGCCGGCTCCTATATTGCGCATACATACATTCAAAAGCCTCTTTAACCAAAAAGCCCGGAAGTCACTCTGCTCTGACAGTGTTTAAACGTATGGCCAAGCCTCCATTTGCATTAACAGTCTCCGGGTAAGGGGGCCATCGGAAAAACAAACTTTAATCTCGTCTCCTGGGTGGCACCAGCAGCCAATCAAATGCCAGTTACTTATTTACAGAATGAGATCTGATTGGAAGAGACTGATCCCGCTCCACAGCCCTCTCTTCAGTCTCCTCACACAGGCCCCGCCCACATGTGACATACTAATATCTCCCTACCTCATAAGTCCACCTTTCACCATATACAAAACTAAAATATCCTCAGCCAGTAACTTCATACAGACTCAGATAAATCTGTTCACTGTCAACAAACGTTATAAACTAATGTCTAGTAGGGAAATTGGTTTTAAAAATAAAGACATGTAGAGGATGAGGAGATGACTCAGTGGGCATAGTTTCTGCCCAGGCTTAAAGGACCTGAGTTCTGACCCTGGACATGAATGACATGTGAAGCAGGAGTAGTATTATTTTTAAAGGAACTCTCTGGACCTTTAAGATCACGTGGACAGGTTGCTGGAGAGATGGCTGAATGGTTAAGAGTGTTTGCTTAGATCAGAGTTTGGTTCTCAGTACACATGTGGTGGCTCACAACTGACTATAACTCCAACTCCAGAGGCCCCAGTATCCTGGTCTGGCACCCTCAGGTACCCACCTACCCCATGCTAGCCCCACACAAACACGTACAAAAAACTTTTTTAAAAAATAAGAAATCTTTAAAGTAAAAGATTACATGGCTAATGCCTTCAAATTTTGTATCTGATGTATACATATCATGGGTAATCTGAATCATGATCTTGTTGAGACTACTAATGTTTATTTATATTTAAATTTAGTCACTAACATTGTGTGTGTGTGTGTGTGTGTGTGTGTGTGTGTACATGTGTATTCACATGCATGTAGCTGCATGTATGTGTGTAGGGTACATATGCATGTAGGTACATATGCATGTGTGTGCCCATGCCTGTAGAGGCCAAAAGATGAAGACCTTGGCTGTCATTCTCTGGATACACACATCTCTCTCTTGATTTTGTTGCTGTTGTTTTGAGTCTCTTACTGGCCTGAGGTTTACCAGGCAACCTAGGCTGGCCAGCCAGGAATCCCCCTCCCTCCTCCTTCCCAATGCATCATCGATACTAACCTGGATTTTAGAGGGTCAAACTCAGGTCTTCATGTGTGCAAGGCCCAGGGACTTTACCCGCCCAGCTCTCTCCCCAGCCTAGTCGCCAGATTGTAGCATTCTGGAGAGCTCTGTGTAAAATATTAGGATATACAGCTTTAAGTCAAGAAATCTCTGGGTGACACAGCCATATTGAACCCATATCCTCAGATGTCCAAATTCAGGTCATGCTAAGTGCCAACTAGCTGCTGGATGCAGGAAGGACTGATTTTTTTTCTATATAAGGGCTCACCATGTGCCACAGTCCTACCACCTTCTGTAGGTCCACACTGGGACTGTCACATCCAGAGTGTGGCTTTTCCTGTGGTATAATAGGAAAGAAAGAAGCATTAACCCCCATGCCCATGTGTTTTTCAGAAGTGGAAAAATTCCCAAAGACTGAGCCAGCCACACGTTTTGAAAGGAACATGTGTGCTAGACAGACTTTTTAAAGAACACCGTGAGAATCTGCAGTTTAATATACAAACAAGGTGCGTTTGAAGTTGAAGAAAAGACGCCATGTCTACACCTCTGTGAGGAAAACAAACCCTGGGAAAAATCCTGGCTGGAATGCAGCACAGATGCCCAGTGCAAGCCTCAATGGTCTGTCAAAGAAACAATACCACAGTCAAGTCGTGCCTACAGACGTGGAGTGTCTGTCAGAAGCCAGACACAGAAGCCAGTGATGCTGGCGTTCCCACAGAGGCACTCTTCTTACAGCCAACTGCCCAGGTCAAAAGCCACATTTCTGAACTTGACCTAAGTGTGTGCACAATGGTGTGGATGGAGAGACTGAAGCCAGAGCAGAACAGTCAACAGACTGTTCTTTCTGCATGCATGACTTTGTCCCTGGAGAGCGGGGACACTAAAGAATAAAATTAAACTCTGAGGTTATTTAGACATAAAAATAAGCCAAACAATCTTCCTTTATTATTTGGTAATGAACCTAACCCCTTTTCAATAATTCCAAAGTCCCCTCCTGAAGAAACCTGTTTCCACATCAGTGACCTGGCTATCACAATCAATACTGGAGCTCTGACCATGCCTCCTCCATCTTCTCCACACAGTAACACTGTGGTGATACTGCATTCCCCAAAATAGTGTGCACCCTGACAAATTTATCTGGGGTCAGAGAACAGAACAGCCTCTAGATATAGAGGCCAGAAAATGGTGGCACACATGCCTTTAATCCTAGCATTCCAGAGGCAGAGATCGTCCGGATCTCTGTGAGTTCAAAGCCACACTGGAAACAGCCAGGCATGGTGACACACGCCTTTAATCACAGGAAGTGATGGCAGGAAGCAGAAAGGCATTTAAGGTGTGAGGACTGGGAACTAGAGCCTGGTTAAGCTTTTGGGCTTTTGAGAAGCAGTTCCGCTGAGACCTATTTGGATGAGGACACAGAGGCTTCCAGTCTGAGGAAACAGGATCAGCTGAGGAATTGGCAAGGTGAGGTGGCTGTGGCTTGTTCTGCTTCTCTGATCTTCCAGCGCTCACCCCAACACCTGGCTCCGGGTTTGATTTTATTTATAAGACCTGTGAAGATCCGTGCTACATGACACCACCTGCTCTCTCCCCCCGCCTTCCTATCTGCAGGAGTCCTGTGATTGCACCGCCTTCTGCTGCTCTGTGTGCCCTTGAGTCTGTCTCTCTCATCCTAAGGGCTCTTAGGAAGGTCCTGCCCCCCTGCCCTGCCCTTAAGTCACCCTTCTGCCAGCTTAAGGAAGCAAGGGTTTATTTTGCCTCATGGTCCAAAGATAGAGTGAGTCATGGCAAGGGGCAGACTCAACAGTACCAGGTGAGTGGAGCTGGCAGTCCACATCTCCAGCAGAGCCAGTGGGAGAGAAAGGCAACACTGGAGCTTAGCTCGCTTTTTTTTTTTCTTTTTCTTTTTCTTTTTCCTTTGTATTGAGCCCAGAACCCCAGCCCACGGGATGGCACTGCCCACATACAGGTTGGGTGTTCCCTATGCAGTTAAATGTCTCTGGAAACACCCTCACAAATGTGTCAAGAGGTGTGTCTTTTGATTGTTTCCAAATACAGTCAAATGGACAATGAAGACAAACATCGCACCTACCCCAGTCTTGCCTCCTCATATCTAGTCTCCAGAGCCCCCAAGAAACACAGGGATCCGTCCTGGGCATGCCATTCAACTTCCAGGCCAATTCAGTAGCTCCTCATGAAAGTTTTGTGCTTTGAATCCCTTCCAGTCTCCCTCTGCCTTCACTTGTCTCTAGCCCGCATCATTATGCTACCACTGGGCTGTTTCTCGGCATCGCACTTCTGTGATATCAGCTCAAAATAACTAACCACCAGATCTGGTCCTCTGCCCTTTCCCCCAGGACAATCTCTGGCCTGTGCTAGAAGCTGAACAATGGAAGGCTCCAGAAGCCCTGCTTCCTTGCCAGTATTTGACCAGCTGCACCAACAGATGGCCAGGCTACCCCTCCTGCGCTTCCTTTAACACACTTCACACTTGTTGTCTTGTTGCCTTCTAAGCACCCCTGCCCGCATCTGTCCCACACACAGAATTCAGGAGTCTGCCAGCACCCCTGCCCGTGTCTGTCCCCCACACAGAATGCAGGAGTCCGCCAGCACCCCTGCCCACGTCTGTCCCCACACAGAATGCAGGAGTCGGCCAGCACCCCTGCCCACGTCTGTCCCCACACAGAATGCAGGAGTCGGACCAGGGCAGGGACTGAACACAATTCCTTGCTTTGTCCCTGGAACTCAGTGCAGTTTCACTTTACGGCAGGTCTTGGTGAATTCGGGTTGAAGGCATGGCAGAAGAAACACACATGCATACATTCTCCCTCCTTCCCCTCCTGCTGCGGGATTTTATTGGAAGCTGAACTGATACTCATTCCTTCCCCCCAAAGAGCAAGAATTGAGGATGTAAAGAGCTAGAGTAAGGGATGAGAAGCTTTGAAGAGCAAAAAGAAACTGGGATGTAACATAGTTATTCGGAGAACCCCAAAGACACAGTCAGGAAGTCTGTGGACAGTGACACAAAGAGAGAGAAGTGGATATATGTGGACATTTTAGAGCACACAACCACATGCTAACCTGCTTTAAGCATGTCAACTTATTTTAATATTGAGGAAGTTTTCTAAGGTAGAATTGTGTCCAAAAATAAACAGGAAGAAAGAGAAGAAACAAGCTGAACAAGAGTGTGTACTATATACTATATACACTTCCATAGAACAACTAATAAGAGATGATATCCAAAGGGAAGTCTGTGGTACAACATTAGATGCCCCATCAATCACATCACGTGACTTGCAAAGAAGTGTTGGTTCTTTCTCATTTCTTTCTGGGATCCAAAAGAAGGAAATAGAAGAGCAGAGTCATTACCACCCAGAGTGTGTGATCACCACAACGACTAATGTATACAGCACATGGTGCTTTTTGTGCTGTTGTTAGCACTGTAGGCACCCATCTCACTGAATCCACTTCACAATCCCATAAGCAAGATGCTGGCATAAGCTTCCTTCTCCTATAGGTACATAAACTGAAGAATAAAAAGAACATAAACCTACCCAAAGTCACACACACTAAGTGGCAGATAAAGAACACCAGGTTCTGTGGTGGCACAGTGGATGCTCTTTGTTAGCCCATTAATTTGTTTCTTACATTAGTGTGTGTGTGTGTGTGTGTGTGTGTGTGTGTGTGTGTGTGTGTGTGTTGGGGGTATGCCCAACCATGACAAGTGTTCGGAGATCAAAGAAAACTATGTGGGATCCGGTTCCCTCTTTCCAACATGGTAAGGTAGGTAACATCCTTAATGTCAAGCCTGACAACCTGAGTTGCTTCCTGTGACCCACATTGTAGGAGAGAACCAACTCCTGTAAGTTGTCCCCTGACCTACACACACACACACACACACACACACACACACACACACACACACATCATACATACAAAGGAAATCAGCAAATAACAGAGAATTGTTTAAGTGGTGAGAGAGAGAATATGATTTCACTTAACATGGTGACCTAGAGTTCAACACATGTTCCTGAAAAAGACACTTCATCTTTTTTTTTTTTTTTTTTTTTTTTTTTTTTCGAGACAGGGTTTCTCTGTGTAGCTTTGCGCCTTTCCTGACTCACTTGATAGCCAGCTGGCCTCGAACTCACAGAGATCCGCCTGGCTCTGCCTCCCGAGTGCTGGGATTAAAGGCGTGCGCCACCACCGCCCGGCTCGACACTTCATCTTTATGGCTAACTACAGTTCAGTTGTCTAGAGACCATATTTTCTTTATTCACTCAGCAGTTGACAGGTACCTAGTCTGATTCTGTAACTTGGCAATTGTGACCAATGATGTGATAAACACATGTAAGAAGGCTGAGGTATGCTAGTTTAGAGTCTTTCAGTCACAGCCCCAGGAGTAGCTTAGTTGGGTCATATGGTAGTTCTATGTCTAGGGTTTTTGACTTATTCTGTTTTTTTGTTTTGTTTTGTTTTGAGGAAAATTAATACTGATCTCTAGATAGCTAGACTAATTTACATTTATAGTATTCTTTTTACTCCACATCTTTACCAACCTTTGTCGTTATTTGTTATTTGTTTTCTTAATAACTCATTCAGGAGAATGGGCTGGAATCAAATTAAATAATTAATTGAAATAAATCAGACTCAAAGATAAACAATGCTGTGGATGATTGATTGATAAATAAAACGCTGATTGGCCAGTAGCCAGGCAGGAAGTATAGGTGGGACAAAGAGAGAACAGAAGTCTGGGAAGTGGAAGGCTGAAGAGAGGAGACACCAACCTTCCGTCCAGGAGCAGCATGTAAAGACAACAGGTAAAGCCACAGAACACGTGTCCACATGTAGATTAACAGAAATGGGCTGAGTTTAAGTGTAAGAGCTAGACAGTGGTAGGCCTGAGTTAATGGCCGAGCAGTTTAATTGATATGAGTTTCTGAGTGATTATTTTATAAGAGGTTGTGGGGGGTCTGTGGGGCTGGGCAAGACTGGAGAAAACTCCAGCTACAAAACAATGTATGTTTTCTCTCATTTGTGGATCCAAGATTGGATATAAACACATAAAATGTTATGTATATAGGACATGGAAGTAGAAGTGAGAATGTCTGGAGCAATGAATGGGAAGAAAGAGGGGAGGGGAGGTCACTGAGGGTGACCATGATCAAAATACGATATATGCTTATATAATGTGAAGTCCTTGTAGTGTAGTGAAGCCCGTCACATCACACACAATGAATATGTGTCAATAACATTTTTGTTCTAAATGGGAGACTTGTCTTAAGATTGTTTATTCAAATTCAGCATGAATTAATGTAAAGGTTTAGCAAAATAAATGCAGGAAAGTTACATTTATCGTTGATCTCTGTTTTTCATTCTTCTTTTGTTCTATTATTTTTTCAAACAGTTACTAAGTTGTTCAGATGTAAAATTTCACATCTGATGGAGCTCAGTACTTAATCTTAAAAACAAGTATTTCTTTTGGCAATGGCCTCTACCTGATTTGGGGTGCTGGCGATCATTAGAGTTGTGATAACCACCTTCTTGTTTTACAAGTGGAGGTTCCAGTATTTGCCAGGGAAAACCGTCACATAGTTACTGACTGGACATCACTGCTTTAGACTCTAAAACAGTCAGAAAATTATTTGCATGTTGATTGCACATGTAGAAAGTTCTCCACTGCCTTCAGTTATTGTATACAATGAAGTTTTGCTGTTTATAAAGCATTCCTGTTAAATTCCAGAGTCCTCAAAAGAAGGAAGAACATGAGGAGAAAGCTTCACCCATAAGAATGATCCTCATATAACTCAAAAGCCTTCGGCACAAGGTGCATAAAAATCCAACACTTGGCATGGGTGTGGTAACGTTCTACAGCATCCAGAAGAGACACAAGGGAAAGCCAAGGCCACAGATGGATTTGTAATGACCTCTTCCAGATTAAAAAAAATTCCCTGTTCCCCTGCCTCCCATTCTCAGCAGACAAAAGTAATTATACAATTATTGTGTTTCTTCTTTCTCATATTCCCACAAGAGAACAGATTCGTCTCAGAAGTCAGAAACGTCTACACAACAATGTACCCCAATTATTGTATTAATAGAGCAATGCACACATCATTGCTTTTATTTTCAGATTTTTTATGAGAAAATTGTATTTTGAAAAATGACTAACAAGTCTTTCTTCTTTCTTATGTAAGATGTTGCTGTCAACAATTGATTTTATTATAATTTATTATTAATGTGTACTTAAACAACACATAGTTTTGCAGTCATTTTATAATGAATTTATATTTTATGCCTTAAATGGATTTATACTTTAGTTCATTTGAAAAATTATTCTGGGAATCTTGATAATGCTCTATAAAAAAGCAGCAATGGAGCCAATAGTGCTCCAATTAATCACTGTAGCTTTAGGTTTAGTTGTCTGTCAATAATAGACAAAAATGATTAATATGGGTTTTCACCCTGGTGTGATGGCACATGGCTTTAATCCCAGCACTCAGGAGGCAGGGGCAGGTGGATCTACACAAGGCCAGCCTGGGTTAAAGAGTTCCAGGTCAAGCAGGGCTAGAGAGATCCTGTCTCAAAAAATAAGTTAATAAATACAATTTTTCTTCTTTTATTTAAAATAAGGAAGGTAATAAACATGAGACTGTGTTCACAGATAAAACTCCTATAGGACATGCATGTGCCATTTAGAAAGAAAACTTGCTGTCTTTTGAGAATGATTTCTCATGTTTTAACATGAATGAACATCTCCTGAGAACACAGTTGAAGTTGTAGCTCTAACTTAATATGTCTGGGTTGGGCTCTGGCATTTTACAAGTAATGTTGGTGCTACTGGTTCATAGACCATGTTATAGAATATGCATATCTCATTGTTATTTTTTTATAGACAATTTAGAATTGACGTTTGAAAACAAAGAGATAGATAGTGGAGGGAAAAAGAGGGATGAAGAGAGGTATAGAAAGTGCTTGTGCGAGTCTAAACCAATAAAAAAAGCATGTTACAATGTAGACCTGAAGTGGAGAAGATGGTCTCTGCTTATCAGCTAGCATGACTTGTCTTATGACAGACTTCTTCAAAAAAAAATAAATAAATAGCAGGTGAGAACAGAAACAAATTAAAAAAAAAAAAAAAAAAAAATAAAAAAATATCTGTAAGAAAACAAAATCTAAAGTAATAAAAACACTGTATTTTATATTATTTTTTTCAATTACTGCAATAAAAATATGAATAAAATAGACGCAATCCACTGCTGCCCATCCCCCCCCCCCCCCCCCCCCCCCCCCCCCCCCCCCACTCAAACCATCTAGCTGCTCCCCTGTGCTTCTGTAAGGCCAGATCTCCCCAAGAGTAAGGATCACTCCGATTCCGTTTTTGTCTGAAACCTTAGCACAGCTCCCAGCGTATGGTGAGCATTGACCCTAAGAAAGTCAATGCTGTGGAAACTAATGAGACCTTGAACTCTACCCCCAGTGCTGGAGCCTTTCTTTCCAGTGTGAAATGAGGACAGGAGGATGGCTGGGAAGAAGAAGGGATCAACTGCACTGATTTCACTCTTGCTGTGTTTTGTCTGTTGAAACCCTGGGTTTCATTTCCTGTTCTCTGCCCTCAGACTCAATGGCTTCTCTGTCTCTGCACAGCTCCTGTTCCTGGATTAAGGACAGATATCACTCAAGCATTGGCAGTAGATTACCCTACCTATTCTGTCTGCCCCAAGATCTTTTCAGTGGTGGAGAAAATGAATTTTCAGACCTCATAGAATGATTTTAATTGAGTGGGAGAGGTGAGAAAGGATTTCCCGGAGTGGCACAATCCTGTGGCCCCTGAGCTGTAACAGATGGAGTATCCTACAGCCAACACAGAATGCTCACGGTCACTCAAGGTCGTCAGACTCCAATGTCTTATCAGGCTTGCCTGATTCTCCTAAGCAGAAGCCCAGGGCTCCTCACTATTATGTTCTGTTAGTGACAAAGGCAGATGATTCACAGGACACAAGTGGCAGCCTCTGCATGCAGAACTGCCAGGTAATCAGAGATACTATTGTTAAATTAAATCATAAATGGTCCAGGCAAGTAATTTAGTAGTAGAAGGCATGCCTAGAATAGGCAAGAGCTTGGTTTGGCTCTTCTGGCACCAAAGTGTGGTGATATATTGTGTACTCTAATAAAGCTTGCCTGAGGATCAGAGGACAAAGCCAGCCACTAGATTAGACATAGAGGCCAGACAGTGATGGCACACACCTTTAATCCTATCACTTGGGAGGCAGAGATCCCTCTGAATCTCTGAGTTCAAGGCCACACTGGAAACAGAGCCAGGCAGTGGTGGCACACACCTTTAATCCCAGTACTGGGAAAGACACACACCTTTAATCCCAGGAAGTTATCTGGGCAGAGAAAGGTATATAAGGCATGAAGAAACAGGAACTCACTCTCTTTAGACTGAGGATTTCCTAGAGGTAAGAACTAGTGGTTGGCTGTTCTGCTTCTCCGATCTTTCAGCTTTCACCCTGATATCTGGCTCTGGGTCTTTTATTATAAGACCATTTAAGATTTGAACAACACCCAAGTAAATGAATAAATAAAATACACAATGAGACATAAAAGAAGGAGCCTTTTCAAGGCATTCATGGGTCATCCTCTGGTTTGCCGGCCATCCTCATGCTGTCCCCTTGTCCCCAGCAGCAAGAGTTAGAATGGGAAGAAGCCATGCCAAGTTTCTTCGCATCGATATACAATCCATTTTATGGAAAAGTCTCACAGCTTTCCATTAAAGCATTTTGCAGACATGGCCTCTGAGGTCCAAGTTCTTCTGATAATTGCTTGAGTGCCACATGTTTATGTTTATAAAGCTATATAGGTGTGTTATGAACTCTCTGAGATTGGCTGCAGGCAGCCCACATTGCACTTTAATTAATGATCACAAAGGGGCACAGATGTACACCTATGATAATGGTGGCCAGTGACAAGAAGGAAGTTGATGACATGGAAATGCTAGATAATTCCTTCTTGTACACAAACATCGGAAAAATCTCATGATTGATACAAATCAGGGCTACCCAAGTCTTATTACAGAAGAATGGTGAAATGTTAGCCATTCCCATGACATCACGTGGCACAGACCCCATGGGTCATGTGTGACCATATGTCTGATTCCATGGTCACCTCTTAATCCTGAGGTCAGTAATTTAGCTCAGTAGAACAGCCAGGGAAGTCCCTGCTCTATCAAGTTGGATTGAGGTAGTCAATTTGATTACTCATGGTCTCAGACCTCTAAACTTTTAACTTGCAACTTTTGAAGCAGAACCATGGGGTCATTTGTTATTACATATGCAAAGTTACAATAACAAGCAACTTGAGGCAAGTCTTGAAGCTCAGAAGGATGCTTTCCTCTCAGAGCATCCCCTAATCAAGACTGAAGAACAAGAGGCACCCTGGAGATGTGGTGGTTTGAATGAGAATGGCCCCATATGCTCATGCATTTGAACACTTGGTCCCTAGTGGGTGGTTCTGTTTGGGGATGATGAGAATTTTGGTCTTGGTGGAGGAAGTACATCCCTGGGGTTGGCTTTCAGAGTTGAAAGACTCATGTCTTTTCCAGTTGCTCTCTCTGCTTCAGGTTCATAACTGAGATGTAAGCTTCCTGTTTCTGCTGCTACTCTACCCCTCTCCGAGGGACTCTTATCTCTCTAGAACCAAATAAACTCTTTCTTCTGGAAGATGCCTTGTTAATGACGTTTGATCACAGTAACAGAAATGTCGCTAATAGAGCCATGCTGGCTGACTCGTGAGCCCCAAGGATTCACTCACACTCTAGTTCTGGTATTACAAGTCTGCACCACCATACCGAACTTCTTATTTAATGTGAGTTCTAGGGATTGAACTCAGATCCCATGCTTATAAGGCAAACACTCTGCCAACTGAGCCATTTCCCCAGGTCCTCTGTTTCCTTTGTTTGTCCAGTGTCTATCTCCAGCTGCTGTGAGTAATGTCTATTTCTGGTTCATAGCCATCTCCTTCTCTGGAGAATTGACCAAAGGATAAAGGAGCCCATCTGGGATTGACTCCTTCCATGCCCAAGTGGAGGTACTCCACTGGCAGGTCAGTGGCTGGCTAGTAAGAGAGAATAAGAGGCCAGGCCACAGGTCTCTGGGTGACTCAAAGTTGGGTGTCATTTAGGGTTCACAGAGATGCCAGACATCCTTTCTGGGCATTGTTTCCTTCTTTCTTCTTCTCCCTTTGATCTTGTTCCTCTGTGATCATAGGCCAACGCCCACCCAGACTCCTAAAACCACCACCTCCTCCTCCTCCTCCACAGGAAACCTGTAAGCTAGGACTTACTAATTGGCACAAATAAAATCTCCAGGTGAATGGTCCCTTGTTCCTTCTCCATTACCCTGAATGAGAGTTACACCTACCCATTCTCCTGAATATTCTGGGGGAAAAAAAAACAATCCTTAAATGAGATTTAGTTGTCAAAGCTCTGATCGCTTGAGTATGAAAATTCTTGTCTTTTAGGTTGTGGGGATAAAATAATTACCCAACTAGAAGAGATTGCTTTCAGATATTTTCAGTCTCCAAAACCAAATGGCTCCTTGACTGGACACAGTGATGAGTAAGTTTCATAGATCTGTGAGATCTATATCTCCCAGGCACTCATTCACACAGCGGAGATCCCTGGAACAAATTCACCCCATTGTCTGCAAAGAATGAAACAATTGAGTGTTGGTTGCCAGTACTCATATTTAATGTGGTACTTCATGAAGCCTGTACAGACTGGTATTTCCCATGTCTTACTCCTCCATAACCTTCTTCCATCATCCCTTGTTGTAGCAGAGAGGTAAAGAAATAGGCATGAGTTGGACTGGTTAGGATAGCAGCCTGGACTGAGGTTCAGTGGATCAAGTGCTGCGTGACAAGCAAGCATGAGGACCTGAGTTCGGATCC
Organism: Peromyscus leucopus; assembly: GCF_004664715.2. Lineage (NCBI taxonomy): Eukaryota > Metazoa > Chordata > Mammalia > Rodentia > Cricetidae > Peromyscus > Peromyscus leucopus. Next base: position 104,031,548 of record NC_051069.1, on the reverse strand, counting down.
CCAGCACCCAGCTGGATGGGAAGACTGCAATATACGATCCTATCACTGAGGAAATGGAGAGAAGTGGATCCCGGAAGTTCACTGGCCAAGCAACCTAGATGAATTGGTGATCTCCAGGTTCAGTGAAAAACCTGCCTCAGAAAGTGTTGTGGAGAGTAACAGAGGAGGAGAATGCCTGGCATCAACTCTGGCCTTGACATGCACTTGCACTTGCACACACACACACAACACACACACACACACACACACACACATACATACACACACACACACATACACACAGAGAGAGAGAGAGAGAGAGAGAGAGAGAGAGAGAGATGGCTCAGCAGGTAAAAGCAGTTGCCTACAAGTCAGACAACCTGAGTTCAATTTCTAGAACTCACGTGAAGTCAGATGTGGTGGCACACATCTATGATCTAAAAACTCCTATGTTGAGATGGAATGTGGAGACAGAAGAATCACCTGAAAGTCTGTAGGCCAGCTAGCTTGGAGTATCCATAGGAGCAGGAGCTAAAGAGATCCTTACTAAAATAAGGCAGAAGGGGAGAATCGACACCTGAAGTTGTCCTCAGACCTCCACATGAACACCATGGCAAGTGCCACTCCACTCATACACACACCATAGACACTCACAGGGCAGTGAATCAGTGAATGCATAAATAAAGCAAATAAATGGGTCTGGAGAAACGGCTCAGTGATTAGATGTGCCTGCTCCTTCCTCCAGAGTACCCAGAGCACCCATGTTGGAAGGCTCATACCCTCCTCTGTTCTAGATCAAGGAAATTTGATGATCTCTTCTGGCCTCCATGGGCACCTGCACATGTGGCATACACTCACATAAACGTGCATACATACACACTAAATTTAAAACAAATAAATACATTTTTAAACAAAAATAACTAAAAAGTATAGCAGTCATGGTGACCAGCCTTGGAGTACTTACTGTCAATCTCCATATAAGCAATTTTATCTCCATTATCTCATTTCTCTCACAAACAGCCTGTGAGCTGGGAATTATATCTCTTCCAAGTTAGAGTTAATTTTGTTCAAGTTCTAGACACCTGAGGTAAGCAGGCCATGCTGTGGAGCATCCCTGTGAGGGCCTCAGTACCTCTATGTCCTCATCCTTCCCTTCACCAGCCTGGACATTTGGCTTTAATTCTAGTGACTAGAAAATGACTGATGCATCTCCGGACGTCCCATCTGCAGGAGGAAGGGGGCAGAAGCCATGGCTGTCTTTTAGTGTTGATTTATTTAGGATGCCAAGTCCTTTTCAAGGATTTCTGCTCCCAGCTTACAAACCAAATCTATGAAACTTAGTTACCCTAACCCCAGGGAAGTGGAGTCTTGTCAACTGACTTTTCATGCATTATGACCACATTCCCAAGTGAAATTTTACTTATTAGACTAAATCAGGGCTAGGGAGATAGCTCAACTGGTAAAATGTTTGCTGCCCAAGCTCGAGAACCTGTTTGACCCCCTGCATGCATAAGATGCATACCTCCGACGGAATAGCATCCCTGTGGCTCACTGCCCATACAGCCTGGCTTAAAGATTCTATGTCAAAGAAAGGCCCTGTCTCAAAAAAAACGGAAGTAGAGAGGTTCTATAGAACAACACCCAAGGCTGATTTCCGGCCTCCAGACATTTGCACAAATGAGCATGTACACCCATAAAATAATCCATGAAATGTAGAATAAATCATGTGCTAGCTGCCTGGGACAGTCCTGGGTTACGGTGTTACTACCTACATAATCATTAATGGGGTTTCCCTTCAGCCTCATGTCGCTGTCTGGATGACAAATTACACTGCTAACCTCTCTAACACTCTAGAGCAGAGAACAGCAGAAGAAATGTTGAACAAAACCAAACCCGTATCTGTCATATCCCACCAGGCAAAATAATTGAAAATCAATATAAATGTTAATTTATAGTCCTTCAGGAAGACACCAAAGAGTGTATATTTATAATACAAAACTAATCTGCTTTTCAATTTTTGTTCTCCTTTCTCTCACTGTCAACAGCTTCCACATGCATGGCTGATGCCCTGAAGAGCCCCTCACCCCACATTCTAGCGTCCAGCAAGCCCTTCCTTGCTCTGACTCGGCCTGTGTTTCCTCCCGTCTCCTCCCCAGCCCAGGCCTGTCTTACACTGGTCTGCTTAGCACCTCTTGTGTGTTGCTTTTGTCCTTGGCCCACTCTACAGCCAGGCAGAATGTGTTGTAACTTCTCCATGGTCCATTCCTCTACAGAAAGTCATTCTGCACAGTTGCCATTGACAACCATCTTACAGGAGATGAGAGTGGATCTAAAACAATGCCCGGGCGACCCTGAAGAACAACGCTGGAGTCCTCACGGCCCTGCACACAGAGCCCAGCTCACATGGAAGTTACAACTGTAACTAGCAAATCTATGGGTTCCCACACTGTTTAGGAAATCCAGAACAGACTCTTCTATCTTCTGATGCAGGGGAGGGTAGAAGATGAATGTAAAATGATGTGCTAATTGATGCTATCCTGTTCTTGTAACTTCATATATGTTTTCATTTTCTTCTGTAACGGGTAGGGATGAAGCACAGCTGGCAGAGTGTGCCTAGCATACCTGAGGCCTTGGGTTCCATGCCCAGCATTGCTTAAACCGGGTATTGTAGGATGGGTCGTAACCCCAACTCGGGAGACAGAAGGAAGAGAGCCAGAGTTCAGGATCATCCTCAACCACAATAGTGAGCTCAAGGATATGTGAGACTCTGGGCTTTTTGTTTTCATTTTTGTCTGTTTTTTTTTTTAAACACACACACACACACACACACACACACACACACACACACACACACACACACACACCATAACAGGAAAACACAATTTAACTTTCTTTCCTTAATTTTTTTTTAATAATTGAGGCTAGGGGAATAAGAGATTTAATAAAGGTTCTAACAGTCTTAATTGGTTTCTATTGCTGTAATAAAATGCCGTAACCAAAACATCTTGGGGAGGAAAGGGTTTATTTCAGCTTACACTTCCATATCACAGTCTAGGAAAGTCCGGGTAGGAACTCAAGCCAGAAAACTGGAGTCAGGAGCCGAAGCAGAGACCACAGAAGAATATTGCTGACAGGCTTGCTCCCTGTGGCTTCCTCAGCCTGATTTCTTATACAATTCAGAACCTGCCCAGCGGTGGCAGCTCCCCCAGTGTGCTGGGCCCTTCCACATCAGTCATTATTCAACAAAATGTCCTGCAGACTTGCCTATAGGCAACCTGGCGGAGGTATTTTTTTCATTTGGGTTTCCTTCTGCCCAGACAACTATAGCTTGTTTCAAGCGGACAAAAAGAAAACATACAAACAAAACAATCTATCAGGACAACTGTCTATCAGAATGGATCGGCAATCACTTTGCTCCCTGGTCTTCTGAGATGTGAACGAGCAGCCTCCTGCCCGCGCTGCCGAGTGCTGAGTTCCTGACGCCTTGCCTTCTCCATCCTGCTGGACTGGGCTATCAAACTTAGATAGTCTAGGAAAGCGATGGTGCCTACAACACGAGGCCAGCATTTTCCTCTTCCACACAAATGTCAATGACCTTGACCCGTTAAAAGGATGTCTCCATGCGTGGACAGCCCAGGGTCTCCCTCACATTAGGAGGCTTCCACCACTTCTCCTTCCGCTGCCCCGCCCCTTGCAGTCCTTCGACACCAACACCGCTGCTCTCCAGAATGCCCCAAAGCCTCGGGGCTCTCTACTAAAGCTGCCACATACCAAATGCGCCTTTCCATTCTCTTTCTTCAGATGGGTAAAGACCTGGCGAGACAGCTCAGTCAGAGCACTGCTTGCCTGAGGACCTGAGTTGGTTCCACAGAATCCTCATGTAAAAGCTTTGGGGAGTGGTGTGCTGCACATGTAACCCTCAAACCGGTCAGGCAGACGGCAAGGCCTGGGGAGCTGCCTGTCTCAGCCTCCTCAGTGCTGGTACTGCAAGCACACTCTATCATGCTCAGCTTACCAGGCACTTTACCAACTGAGTCATTTCCCCAGCCCCCCCCCTCCTCCTTTTTCCACAAGTTCATAAATCTCATCCCGAGGCCACTTTGTACCAACCTAGCCCAGCCCTATTTACCTCTGAATGACCTTCACCTCCAAATACTATCCCACTTGCAGTTAGAGTTTCAACATTTTGGAACCGTCACAGGCAGTCAGTCTGTAGAGAGAAAAGGAAGTCATTGTGAGCTTCTGGAAAGATCCTGTCTACCTGTGTCTATACACTGTGCTCCTTTAGTCTTGCTTGAGCATAATGATCTTTGAAACTAAAGATAAATGTAATAACATATGCCAGGCTTTTCTTTCTTTCTTTCTTTCTTTCTTTCTTTCTTTCTTTCTTTCTTTCTTTCTTTCTTTCTTTCTTTCTCTTTCTTTCTTTCTTTACTTCTTTCTTTCTTTCTTCCTTTCTTTCTTTACTTCTTTCTTTCTTCCTTTCTTCCTTTCTTCCTTTTCTTCCTTTCTTCCTTTCTTTCTTTCTTTGGGGGCATGGACAAGATACCCCTGTGTAACCCTAGCTGTCCTGAAACTTACTTTGTATACCAGGCTGGCCCGGAACTCACAGAGATCACCTGCCTCTGCCTCCCAAGTGTTGGAATTAATGGCATGTGCCACCACAGCCTGGTTTCTAAGCCAGATTTTAAGCTATCTTTTTATAAAGTATTACTGATGGAAGCTTCCTCCCTATTAGACATGCATATCATTTATTTGTTGCAATGCGCAGCTTAGCTATGAAAACTGCACATTGTAAACCAATGCCCATTTTTCCAGTAGCTCTCAGCTGAGTTGTCAGTGGGTGGATAGGACTTGGCTAGGAAATCCAAAAAGACAAAAGGACACAGGAAGGAGAGGAAAGGTGTGTAGAGGAAAGCAAGAGGCCAGCTGTGGGAGGTGTAGCTGTTGGGGAGTGATGAGTGAGAGGAAAAACAGACAAGAAAAGGAAGAAGCGGCCACTTAGAATGTGGAAGGACTTCCTGTTTAACCCAAGGCTGTTGGGTATGACCCACCTTTGACTTCCTGCTCAGTGTATAGTTCTGTCAATAATTCAGCAATCTTCCACTATCCAAATGAAACTACATTTGAACTGTTATATAACTACCATGAATATAGATTTGAAAAACAGTATTGTATTAAATCTCTGACATTTGTTAACAAGGCAGGTGGAGTACTGACTCCAATTACTTGGATTCTAATGAACCAACTGATCACACTGAGTGGGACACTATCTCACCAACATTGAGCCTGGTGTTGGATACAGACTCAGATAGCATTCGTAACCACCTGCCTTGTGAGATAACCAAAAACACTTGTCAGGGGAGAAAGGCAGCCGCCAAGCAGCAAACATCAGCAGTGTATTGTCTACTTTCCATGGGGTTGCGTATGTCACACTTAGAGAGTACAAAAAGGACCCAGAAAATCACAGACCTTCAGGCAATCAACCCCCATTGCCAGTCTGGATCATGCCTCCCAGATCACTAAATTGGAAGAGAATAAACCCCCTATTTCTATGAAACCATGGTAAATCTGTAGGCAGCCACTAGGAATATTGGCTCGGTGATATATATATAATCAAGTCTTCTGCCCAGTGTGAAGGCCACCCCTGTGACATTTTTCCCCTTGTGTCACAGCTGACTTTAATCATTGATTTCATTGGACTCCGAAATGTCTAGAAGATGGGTGGAGCACACACTTCTGGATGATGCTGGGTGGGTATTTCCAGTGGCAATTAGATTACAATGATGCTGACATCATCAATGGACTAATCTGTGGACAGATTTAGAACAAGGTAGCAGTAAAGGATAGGAGGTATGGCCTAATAGAAAGGGGTGGTCATTGGAGGTGTGTTCTTGGGGCTGTATTAGCCTGCCTTCTTCCTTCCTGTATCTTCTCCGTCTGTTCTCATCTGCCCTGATGATGCACCACTGCCACAAATCCAGCTGCCATGATGTTCTACTCAAGTACATGGAACCAAGTCATGGTGGACTAAACCCACTCAGATTGTGAGCCCAAACAAATACCTCCCCCATTGTGTGTTTGTGTCAGCCATGTTGGTGAGATAAGAAAAGTAAACAATACATCTTGTAACTCCGCTTTCCACTTTGAGAAGCCTCAGAAGGAAACTGTAGCAGAGAGACCTCCCGGCAAGTCTGTATTTGTTACTTTTCCCGTGGCTGTTACCAAACACCTGTCAAGAAGCAAATGAGAGGGAGAGTTTAGCTTAGATTACAGACGGAGTTGAGGCGGTCTGTTGTGGTGGAGCCGGGACTGGAGCGCCAGTGTGAGCTGCCTGGTCCCATCGCCTCCACAGTCAGGAAGCAGTGGGATGGGGAGAAGAATGCCACTACTCAGCCTTCTTCCCCCTTTTTCTTCAGGATCCTAGCCTACAGGATGGTGCTGCTAACACTGAGTGGCTCCCCCCGCCCCTTAGAAAACCTTTCTAGAAACACCCATCTAGCTATAGCCAGAGGTGTGCTTCCATGGTGATTCTAAGATCCTATCATGTTGGTGATCAATATTTATACCAATCAGTCACTTCCGATCAGACGGTGTTTTATTTGGTAGTGTCTGTGTCTGAGCATGTCTGGTGTCTGCCTGTCTGAATATTTTAACTGCAAGGGACCAGGTACGGGGTTCTATCTAGCAAACTCAGAATTCTTAGATCAGCAAAGGAGGGTCGAGCACCAAGGCAGTCATGGAGCTCTGGCTTCAGTAACTACTCTAGTAGCCTTTATGTACCCTGCCAGCAGAGGGGTCCCATAGAGTCCCCAAACAACTGCTCTCTTGAAAATCGAGCAACGTATCACCTTTGCTGAAGGTGAAAAAAGAAAGGAAATTAAGGTATGTAGTACGTGTTTAAAATATTTTGGTGCCTTATCAGTCAAATTTTGTAAAAATGCCATGAGACATGTGCTAACTTTCTTATAATACAGATGGTAAAACCCAAGATGCTCAGGAAAATTGAGTGTCCAAGATCACCTGATGGTAACCACTGGAGTCCTGATCTTTTGCCTCCTCCATTTGAAAGAATCCAAGGAAGGGAGAGGAGGAGGAAGAGAAGGAAGAAGAGAGAACCAAGAGAGATAAGGAAGAAAGAGACACTATGTCTCTGAGCCCCAAGTTAATCTCCCCAGCAATCATTCTCTTCCTTTCCAATATTCCCATGACCTTCCCATGCTGGTTTCTTGAACAGACCTAAGCTGCATCTAGACACAGAGCAAAAGAAAACAGCACCATATTTGTCAGTCATGAGAAAGGTGAGGATGTTACCAGCTGCTGCATTCCAGGCATGGTATGGGACCCATCAATCAGAAGAGACAGACAACAGCCATAAACAACTGCCGTAAAAACACCAGTGGGTCCCGTATTAGTTACCTTTCCGTCAGAGTGACAAAATACCCTGGCTGAAAGCAGCCCGGGGAAGAAGGGTTCATTTGGGCTTGTGGTTCCAACTGGATAGAATCCATGGCAGGGAGGGCTTGGTAGCAGGAGCGGAAAGAGAGCTGATCCCATTTATCCACACACAGGAAGCAGGCAGCAAGAACAGGAAATGGAGCCTATAAACCTCAAAGCCCCCCCCCAAAATGACATACTTCCTGTAGTAGGGACACTTCCTGAAGGCCTCACAATCTTCCCAGCCAACAGTGCCACCAACAGTGACAAGTGTTCAGATACATGAGCTTAGGGGGCCCGGGGCATTTCTTATTCTTACTCAAAACACCACAGGTTCCATCTGGATATCACACTGTCCTCTCACAGAGCCCACAGGGAAACACTTTCCTTTGAATCCAACATGCAGAGGTTAGGGCTAGGAACCTCTTCTGAGTCCATTTGTTCAAGTGAAAATAAAATGCAATTTTCTCTGCTGGCAAAAATAATGTTCAAGGTACTCTGAAAGTTCTCGTTGGAAGTTAAATCACTTCAGCTGAGGCAAAACGATGAGTCAATAGAAACTAAATCATGATCAGATGGATTAAATTTCCCTCAATAAAATGGTTTTCTAAAGAAAGGCCAGAGTATTTTGAAGAGTTAGTTTCCAGTGGGTTTTATATTAACAGTCATCACTTTTCAGTACTTAAGACTTATCCAGCCTATTGTTATGGAAATTGGGGATGTGCTTCCAGCTGCCTCCATGTCATTTTACTGTGAGATTAGCCAGAAGGGCAGTAGAAACCAGAGTTAAAATCGAGCACCTTGGCATTCTCTTAAGTACAGGGCAGAAAGCAATACCCAGGGGTGCACCTGCACCGCCGGCTTACGTTTCCAGGCTTGGTCCCAGTGTGGAAACAGTGTCCGCTGCTTCTGTCTTCTGGATGCGTGTTTAAAGGAACGTACAGACCTCAGTACTGCCAAGATTCAAATGTCCAGGCTGGTAATGTTTTGAGAAGTAGAAACGAAGCTTGATGCTAGGGAAATGAGGCAGTCGACCGGAAGGACAAGGCTCTGGGAAACACAAAAGGGCTGGTACCGCAGCTCTGACTGGCTCCTCCAAGCCTGTCTCTGAGAGGAGAAGACAGAAAGTACAGTTGCCTTTTAGCCCAATAAACTTCACAACATTATGGGTAGTTATGCCTCTATATCTGTTCTGCATCGAAGGCACCTGCCAGACTGAATTGTGGTTAAGAGTAGTGATCTACTTTTCTGTGTAACATTTCTGTTACAGTGTTAAAATACCCAAACAAACAGCATCTTGGGAAAGAAAGGGTTTATTTGACCTACAACTCCAGATTACCATTCATTATTGCAGAGAAGTCAAGGCAGAAGCTCAAAGCATCATGTGCACAGTTAGGAGTAGACAGAGAATAAACAAGGATAGTTGATTGCTTGCTAGCTTTTTTCACTCTCATATAGTTCAGGGCCCAGCATAAGGAATGGTGATACCTGTGGTGGGCTGGGTCTTTCCATATTAATTAACAATTAAGATAATCCTACATAGAATGCTCAGAGGCCAACCTACTCTAAAAATTTCCTCTGTGTGACTCTCTTCTCAAATGATTCTAAGCTGTATCAAGTTAACAGTTAAAGTGGCTTCTGATGAAGTCTGTCTATTCCAGGAAAAGACCCCTATATACCACCCCGGGGAGTGGATGAAGTGAGGGAAATCAGTTAGCTAAGATACATAAGCCTGAACACCAGAGGCAGGGGCAGCATTGATGTCTGCCAGCTTGCATCCTGGAACCCTGAAGATAGATCGTTTGCTCAGCTACTCCCCCACTCATTCACAAACTCAGCTAGTCTAGCCACCCCCTGACCCAAACTAAAAGATGCAGCCCAATGTCTTGTTCTCTATTACATTTTACTAAATCTCCCCTTCGTAATCTTCCAGTGTTTCACATCCTTACCTTTGTCTTTTCCCTCTAAAACAAAATTAGTTTTGCATCTATCCCTTGGGTGTGTTTATAATGTTTGTGATGTGAGTCACCACAGCCCCTTATAATTCTATTGCCACACCAATGCACAATGACCCACTACCGAAAGGTTTGTCCTTGGTGGGTGGGCAGGACTTGGGAACTGAGGCAACATTTCCTGGTCACTCACCTACATACCTACAGGATCCATGAAAAGCACATATGTAAAAAGAAGGAGTATCACAAACAGGAACTGAGGATGCTGAGGTGTGGCCTTGTGATGGGGTAGCCACTAAGCTATAAGCTCCTCCCTCAAAGCCAGGTGCTTCATCTGGTATGCTTTATCATGGTTGAGATGCTAGAGTTGAATGTACTATGTAGCCACGGATGACCTTGATCTTCTGATCCTTCGACCTCCCAACTTATTGTGTCTTATTAAAAGAGAATTTTTTAAGTCACTGTAAATCCATTCTCAAGTCTATCCCCAGCTCATTGCAAGACTATGATTAGTACTGAGCCTCTCTGAGATCCAGTGTCCCCTTCTATAAAGAGAACTAGCTGCATGCTCCTCCCCTACATCCTCTTGGCTCTAGGCACACAGAAGAAATCTATTTCCATTTTCTCTTGCAGAGAATCAAGACCTTGTTCCCGTGGTCACCCCTGTGGCTATAAGAATGAGAGGAGAGGGAAGACACATTCTTCTAGAACTAGCCCATAAAGTGCTCCTTGGTTTCAGTCTCCACAGATACAGATACACAGTCGGGATGAGAGCACAGGCATGTGAGATGTGACCTTGGAAAATCCCAAGGCAGGAGTGAAGGGCGGAGCAGAGGAGGGAGGGAGCAAGTAAATGACACATGATCATAGGTTCACACCCCAGGCAAACAGAGCTCACTGTTATTAGAAACTATTGGAAATTCCCCGCTCCTTCCCCAAGAGTCGTCCTGGCTAAGGGTCATTGTGCAGCAACCCTCCCGGGTCATTGTTAAAGGTTATAATTAGTTCCCTTGTGCTGCATATGTGTGCACAACAGGCCTCAGCAGCCCCAGAAAAGGCCTTGGGAAGAGATGCAGGCATTGCTGCTAGGATTGAAAGTTGGTCCAGCACAAAAAGATGGACAGGGTCAGGGTGGGGTCCTAAGGATATATGACTGTATGATACATCATAAATAACATTGCCTCTCCTTCCTGCTCAGTCTGTCAAAATGAGGACACTCAAAGCCACGGAGGTAGATGGATCCCCAGTACTGAAGAGGCATGAATCCTTTAATGGCCACTTAGAAAAAGGCTGCTCCTTGGCTGGGACACCCACTTGGGCTTTGCCTTAGTGGAAGATAAACAACCCAGCCAAGCCACAAAATCTCAGAGGTTGTTACAGCAGTTAGTCTACTTTGACCAGTATAGGGCGTAGGGAGAACATGGTAGCTATACAGAGAGCCGCATCCACTCCTGATCCAGGACTCAGTGGGAAGCAGATGGTGATCCTGCGCCACCACTTGGTTTATGAAAATCAGTGGACAGCCCACTGAAAGCGCCAGAGGCTGCGAAGACTGGCACCCAGTGGGGTGTGGGAGAGTCTCTGCAGCATCAAGCAAAGACCTGGCCCAGGGCACAAAGGGTTCTTCATCTCTGCCCTTTTGCTGTTTTGTTTTTGGTTTTTCCCAGTGAAGGATCAGACCCAATTAGATTATTAGAGAAGCATCACCTATTATGTGCTACAGGCCTACCTCAGGTTGCAGAGTGAAATGCCCCAGTTGACAGAGACCGACCCCAAATTTATACCTGAGCTCTCACTGGGACAAGGCAAAGATGCGCTCTTGACTCATGCTCAGAAAGGAAGCTGGCTTCGAAGTTGGCTACACTGCCTCCAGCCATATAAGAAACGGAGAGCTATTAAACAGAGAAGAACCAAAGGCCACCAACTATGGTGGTGTGGTTTGAATGTGAAATGACCCACACAGGCTCATGTGTTGGAACACTTAGTCCCCAGCTGGTGGTGCCATTTCAGGTGGCCGTGGAACCTTTAGAAGAAGAATCCTTGTGGTGGGAGGAAGTGAGTCACCGGGGGCGGGCCTTGAGGTTGATAGCCTGACCCTACTTCCTATCTACTCTGCTTCCAGACAGCAGTTGCTATTGGGAGGGCCACTGGAAGCTCCTGCCTCACCATGCCTTCCTTACTGTGATAGACTGTGTCCCCTTGAACGACAAGCCAAAATAAGCCGTTCTTCCATTAGGGTGTTTTTCATTAGGTGTTTAGCCACAGCAACAAGAAAACTAACTAATACATACGGGCAGGAGGTTGTCTCAAATCAACACAAGCCACTGGGTCTCACAACAGAGCACATCAAACATCTGTGTGTCACTTGCCAAACGGAATATGTCATCTTGTTTAATCTCCTGACAGTCCCAAGAGGTAGCATCATCCAGATGGGAAATTGGGGTCTAGGGAAGAGAAATGCTTTGTATAAAGTCAAGAGTCAGAGAATGAGCCAGCTGTCAGTCCATGAAAGCACCACATACACATGCTGTATCCTCTTCCCTGGCCTCTCCACCACACAGTATACAAATGTAAGCAGCAAGAGCACTGGGTATTTCTGAAGGTAGCAAACAAAATCATGTATTTATCTTAATTTCCTAAGTAGTCACCTAAATATTTGCTAAAGTGCTAAATTAGTCCCAATAGACAGGGATCCAAGTACTTTCTTCCAATAGCATGTCTGTGATGCACACAGTAGGCATTTAAAAACATTTTGCTGATGGTATAAATAAACGTGCTTCCATGTTTTCCCATGTATTTGTTGGTTCAACCCAATACACAATTGAGAATTTGAGCTTCGTCCTGTTCATCCCCGTCCCTCTGGCTCCTCATTCTGCCCATCTCCCTCTCCCATGAACCAGTAACAAAACATCAATATTCCCAGCAGTTGTCATCTTTAGGGATCAATTTCTCCCTGTTTCAACTCATGTTATCCCTTCTTCTATGGCAGTCTCTCCCAAAGGGAATCCATCCCACTGATCAACCCTGATAAAAATAAAATAAGCAATGTTACGTAAAACTTTACAATTATAAAGTAGTTTCCCATGGCTAAGGCACTTGATTATCACAGTAACCTAGAGAGGAGGCAGGACGGGTATCATTAACTCCTGATTCCTATGAGGAGAACACCACGGCTGGTGGGGGGAATGATTTGCTCAAGATAATACAGGTAGCCGATGAACAAAAGATGAAAGCATGGCTCTGTCTCTCTGAACACCAGAGAGACATGCTGTCTCCTGTTGTTTCTGAGACATCTGGAGACCCCAGCCCACCAGCTCCAGCTACTACGTCTGTCACTCTTAGCTGCTGACAGTCACAGCACTGAGAAACACTCAGGATTATGGTGGGGAGCCTTCTCGACCTCACTCTCCTAGGCAACAGGACTGTGCAAGGGATGAGAGAGAGCTGATGGGCAGAGCAGGGCCATATGCACAGAGCTCTGAGAAAGGTGCTGGCCTTGATACTTCAGACAGAAGGGTTGACACCCAGCTGTAGCTCCCATGAAAACTGAATTAAGCATTAATCTCCCTGAACCTCCCAAACAGCAAAACCATATTAACATCATGGAGTATTTTTAAATATCAGCTGACATGGGAAATAAAAGTGCTAAGGATGAAACTTCAGCAATAGACGCCATCATCAATATTTATAATTTATGTAACAGCATATGACCATAATATTAGTACATACTTATATAAGTATAAGGAGATAATATGCTAAAAAAAAAAAAAAAAACATGGACAGTACAAGGAAACAAAAAACCTATATAGAGAAGCATTGCAGGTAGCTGTCTTTTTCGTGTGTGTGTGTGTGTGTGTGTGTGTGTGTGTGTGTGTGTGTGTGTGTGTGTCTGTGTGTGGCTGTGTGTGTGTATGACTATGCGTGACTGTGTTTGTGTGTGTGAGACTATGTTTGTGTGTGTGTGTGTGACTGTGTGTGTTTGTGTGTAACAGTGGCTATCTTCCTCAATCCATTTCTATCTCCTATATCAAGGCAGGGCCACTCATTTGAATCCAGAGCTTGCTGATTCAGGCAGTCTCCTGCCCTAGGGAACCCACAGCCTTCCCCCCACACACACTTGCTTACAGATGGGGCACCACACATGTCTAACATGTTTTTGAGTATTGGGGACCCAAACTCTGGTCCTATTGCTAATGTAGCAAGCACATTTTCCTGCTGAGCCATTTCCCTTCCAACTTGGTTTGGAGATACGGGATAGGGTTCTCACTGAACCAGGGGTCACTTCTTTGTCTATACTAGATGGGCAGAAGCCTTGGGGATCCCATTGTCCTGCCTCCCCAGCTCTGGCATTATAGGCACATGCCGCTGTGCCCAGCTTTTTCCTGCAGGTCCTGGGGATCATACTCAGGTCTTCATGCTTATGTGGCAATCACTACCAATAAAGCCATCTCCCCAGCCCCTGATTAACAATTTTTTTTATCGCCCAGTTTTTCAGTATCAGTGCTGTTCCATCCTGCCTGAAGATTTCCTGTTTAATGAGGTGGGAACTTCACCTAGTATCACTGTTGCCATGCAGCAGGAGCTGAATGACTCTCGCACACACACCACCACAGCACTGCCTGGCTTCCTCAGGCTCATCGTGGTGGCTGAGCTGTGTCTAGGGAAATCGTGGATTAGTTCTCTCATGAAGCAGCTTTAGCAAATCCTTCGCATGCGATAGCAGCTAAAGGATTATTCAGAGAGAATACGAAGCTTCCTGGTGCGACTTTCTTTCAGGAAGGTGAAGAGTCACTGTGGTCCTGGAGAAAGACTCTAAGCTACAAACCTGAAGAGTATCCAGACCCACATGGTTCTGGGGAGCAAGCTTCTACTGAGTCCCAGCTCTCTAGAAAGCCCTGACAGCCAGCTCCTCAGAGCGAGACCCTGAAAGGACCACGTAGAAAAACAGTCTGTGCCTATCCGAGTGGAAGCATAGACTTAAAATTGTGTATCATGTGATGATTAACTTTATGTTTATCTTATTTAACTTGATGGGGATAAAGGATGCCCAGACTTCAAGTAACACACTGCTCTCAGGAGTCTGTGAGGGTGTGTCCCGCAGAGGCTGGCACTTGAATCCAGAGTGAGACTGGACTGAGGCATGAGACTTCATCAGAGGCTGAAGAGAACAAAAGGGCAAGTTAGGCAGACTCCTCTTCTAGATCCTTCCCTGGGACACCGCAGATCTCAAGTTGAAAACTGAGACTCTATCGTTGTCTCTTCTAGGCCTGAATTGCAGTGAGCTGTGCTTGATCTCCAACCTGCAGACAGCAGATATGAGACTTCTCAGCCTCCAAAAAAACCCAAGCCAGTTGCCAGAATGGATCTTTATACACATACACACACTTAAACACACAGACACATGTATACTTACACACAAACATACACACTCACACATGCTGACACACATACACTCTCAACACACACATATGAACATACCCACACAAATGCATTCTTTCACACACATACACTCCCCCACACGCTTAAACACATATGCTCTCAACACACACATATGGACACACACTCACATATATACACACTTTCTCTCTCTCTCTGTCTCTGTCTCTCTCTGTCTCTGTCTCTGTCTCTCTCTGTCTCTCTGTCTCTCTGTCTCTCTCTCTCTCTCTCTCTCTCTCTCTCTCTCTCTCACACACACACACACACACACACACACCTTGGCTCAGTTTGGCTTCTCTAGAAAATTCTGACTAAATACATAAAGCTAGGGAAGAACAACCAATCCTATTCCAAAATTAGAAAATGTTCTACTTAAAGGAGTTGAATTAACCTTGCAAGCACATGCGTTATCTTAATTAAAACAATTAGACACAACTTCTATTTATAGACTAAGGGTCCTCTTGTACCTTTACATTCGGACTAAATGCCTTTTCTCCTTAGGTGCTAGTCTGCAGAAAAGGTGATGAAGTCAGTCTGGTTCGTATCTTCTGAAAGCTGATAGTTAAGATACAGGCATGGACGTGCAGCCAACAGTGACCAGTGGTACATGACACTGTGGCGGGCTGTGTCTTCCAATGACAGCTATGTCAACCCCTTGATCCATGTGTTCTCTCAGAGCTTTGCAACCAACTCTCATCATGAGGCTGAGCCTAACCCCCCGCCCCCCACCCCGGCCCAGTCGGCGGGACACAGAAAAGCTTCAGCTACAGGTGACACTGAGCGCATAGCAAGCACTCTGCGAGGTGACTCAAGTCTGCACACACTCTGCAGAAGCTGGCCTCGCCCTTACGTGGGAGGCACAGTGCTCGGCTAGAAACGAAACCCAGGTCCCGTTGGCCCCAGGTGTTCCAAGAGTTCTTCAAGCTCCTAAAGAAATGCCCACCTGCCAGAGACACAGAGGGGACAAGGAATCTGACAGGTATCACATGTATGATACCTGCTCTCCCAACAGCTATCCAAAAGGTTTGTTTCTAAGTCCAAAGAACTCTAATTAAGTTTGATGATCTTTTTTCTTGTGTATGTGGTGTGTGTGTGTGTGTGTGTGTGTGTGTGTGTGTGTGTGTGTGTACGTGTACGTGTACGTGTACATGAATGCATGCTGGTACATGTGAATAGATATGTGTATGGGTATGTGGTAGCTTAAGTGACAGAAATGTATATTTTAGATAATTCTGAAGACTGGAAGTCCCAGATCAAAATGAATGTATATGGTCAACTCCTGGTAAGTCCCTGCCCCCCCCGCCCGCCCACTTTCCTTTCTGTTGCTGTGATAAAACCCTCTGACCAAAAGCAATGGAGGAAGGAAAGGGTGTGTTTGGCTCATGCTTGCAGGTCAGAACCTATCACTGAGGGAGGGCAGGGCAGGAACTCAAGGCAGGAACCTGGAGGCAGGAACCACAGAGGAGTACCATTGCTGGCTCACTCTCCAACTCACTCTTGCTTAGCTGTGGACACCATGCCCCTCTGCTGGGGACCACGATAGCCTGCTCAAGGGACAGGCTCCCCACTTTGGAAAGAATTCTAAGGTATGCTGTCCTCCAAAATGAAGATGGGCATTTGCCTTTTCTTTCAGTCAGAGAACGAACAAAATAGTAGGAAGAGAGTAATGTCATCTCAAAATAAATTCAGACATGGCTGACAAAAGTTTGCATGGTGGTACATGCTGCTGTCCTAGGACTTGGAAGGTGGAAGCAAGAGAATCAGAAGCTAAAGGTCATTGTCAGCTACATAGTGAGAGCAATTCAAGAATAGCCTAGGATAAATAAAGCCTGTCTCAATACAGAGGATAGAAGGGGAGGAGGGAGATATTACTTATAAAGATCTGATTTTTCTTTTGAGAAAGAAAATAAGCAAGTGACAGTTTTGCAAAGATGAATACATCCATCTCCTATGGCTAGAAAATGTGATAGCAGAAATAAAAGGATGGACTGCCTATCCGTCTTCTCACAAGATGTTAGAGAGTCCAGGCTTCACTCTCCTGAGGCTCAACAACATGGCTGAAGAGAGAAGTGGGGTCCTTGAAGCAGGTGAGAACCCTGCTCTCCGGGTTCATTCCACTCCCAGTTTCCATGAACATTTTCCTCTAAGAGCCGATGTTAACAGCAGCGAGGATAAGCTTTGCCAGGGTTTCTAGAAGATTGAATGTGGATGTTTCTAATTCTCTGATAATTATTTCCAATACTGATGGCTTCTGTGCACAGAGTTTTACTCAGGATGGCACACTGGGAAAGAATAGGCGTTGGAATCAGGCAGCTCCTTGGACAAATCATTAGCATTGGTTTCCTGCTTGGCAAGATCCAGACAGTGTGGTATTTTAAATCTCAATGGATAATTTCCAAACAGATAATAACACATTGGATAATGAGTTATCATGACATTTTGTTTTCTTCTTTATGCCTGTTCTTCAGGGCAGACCTGAATCCTCCTTGTGTCAAAGACAGCTGTGTGGCAAATCTCGATGTCCTCTGTATTATAATCCCTGGCTAATCCCAGGCAGAATCATCTGGAAAAGAATTCAACAATGTGGAATGTTCTCCATCTTTTGACCCTGCCATCTCCATACAGTGTTCATAGTCAGCCAAAGGAGGTGAGGGCTGGAGCCAAGGGGAGTGGAGAAGAGGGATCACATGTGGCTCATTGGTTGGGATGGGACTAGTGAGAGGAGCCACAGCCCTGCAACGAGCCTGGGAAACAAATGGACAGCTACCTAACAGCAATTGTCTCTTAAAGCAAGAAAACCAAAGCAGTCTCTTTCCTGACTGACCTTGCTAAGGCATCCATTTCTCTGGGTAAGTTGAGGAGACAGACACACTCCAGTGCCCTCAAACTCTGTGTCAGATCAACAACAGTGAAAATGATATTTCAAGTTCAAGAGAAAATACAGCAAGCATGGCTGAGATTATAAATCTTGCAAAACAGAGTCAGTAGGAGCCAGAGAGGAAAACAACCTCAGAGAATGTGAGACCCAGTGATAAAGCCCTTTTCAAGCAAGATTCTCAGTCAAGCAACTTCAAAGACAGGGTTAGGCCAGCATGATCCTTTTGGAAAAATATTTAGTGCTATATCAAGGGCTTCCCAAATGTCTGTATAAATAGATCTTGTGATTTTAGCCTCAAGATTGCCTCCTTGGAGGAGCGGTGCTCTACACCGTTAGTGGGCTCTCACGCAGATCTAAATTAATTTATTGATGAGTAAATGATCACAAAAATACCAACTGAGTGTTATCCTACCAAATGATAGCCCTGTTCTATGTAGAGTGTTAATCCATGCAAGTCAAAAGAAGAGTGAGGGACACTGTATAACTAAAGGAGATGAACGAAGCATGCTAGATTCATTGTTCTGACCCTGGCCGACTCCAGCTTGGAAAGATGTTATCATAAAAGACAGTGTTTGAAACAGCTGGAAAATTTTGAGAAAGAACTTTTATGTTTACCAATTTTAAGTATTTTGAATTTAATTGTTGTGGTGTTACTTTTATGTCAACCTGACACAAGCTAGAGTCATTGGAGAGGAGGGAATCTCAACTGAGAAAATGTCTCCATAGGATCAGGCTGTATTCAAGCCTGTAGGACGTTTTCTCATTGGTGATCGGTGGGGGAGGGTACAGCCCATGGTGGGTGATGGCTTTTTAGCAGAGCTCTTACCCCCAAGGAAAAGTCACAAACCATGACAGAATCCACTAACAAGAGTGGATTTTATCAAGACAAGGAGAAAGGGATAGATGTGATCAGGCCTGTGGAAGGACACATGTGAGAAAGGGGGGAGGGAACATGGGGCCTGCCTTTTAAAGGCCAGGTCGCACCTGCGCACATAGGCCCATGCTGTGGGATGGTCTGTATGTCAAATTGCTCTGATTGGTCAATAAATAAAACTCTGATTGGCCAGTGGCCAGGCAGGAAGTAAGTAGGACAAGGAAAGAGGAGAATTCTGGGAAGCGGAAGGCTGAGGCGGAGAGACACTGCCAGCCACCACCATGACAAACAACATGTGAAGACGCCGGTAAGCCACCAGCCACGTGGCAAGGTATAATGTATGGAAATGGATTAATTTAAGCTATAAGAACAGTTAACAAGAAGCCTGCCACGGCCATACAGTTTGTATGCAATATAAGTCTCTGTGTTTACTTGGTTGGGTCTGAGCAGCTGTGGGACTGGCGGGTGACAGAGATTTGTCCTAACTGTGGGCAAGGCAGGAAAACTCTAGCTACAGGCCCACGTGTCTATTCCACACATGCGCATAGATCATGTGGTCACATCTGTGCAGTTATATGACCACACAGCCATGGGGCATGGGTTACGCAGGATGTGTGACCCAGAAATGACTAGCGGAGATGACTAAGTGTCCCACGGGGCATGCATGACCATGGGGCGTGGTTGGAATTCCTATCAGTGGGTGGTGCCATCGCTGAGCTAGTGGTCCTGGATTCTATAAGAAAACAAGCTGAACAAGTTAGTAAGCAGCATCCCTCCATGGTTTCTGCATCAGTTCCTGCCTCCAAGTTCCTGCCCTGAATGAGTTCTTGTTCTGATCTCCTTCACCGATGGACTATAATGTAGAAGTGTAAGCCAAATAAATCCTTTCCTAAAACAATTGAATTTTTTTTTACTATACATTGCAATTTCTGTAGTGTTAAAATTTTTTAAAGTAGAAGAAATGTCTTTTTTTGCCAGGTGGTGGTGTGGTGGTGGTGGTGGTGGTGGTGGCGGCGGCGGCGGCAGCAGCAGCGCATGCCTGTAATCCCAGCACTGGGAAGCAGAGCCAGATGGATCTCTGTGAATTTGAGGCCAGCCTGGTCTACAGAGCGAGATCCAGGACAGGCACCAAAACTAGACAGAGAAACCCTGTCTCAAAAAACCAAAAAGAAAAAAAAATGTCTTTTTTTTTTTTTTTTTTTTTTTTTTTTTTTTAGTCAGGGTCTCACTTTTAGCTCTGCCTGTCCTGGAATTCAATATGCAGACTAACCTTACCTTGAAACCTTGAACTGATAGAAATCTGCCTGCCTCTGCCTCTGCCTCTGCCTCCTCTGCCTCTGCCTCTGCCTTCCAAGTGCTAGGACTACAGTCATGTGCCACTACGCCCAGCTGAAAGGAGAAATGTCTTAACAAGCACTCACCTGGAAAATGTTTATGACATAAGGTTAAGTTAAAAGTTCAGGCCTGGAAAGATGGCTCAGCAGGTAAAGATGCTTGCAAACACACACACACATACAAACACACACACACACACACACACACACACACACACTCTCACTCACTCACACACACACACACACACACACACATCATGCACACACATACAATGCATACTAATCCTCACATATAATGAATAAAATTTTTAAAACTTCAAGCTGCACATTATGTATCTAGTGAGACCTTAAGTTCAAAAAACATCTCCACACACAGAAAATGTGAGCAGAAGGAAAACACAGTACTGGCATGAACACTTTCTTGGCTTGGTGGGTTGGTTGAAAAAGGAATGCTATTCTTTTCCCATAGTTTTTAGCCATCTATCACCAAGTTAACCACAGGTACCACCAAGCACCATTGGAAGAGCCAGAGCCAGGGTCCCCATCTCCCTGCCTTTGAGCCTGCATCCGAAGTTGACATGACAGAGGAGGTGGGTTTAAGCTGTCTGCTGCTGAGGTGAGAGAGAGGCTGTGCCAGGGGTTGACCTTTAATGAACACCTGTCTAAGACAGAAAAAACACAGTATTCCAGGCTGAAGACTCGGGGTATAATTCAGTTTCAGTGTCACTCTGGGATTGCTGGATAAAGGCCGGCATTAAGATTTACGGCCAGGTTGAGAGATAGTTTTGAATTGGGCTGATGCTTTCCAGACTGAGGTTTCAAGTTCAGATGGTACAAAATAGTTGAATTTGGCTTTTGATCTCAAGGCAATGGGGCCAGCCTGAGTTTATAGTGTGTGAGCGTGTATCATAGCAAGTTAGACGCAGGAGAGAGGCTGGCCTCAGACGGTCCAGGAGCAGTTTCGGCTGTTTTTCAGTGGGATTACACACCTCTTCATTTGTTAGCTCTTGTTTTCTGAGCTGGTTCATTTAAACTCCTCTCAGAAAAAAAAAACATTCTGCCTCTTGTCTGTAGCTGCTCAGCATCCCTCTCTGTACCTGAGATCCTGTCTGCGAGCATCCGGGAAAGGGCTCCCTATCGGCTGGGATGGTGACACATGTCTTGATCTCAGCACCCGGGAGCTTCTGTTTCAAGACCAACAAGGCCTATGGAGAAAGGCTGTCTCCAAGTAATAAAAACCAAACTGCAATGTCTGCCTTCCATCTATCCCCTCAGCTCATGGAGTTTTGCTGGCTCCCACTACTCTCGTCTCTCTGTGAAATCCACTGCTCATTCCTTCTAGAACCTCACTTCTCCGCAGAATCCGAGCCAGCCTCTCCAAATAGCCCCGCTGACATTTCTGACCAGGGTCACAGCCACCTTGGCAGACTAAGAGCTTCCATTCATACCCTGAGAGAGCTCAAGTTCTAACTCACTTAGGCCTCAGTAACAACTACCAACATTGTCATGAATAACCAGGGGACACCTTCCTGTGTCCTGCCTGGGGCCTCTCCTGTGGCTGCAGCCATTCTTAGCTGACTTGAGACAGAGGAGACAATCTCCAAACAGCCTGCAGGTTTGGAACCTGGTAAGCAGGCATGAGTCCCCATCCTGGTTATGTCCTGCAGCCCACTGTTCCACCTCTGCTCTGAGCACCAGGGCCAGGTGTCAGGCTTACACAGGCATACAGACACCAATGTCTCGGATGTGGAAGAAGACGTCTGAAACTGAAGGCAGTCAAGCAGCACACACACACCCCGCCACCCCCCATTGACAGTTCTCATATATCCCAGGACGACCTAGAACTACAACATAGCTGAGTTCCTGGATCCTTTTGCCTCTACCCCCAAGGGCTGGGCACTGGGGATGGAACTCAGGGCTTCATGCATGCTAAGCAAGCACTCCGCCAACTGAACTCCATGCTAGACCCCTCAGTGGTCTTTTATGCAGCTGCCACCACCTGAGTTCCAGCTGCAGGGGCCTCCTGGCTATACAGTTACGATATTGTCTACCCCATCCATCCACTTCAATCTTCCCACGCGATCCTCCCTCCACACACACCCAGAGCAACCACTTCAGAGCATTAAGCATGCAATGTCACCTACTTGTTCGACTTCTAGTGGTCTGTTAAAAGGATATCCAAATATCGTGCTGTGCCCTGTAAGAATCCATGTGGCCTGCCAGTCTCTCCAGTCCCACTTCCCTCCACCCCTTTGCTCGGCGTTGTCTAGCAAACCCAACCCTATCTCTACTCTTCAGAGACACCAAGTGCTTCCTTGCTTTGCTCTGAGCGTGTCTCCTGTTTGGACACTTTGGAAAACCAAGAGCTGGAAGACAATGAGTTGGCTACTTTGGAGGGCTGAGAGGAGCAGGAAGCTGCTTTAGTATTTTGTGTCCTGTGTTCCTACAAGGCATCATGTCCAGCCAGTAGGGGGTGACATTCTTATTCTCTGGCCCACCTAAAGAAAAACTTAAAACCTAGACAAGATTTTTTTTTTTTTTTTTTTTTTTTTTTTTGCATAGCTAAAGCCTACAAAGATGTTCGGTAGCCCAAACAATCACCCATTCAATGAACAGTTCTAAAAGCAGGAGAATTCCCCAGAGGAACACAGTCCATGCAGAACAATGGGGCTTAGCCTGCCTGCTAGTAATATGTCAGTGCCTTTGAAAAACCTTGAGTATTCAAACATCAACTGATTTTTGGGTTCTGGGGGATCCTGGCTTTTTATTTCATAATTTCATTATTTATTATCTATCTGTCTGTCTGTCTATCTATCATCTATCCATCATCTGTCATATATCTATCATCTATTTATCTAACATCTGTCTATTATTTATCTATCATCTATCTATCTATCTATCTATCTGACAGAATCTCTAGTCTAGGCCAGTCTTGACCTCTTTATGTAGCTGAGGATGACCTTGAACTTCTGATCCTCCTGCCTCCACCTTACAAGCATGCACCACTGTTGTGGAATATCACTTTATGTAAAGATGTGTTACATTTATTTCACCTTTCCTGCCTAAAACTCCTGATTGGTTTATTAAAAAGCTGAATGGCCAATAGGTAGGCAGGAGAGGGATAGGCAGGGCTGGTGAGCAAAGAGAATAAGTGGGAGGAGAAATCTAGGAAAAGGGAAAGAAAGAAGAGAACAAGGGAGAAAGAGGGGGGCATGCCTGGGGACAGAAGCCAGGCAGCTGCCAGACAGACAGATGTGGAAACAGCAGGAAGGTGAGCTATATGGAAAGAAAGAGAGGTGGGGGAGAGAGGGAGTAAAAAAAGGAAGGAAGGAAGGAAGGAAGGAAGGAAGGAAGGAAGGAAGGAAGGAAGGAAGGAAGGAAGGAAGATTTTAAAAAAAACCCGGAGGCAAAACAGATAAAGAGTAACAGATTAGAATAAGTAAATAAGAGCTAAGATGACTAATAATAAGTCTTCATGTCATAATTTGGGAGCTGGTTGGTGGCCCAAAAGAAAGCCAGCAACATACCACCACATTTGGTTTATGCCATGCTGAGGATGGAAACCAGGCAGGGTCTTGTTCGTTCCAGGCAAGTACTCAACCAAGTGAACTGCATCGCTAGCCCCTAATTCTTTATCCTTTATTTGCCAAGATTAATCCACAGAGTAACCAGGTTTGCAGCCTCTTGTTTAAGCAGGATTTATTTTGCCTTTGCAGACAGATATGATTTCAACACCCACATCATTTCTGATGGTAAATCTCCTCTGCTAGTTTCCTAATAGTTTTAGATGGTGGCAGCCACTGCTGTCTTTGGCAAGGATATATATTCCTCCGTGGAATATAGTTGATATGCCCCACCTTCACCCTCATCAGTGTCACCCAGATAGCTTTAAATACAATGGCATGTGGACCCCAGAAATTCAGACTTAGATGGTGAGAGCTAAACCTGGGCATCTGGGGTTTTATAAGCTCTACTAAGGTTTCAATAAAGCTCAAGATCCTGGGACAAGGTTAAGGAATTCAGACCAACTGGAGACGGTCATACAAAGCAAATAAGAGCAGATGGGGTGGGTCAGACTCCACGGCCTCTGGCCTGTGACACTGCTCTGTGTGTGCAGAGGCATGGCTTTCTTTCTTCCAAAGGTCATTCTCTGGTCCCTTGCCGTCCATTGCAGACTACTTCCCATCTGCCTGCCAGCTTCTCATAGACCACACATGTAACGCCTGCTCTTTGTCGTCCAGCTTCAAAACAGAGACTCCATGACACAGAGGTCACACGGCTGTCGGAAAGCACGTGGCTGCACTGCCCCAGTGTGCCAGAGGCATCCAGGGTGGGCCTTTGGAGAACTGTGCATTCCTGTGCGTTGAGATGGGGCTGACAGGCTCCTGGGCAGCTGTCACCTATCACAATGGGAAGAAAAGCAGCATCACTCTAGCTGAGCCGAGCTGGCCAGCTTTATACCCTGTCATGGCTGATGGGAGGGTGTGCTCCACCATAAATCCTCAGTCTTCGGCGTGAATATTGCCCCCACAAGCAGTACATCACTCAGTCACAGGGACCTAATTTCTGAGCAAGCCAATGACAAATTCCACTGCTCCCTATAAATCCAGTTTCTGTTCTGATATTTATGCTTCTGGTACTTATGATACATACTAGGTATTGTCTGCTTTTTGTGCCTGTCTGGTTAGTCTTAATTACCTACTTGGCACAGCCTAGTGTCTTCTGAGAGAAGAAGCCTCAGTTGAGGAATTGCCTAGATCACATTGGCCTGTGGGTTTGTCTGTGAGGACTTCTTTTGTTTATTAATTGATATAAGAGAGCCCAGCCCACTTGGGTAGCACTGTCCGTAGACAAGTGGTCCTGGGCTTTATTGGAAAGCTAGCTGAGTATAGCTAGAGGACCAGAAAGCAGCATCCCCGTTGGTTTCTACTTCAAGTTCCTGCCTGAGCTCCTGCCCTGACTTCCCTCAGTGATAGACTGTGACCTGGAAGTTGATATATGCCTGTTCCTCCCCTAAGTTGCTTTTGATGTTTTATCACAACAGACGGGAGAGAGGAGCATCTTGTCCCAAGTCATACATTTGTGTCACCTGGAGGCTTGTGGGAGTCTCAGTTCTTCAGGCCTGCTATACCCTGTCCCAAATCATACCCAAGATGGGAGGGAACATTCTTTTGAGCTCTTCGTGGGTATGCCAGGTCATAGGAAAGGTTCAGAACCACTGATCTGAGTCAAGATCACCAGACCTGGGAAGCCATGGCTTAGGTTCTAGCCTCCACTCTACAGTTCCCTGGGTAAAAGACCTCAGAAAAGTTCTCTGTGGGCCTCAGTTTCTCCCCGCTAAAATGGAGCCTGGCATGGGCTGTCCTTACTCTCACATAGTGTGTCCATCCAAATACTGGACTGAGAGCCAGCCCAGTACCTGGTATGGAGGCAGAAGCTTTACATGGCCTTTTTAGAAGCTTTAGGATGGCACAAAGTTTAATTCTACAATGTGTAACCAGAGTTTCTTTGTCCTGCCATGGCCCACAGCTACTTCCAAATAATCACTCAGAGGCTTATATTAATTACAAATGCTCAGCTGGTAGCTCAGGCTTATTACTAACTAGCCTTTACTCTTAAATTAACCCATAATTTTTATTTATGTTTAACCAGGTGACTTGGTACCTTTTTTCAGTGTGGCATCCTCATCTTGCTTCCTCTGCATCTGGCTGGTGACACTCCCAGTTCCACCGTTCTTCATCTCTGTCTTCAGTTTGATTGTACTGCCTAACCTTATCTTGCTTTGCCATTAGCCAAAAAGCTTTATCCACCAATGAGAGCAACACATATTCACAGCATACAGAAGGACCATCCCACAGCAACAATGCATACCTCACTGTGGTGATATTTTATTTGTGCTGAAATGTGGTGATATGTATGTTAATAAATAAATTTTGTCTGGAGATCAGAGAAAATAGCAAGACATTAACACAAAAGTCAGGAAGTTGTAGCAAATGTCCTTATTCTGATCACTTGTCAGGCAGGGTCTCTGTGCATTCAAGTCACACTAGGGAACAGAGCCAAGCATGGTGACATATGCCTTTAATCCCAGTACCAAACATAGAGACCTGGAGGTCTGTACAGACAGGCAGTGAGGTAGCTGGGCTAAGAGCCAATGAGAAGGCAGAACAGCAAGGCAATAAAAGCCTGGGTAGACAGGAAGTTGTGGCATTTGGGAAGCTACAGAGCTGGTAAAGTAAGGTGGTTGGTGACTCTCACTATTTCCCTGATCTCTAAGGCTTTCACCCCTATATTTGGCATGTTTTTTACTTAATAAAACCACTTAAAAATGTATCTACACCTCACTCCATGTTGCTTCTAGTAACCCCACATCTTTAGTCACATGCTACATGATATACCATTAGATTTGCAGATTCTCCACTTCCATCACTTCCTGACCTTGGATGTGGCCAGGTAACTGGCCTTGATATGACTCCAGCCTAGTGGACTTTCTCCTCTGGCAGCCTTACCACACTCACACACTGAACACATGCTACCTAGTTCCTACTGCCAGGAAGAGGTAATATTCATGTAGAAGGCGGTATCCCGGCCACTGTGTTTATAAGCTAAACTATCCCAGCCAACCTTAGACTCTCAATGCAAAGTCCAACCCAGTCAGGATCAGTGAACCCCAGACCACAAACATACAGTGATGATAAATCTCCATGTCCTGAAAAAGCTTCCTGGTGCTTTGTTACAAAGCGGCAGCTAGCCAGCACAGCACTATGGTACTTTCAACTCAAACACCACCACTGATGCCATACTTCTCTCAACAGTGGTATATTTTTTGTGTTTATCCTTGTTCCTTAAAAAAAAAAAAAAAAAAAAAAAAAAAAAAAAAAAAGCCTCTCATCTCATTAAATAATCCCTTGCTGTGGTTTTAATGTTAAATGTTCTCCACAGGCATGTGTGGGAACACTTGTCTGCAGTGGGCCTAGGAGACACATCACAGGTAGATGCAGACACTGATCTGAGAGATTCCCCTCACTCTTGCCCCTTCCAGCTGCTCCCCCAAAATCTAAGTCACTCTGAAGGACAACATTTCTCCCAGTAAAGGGAGAAGGCAGAGTGGCCTGCAGGAGGCTCGCTCTGTGACTCCCGGGGCTTTGCGGGAGGTGACACAGCCTCCTCCTCCTTTGTCTTTGCAGGAAAGACAACACCTCACCATTTCTGAGGACCTGGGTGTCCCTTCCATCTTATTCTCCATCATCACTATGTTGCTTTGAGCCTTTCGGCTGTCAAATAAGATAATTATGGTATTTACATTCTAATTTGTATCTCCTTCTGTGCCATGTTTTTTTTCTTTTGAATGTGTAATCTGAAATAACAACCTCATTCTCCTTTCATTGTTCTTCCTGAAAGGAACCTCATTAATCTTATAATTTGTAAAAACAAGATGAATTATTTGTGTTCTGACCTCATTTCAGTTTAAATCAGCAAACACTGAGAACCTGTCTGGAGTCATCTTGAGCGTGGGATATAAATTCACTAACAAACATAACAGCTCTGTGAAGTAGGATTTTGTGAGTATCCTGTTGTGTGGATGAGAAAGTGCAGTCACCTCCCCAGGACCCCACAATCCACAGCAGGGACAGCAGTCACATGACTCCAAGTCTTAGGACTTTGGATTCAAATTGTCCTCTCCAACCCTCTTGCAGAAGGCAGAACCTGGGCACAGTCTTGTTGTGGGTGCTTTCCCAGATGTTTGCAAATGGGGGGGATCCTAAGGCTGAACCTCTCCCCAAAGTCCTGTCCTATTCTGTACCCATGCTCCTCAGATTAACCCTTTACCTATGTTCCTGTGAGCAACCCTAACTAAACTCATTGAAAGCTGGAGGAGACAGTGTAGGCAAGAGAGGGTGATAAGGTTCAATATGACCAAAATACATTATCTATGGTAAGAAAAATGTCGTAAGGAGACCTAGTATTATGTGTCAATGAGATGTGCTATTTTAAAGAAGGACTCTTACAAAGTAAAAATAAAACATAATTCCTCTCATCTCCAGTATC